>NC_092802.1:38579689-38904020 GCF_918797505.1 Bemisia tabaci | reverse complement strand
CATATTTCCTCCAACAAAATAAAAATATACTGGGGAAATTTTGAATATTTGTCTTCAAATTTTTCGGACAATTTTATTCGCAATTTAATTTACAAATTTCAAGAAAAAATATGCATAACTTTCTTCAAAAATACATATTTTATACGGGGAAAATTTGGCAACTCTTGAATGCATATACGGCGTTGTTTCTCAGGCCGGTAGCGTTCAGAAGACGGAGAGAAATAAAACTTCACAAAAATGAGAGAAAAATGGACATGTTTCGCTGACCTGAACATTTTTTATATTAGATACGAGTCGGACTCGCATTTAAATGCTAAACGTTTAAAAGAACACACGATCATTGTACACTGCGATTAAAACAGTTTCAAGGAGGTAAAGTCTTTAACTCAACATCAATCGAAGAACAATACTGCCGTGCTAAGGGAAAAAACGCCGTATGTGCTTTCAGACGTTGTCAAGTTTCCTCCGATAAAAACCGAAGTTACTGGGAAAATTGTGAATATTATTCTCCAAAACTGTCAGACAATTTTGTACACAATTTAATGCAAAGTATCTGAGAGTTTCAAGGAAAAATATGCATGAGTGTTTGTCAAATATACATGTTTTTTGAGGAAAAACTTGGCAACTCTCGAATGTCCATACGGCGTTTTTCTTTAGCACAGCAGAATAAGGAAAATGATAAGGATTAGGGAATGCAAGACCGCTGAAATGCGGTCCTCCGTTTTCAGACGCAATAATGTAACACCGCTGAGCTGCAGTCGTCCGTTTCCGCATTTGGTTTTACCCCACGTTCTTTAATCCACACTTATGAGAAAAAGTGGAGCTTGCTGAGTGAAATACTTTTATGGTCCTTTGCGGTTCTCCGCCAAAAATCAGACAAGCGGGGCTGATTATTGAAATTGATAGAAAAAGCAATAGACAAAGAAGACAAAAAAGATATGGCGGGATCCTATTGGTGGAAGTGGGTGGTTGCGATGGACAAAGGAGGTAGGTAATGGACTGACCAACGGCAAGCCACGAGAGACCCGATAGTTAGTCTATCATTTACCTCCTTAGTCTATAAGAACCACCCAATTCAACCAATAGGATCGCTCTATACTTCTTATGTCTTCTTTGTGAATTTAATATTTTCAGATTTTAATGCGAAATTTGGATGTATGTATGCTTTAAAAGGTACTATATGCAATAGGTTTGCGAGTGAAATAATTCCTATTGGCATAAAAACGTCCATTCACTTTAACGTACCGGTAAAAACTCGAATAGCCCCCCCTCAAAATTAACTAAGAATATGGCAACGTTGGAATTCTGATAGGGCGTATTTGATCCGCGTGAAAAGTATTCCCCAGAAGACCTATGAATTTATTTTTAAATTTTAAGAGGAGAATTTAATCCGCAATTTCGACAAAAATTTGTATATGTTAAATGGAAGTATCGGTCTATAGTTTACTCATAGACCATATTTCCGTACATTATAAAGACGTCCACATATAGACGTCTCCAGCGTGACGTCACATATCGTTCGTCCGATGAGCAAGTAAGATATCTCTAGCTTATTATATCATTCATTCTTGTGATAGTGGTCTCAAACGTTTAGGAAAATGATTAGCTTTCAAAATTTTACCGTCCAAGGATTAATTTGTTGGATTTAGGCAAATTTTAGCATTATTTTGTCAATTGTTAATTTTGGGAGCACGTTTCGACCTTCGTGACATCAAAAAGACAGTATTGCTCCGTGACGTCACCTCTAAATGCGCCAATTCTAACATACCTGAACATTTCATCAAAAAACATACACGGAGAAACATGAAATTGCTGATTTAACAATTTTGTAGTTGAAAAGTGTCCGACATGTTTCAATATAAATTTTACACTAAAAAATGCTAATTTAGCCACCCCGTGGTTCAATTACTTTTCCACTATTGTAAAATGTACATTTGAGACATGTTGGACATATTTTCCAACAATTATCTGTTAAATCAGCAATCCGTTTTTTCCGATTTTTCCCAATTTAACCACCCCGTGGTTTAATTAGCGTAAAATGTACATTTGAAACATGTTGGACTTATTCGTTAAAAATTATCTGTTAAATCAGCAATCCATTTTTTCCGTTTTTTCCCAATTTAACCACCCCGTGGTTTAATTAGCTATGCTATTGTAAAATGTACATTTGAAACATGTTGGACTTATTTTTTTAAACAGTTATCTGTTAAATCAGCAATCCATTTAAAACCGCCGTGTTTAAATTAGCTTTCCGCTATTGTAAAATGTACATTTGAAACACGTCGGACATATTTTTGAACAATTATCTGTTAAATCAGCAATCCATTTTTTCCCGTGTAAATAACCTCACTCGACGAAACGGAAATATCGCAACGTCGGAATGCTCATAGGGCGTTTCTGCTCAGCGAAACAGATTTCCATTCCGACTGGGAATCGATGCGCGAGGGGTGGGAAGGGCGGCGGCGACGGGGCGTCTCGTGGCGAAAACCGCGTATCTGCCCGCTGCACGAGGGCGGACGAAGGCGGTTTGGCCGGGGCGCGCTCGGCAACGAGGCCCGGGCACGGCCCACAGAGCTTGGAACAAAGTGAGAGAGGAGTGCAACTGCAATGCGGCGCCCCCCGCGGGAGATGGAGGGGGCGCCAGGGGGGGCGCTGGGGGGGGGGGGGGGCGCCGCTCCGCGCTCCAGACGAAGGCCCGGCCGCTGAGTAAATATATCTTTCCGGCCCGTGACAGCCGTACAGTGATAATATTTATCGGGGCGACCGACTCTTATTCGGCTATTTTTTCAGGTCCGATGCGACGCCGATGGACTGCCGTGAAACACCCGCCCTCCCATTGTTACTCATGCATTTGCTACATCGTACGAAAAAAAAAACAAAAAAAAAAAAAAAAAAAAAAAATAAGAAGGGGGAAAAACAGGGACAAATGGAAGGGGATGTGGGATGAAAATATAACCGCAATGTACGACAGGGTTGCCATAATTTCTTGACCTTCGAATTCCGTAACTTTTCCCTGACTATTTTTCGCGATTTCCTGACTTTTCCTGACTTTCGGAAAAAAAATTTTGATTGTTTTCCTTTTTTAAAAAAAACAAAAAAAAAAAAAATACGCTGACTTTCCCGAAAATTTGGAAAAAATGCCCTTTGTTGGAGATCAAATTATGGGAAAAGGCGTTCAGTGGCTGGTTAAAAGATGACAAGCTTTAAAAATGAATAAAAAGGGGGAAACAAGGGACGAAAGGAAGGAAATATGGGATGAAAATATGACCACGATACCAGGCAGGGTTGCCTCGATTTCTTAATCGTCAAATTCAACGGCTTTTCCCTGACGATTTTCCGCTATTCCCTCTCCAAAATGTTTTAATTCCCTGACTTTCCCTGACTTTGAAAAAAATTTCTAATTTTTTTTATTTTTGAAAAAAACTCGACAATCTCAGGTCAATAAAGGGTGGCTATGAATTCTTATCTTCAAATCCCATCACTTTTGCCTGACTATTTTCCGATATTCCATAGCCTCCGAAATTTTCCAACTCCCCGACTTTCCCTGACCTTCAAGCAAAATTTTCACTTTTTTTTTAAAATACACTGGTTTTCGCTAAAATTTAGACAAAATTCCCTTGATTAAAGATCAAATTATGGAAAAATGGCATTCAGGCGCTGGTTAAAAAATGACAACTATTAGAAATGAACAGAAAACGTTAAAAATTGGAAGATTAGTGGTATGTTCTGGTGATTAGTAGATGTATCAAAAATTCCCTGACTTTTCCCGGTCGTCACCAATTCCCCAAATTTACGTGATCTTTCTCGGTTTTCCAGACCGCCGGCAACCCTGGAATAAGGAGGAGGGAGGGAAAAATAAGGGACGAAAGGAAGGAAATATGGGATGAAAATAAACCGCAATCCACGGATAAAGACGATAAACAAACAAAGTAACTGCAATATTGTCGACAGGATTGAATATGAGGAGCACCGTAAATTTGAAAACGGAATATCGCCACTTGGCTGACAAAAGAACGTATCTACACATTGAGATGAGCCCGGAAAAGCGTGAAAATGTGTTACGGCAGTCCTTTTTACAGGAGGGCGACGACGATGGGAAGGGAAGAGGAGAGATTTATTCGGCGGAGAGGAATATTTTATTCACATGATTTTTCACCCAAATTCGCTTCCGATTTCTGCCGTGCGATATAAAAACGCCGCGTAAACTTTCCTGGACACGGCCAATTTGTTATCTGATGAAATATTAGAATTTCCTTGAAAATGTGTGGCTATGTTTTTATTTGAATTTCCCTCAGAGCTATTTCCGAGATATGTTTTAATGTACCTGAGATCTTCGGGAAATAATGGACCGCATTAATCAGAAAAGATCTTAATCACATGGGCCATTGCTAAAATCGAATGATGTATTTGTTTACATAATAACGGTTGTGTGGATTTGTATGATCATTTTAGGAAATTCTCTCTGTGACGTTGTAAAATTTTCTGAAATTTTCATGACAATTCTAGATGCCGTTTTTTTTTTTGTGTAAAAAAAAAATCAGATGAATTTTTACAAAAGCTCAAGAGGTTCCTTGGTTCCTGTCTACATGGAGATATTTTAAATAAATCATAAAATCAATAAAACGTTGGAAGCAAATGCTGTGTTCTTCCTTAGCATGTCATATTTGAGGAAAAGCATGTGGAAATATGTCATACGGAAAAAATTGAATCGCTGATTTAACATTTAAATTGCTAAAAAATGTGACTGCAACGTTTCAACGTGGATTTAACAACAAAAAAATGCTACTTTAACCACTATTGTAAGCTAATTTTACCACGGGGGTGGTGAAAGTAGCATTTTTTGTTGTAAAATCTACATTGAAACGTTGCAGTCACTTTTTTTAGCAATTGAATTGTTAAATCAGCAATTTAATTTTGTCCGTGTATTTCCGTCGGGGGGATTCGTAAACTCGGGACGATTTGGCAACTTGACGTCGGACGTTCGGCCTCAGACGTCAACGTCAGACGTCCATCCAACATTGAGTAGCTAGCATGAAATTGATGTTTTGACCGTCTGTTTCCATGTTTAACGTGACGTTGAATTAAACGCGTCAGGCGACCGAATTAAAGTGACGCGCGGGAGAATTTTGAGCGAGACCGATTGATTGGTCGGCTCGCCGCTCGGTGACGTAGGAGACGTGCAGCATTTGGCACGTTCATTAACTTCCCTCCACTGTTTCGGAGCCGCCGCTCCGGTTCCGGACGCGACAGATTTTCCGGAATGTTTCAATTTGCTGCACTCGAGTGGACAAAATTAATCAAGAGTATTCGGTTTACCTCTCTTCGATACTACCGTGCTAGGGAAAAACGCCGTATGAACATCCGAGAGTTGCCAAATTTCTCCGAATAAAACATGTACACTGGAAAAAAAACACATTGGATCTAGAGTCCAGACTCTTGAAAACATTGACAAGAAAAAGGACTCTTGATTCAATCAGATTTAAGCTTAAATCAAAAGGAAATCCGCTCAAATTAAGAGGCTTGGTTCTTGATTTAAGCTTAAATCTGATTGAATCAAGAGTATTTTTTCGTGTCGATGTTGTTAAGAGTCTGGTCTCTAGATCCAATGTGGTTTTTTTTTCAGTGTATATTCGAGGAAAAGTATGCAAAGTTGTGCGTGAAATTTTTGGATTCGATAGATTAAGTTGTGATCGAAATTTTCTAAAAAATAAAAAAAAAAAATTAAAAATGTTTCCAGTGAATTCGGTTCTTAGTAAAGGCAAACTGGCAACGTCGAAAGGCTCATACGGCGTTCTTCCTTAGCACACGGCAGAATTGAACTAAGCGCAGAGGAGAGTTTCAGGACCGAGCGCCGCTTTTCCTCATCGAAATTTCAGTGCTGCCATTCCGGGGTTCCCGAAATTATTGCCGGATTTCCGGAAGTTCCGAGAAATAAATCCGAAAAACGCTCGGATTTAGTTCCAAAGATCGTCGAATTTGACCGATGAATCACCAAATAATCGGTCAAATTCCGAGAAAATTCCGACATCTTGTGTTAATATAGGGAGTGGATCAAAAAGTAACCTACCCGTGTGGTTATTCACACAAAAAATATTAATATTTTTTTGGTTAGCTGATCCTAAGGTTACATTGACCAGAACCTACGGTTGAAAATTTGCGATCGGAGTTAAAATAGTTGCTCGGTTGAGAGATGAACTAAAACAGCTCTTGTGCAGGGTTTTCTTCATTTGATAATACCTGGATTTATGATTATACTTCAATTGAGAAGATAGGCAATATGTCTACACCGGAGTTAAAATAGTTGCTCGTTCGAGTGATGAAATATAACAGCTCTTGTGCAGTGTTTCGTTCAATTGATAATTTCCAGATTTATGACTATCCTTCAATTGTGAAGATAGGCAATATGTCTACACCGGTGTTAAAATAGTTGCTCGGTTGTGAAATGAAATATAACAGCTCTTGTGCAGTGCTTCGTTCAATTGATAATTTCCAGATTTATGATTATCCTTCAATTGAGAGGATAGACAAAATTTCTACACCCGAGTTCAAATAGTTGCTCGGTCGTGAAATGAGATGTAACGTTTCTCGTGCAGCTCACAGTGAGACAAAGTAACCGAAATTTTGTGTTGATGTGGGAAGTAGAACATTAAGTAACCTAAACGTGAAGTTAATACAGTTGGGTTGGATTTTATTCCAGTTACATTGACTAAATCTCTCGATTGAAAAATTTCACCTCCATGAAAAATCAGGCGCGAGTCACCAGGATCGAACCTGCATCGTATTGGGGACGGTCCGAGTCGCAACCGCATAAAATCGAGAGAAACTAGAGCACACTACTTCTGTCGGTCACTTTTTTCATATGGTTATAGATGTCTCAGATTTACCGATGGTTTCAGTCACTCTAACCAAACATTTTCCCCATCACCCGACCAGGTCTTATTGGCGGATCTGACAGAAAAAAAGTAACTAAAAGTAACCAACCATAAACACGAAA
Organism: Bemisia tabaci; assembly: GCF_918797505.1. NCBI lineage: Eukaryota > Metazoa > Arthropoda > Insecta > Hemiptera > Aleyrodidae > Bemisia > Bemisia tabaci. The sequence continues at coordinate 38,897,026 of NC_092802.1, read as the reverse complement.
CTTGTTGACGATGTACAAACAATATACTCTTGAATCATTACCTCTGAATTACGCCCTTAAAAAGGAGCGCGTCTATTCAGCGGAAGATTATGGGATCAAAATCGTATGGCGCGAGAAGATTTCAAATTTTTCTCTCGAAGATTTACTTTCTTATGGGGTAAAAAGTGCGCGGCGGCTGAAAACTTGCTTTTTCAAGCACACTGCGATTTTGCAAAAGAATTTGAGTTTTTACCCCTGAGAGCTAGAAACATTTTAGATTCGAGACAATTTCGGGGAAGGACACCGAAAAAAAAGTGAAATTGATTTAACATTCTGGATGTGGCAAAAGTGAGCGAAAAATTATAAAATACTGAATCATCCACCACATCAGTTGATTTCACTTCTTGGCATTGCTAAAGTAACTGCTGTAGTGGGTAAATCAGCATTTTATAAGTTCTCGCACACTTTTTTCGGTGTTGCCATAGACATTGAAAATACTCGGAGTTTTCCCGAAACTGGCGACGAAAGCTCGGGAGATTTCTATTCCACTCTTCCTGATTGTGACATTTCTAAATTTGTTCGAGGTTTTTTTAATTTTACGCAGAAGGTAATTCAACCTTTTACATTTGCTGTTATATGGAATGCATTAATACTGACTTGAGGGAGCCTTTAAAGTAAATAAACAAGAATGAAAATGGTCCTTAGTCTTCCTATAAAAAGTGAAAACATCCAATATTTTACATTAGCCTCCTTCACTGATTGAAGATAGAATTTAGACAGATGATTATACGGACTACTTTGACGAAGCCGCGACTGCAAGTAACGCAATCATTCGAAGTTCGTCGATAATTTCAGAACTCCACAGGGAGCAGCCAAACTCAATATTTGAATATCTGGTAGTAACGGATCAATGTTCCGGATTGTCTATTTTCAGCATCTCTGGTCCAATTTCTGAGTGCAAGTTCCACCGCTACGATGAACACGACCTGTGCAACTTCATTGTAGTTAAAAAAGTATCCTCCACAAATTGAAGGCGCATCGCAGCGCGCAGGAAACTATTCCCGAAGGAAGATGCAGCAATTTAAATTCACCGCTGGAAAAAACTAAAAAATATCGTCTGATCGTTCCGGCCGATCATATTCCCATTGGATTTGAAAAAACAATGAGACTATCCGCGATGGAGTAAAAACTGAGATCCCGGATATTGAATTATATCATTGGAGCGGCTTTTGCAACAATGGAAGGATTCGATTTTAGTCTCTCCTGATGTGCTGTATTCGTGCGATGTCTAAATATTATTGAAAAAGTTGAGCCGACTTGTCTTTATTCCAAGTGGCTGATGAGCCAACCAATTGGAGAACGTCATTGGGAAAGCCAGGATAATGTCATTGGGGAATCCCGTTGATGACGTCATCATAACTTGTCTGATTACTTCCTTCCCAAACTATCGCAGTTCTCATATGACGTTGTGTTGTCTTTTCTAATGACGTCATTAGCGCTATCTTCGATCTAAAATGATTGAATGAAATAATATTCGAACTACAAGCCAAAAATAAATTAAAACAATACTTCAAACTACATAGAGATGAGAAATAATAAAAAACTTACAGAAAACAAAACAAAACAAACGTTTGGACCGTCAACAACTGCGGTCTTCTTCAGTGCAACCAGACCGATTATTCTTTCGTTTAATCATTTAAGGATGTTCTATGAAAGCCAGCCAAATTGGCATTAAAATGTCTTCGTTCTAATTGGTAGATGAAGTGACCAATCATAAAACGCCGTGAAAAAGTCAAGATGACGCCGCGTTGATGACGTCATCATGGCTGTCATAATTACTTCCTTCCAAATTAGCGGGGTTTTTGTTATACATGGATTGCATTTTGCAAAAAGGAAGCAGGAGCATTCCAATTGATGTCGCTATAAGCTTGTGCAACTTTGTTTACCTTGCAAATATAAACTGATCATCTCGAGAAAATTCATCTTTACTCTCAATAAACTATAAATTCATGACGAAAATTACCTATGTAAATTTAATTTTTTGCATGATTTCAGTAATTATGTTGCAAAGACTTTAAGTTACACAAGCATAGCAACATTGAAATGCTCTTGGTTCCTTTTTGCAAAATGAAATCCACATCATCCTTGCTTTCCTGATGACGTCCTAAAAATGAGCATTTAATGAAGAGCATCATCAAAGGACGTCTTACGTATGGAGAGCCTAAACACTTGACTGAGAATGTTGCGTGTTACAGACCCATCGAACCCGGGCGCAGACACTGCATGGTGACGAACTGGAGATAAAGCACAGACTATTCACACGCCATTCATGTGCGGGTTACAGTAAAATTCTACCGTGATAAGGAAAAACGCCGTATGAACCCTCAGTCGTTGACATTCTTTCTTCAATAAAAACCGAATTTACTGGAAAAATTGTTAACATTTTGTATTAAATTTTTCAGACAATTTTGTCCGCAATCTAAATTGAAATACCTAAAATATCGTAAATAATCAAGGGAAGATAAACATAACTTTCAAAAAAAAAAAAAAAAAATGTTTTATACAGAAAAATTTGAAGCTCATAGACGTTGTCACGTTCCGCTCAGCAAAAAGCAAATTTACTAGAAAAACTGTTAACATTTTTCATTAAAATTTTCAGGCAATTTTGTCTGCAATTTTATCTGAAATATCTGCAATAATCAATTGAAAATAAGCATAACTTTCCTTAAAATAAAAAAAACATAAAAAAATAAAAATACATGTTTTACACGGAGAAATTTGAAGCCCTTAAACGATGCCATATTTCTTTCAATAAAAACAACGAATTTACTGGAAAAATTGTTAACATTTGTCATTAAATTTTTCCGACGATTTTGTGCGCAATTTTATCTAAAATGTCCGAAAATTTCAAGGAAAACTAACAACAACATCCCTCGAAAAATGCATATTTTACACGGAGAAATTCGGAAACTCAAGAATGTTCTTACGTCGTTTTTCTTTGGCACGGCATAATTCGTCGTTTCCCGTACGAGGAAACGTAACTCCATTCCAAGGTTGCAAAATTGACTCAAAGAATTCAATTTTTTTTCACGCACCGATTATTGAAACTGATAGATAAAGCGATAGACACAGACGACAAAAGGGATTTGGAGGGATCCTATTGGTGGAAACGGGTTGTTGCAATGGACAAAGGAGGTAGGTAATCGACTAAGTAACGGCAACCCACGAGAAACCCGACAGTTAGTCTATCATTTTCCCCCTTAGTCGATGAGAACCACCCATTTCAACCAATGGAATTGCTTTATACTTCCTATGTCATCTTTGTCTATCGCTTTGTCTATCAGTTTCAATAATCGCCCCGCAGGGCAGTTTTGTCCAAAATTCGTCTGAATTTTGCATGAGGTCGGAAGTAAAATCAATGGGATTTTCAGTTAGAAATGTCCATTTTTCTCTTGATAATAATGCAATTATTTGCGATGGGAAATGTGGCGACATTGAAATGCAGTTACGTTCCTTCGTGTGTAAAGCGGCGAATTATGAAGGCGCGCTCGTTTTCGAATCTGAAATGGAATCGCGGCGGCCGGCGTTTCAGCTTGGGACGGCCGGTTTCAGCAGCCGCTGACGAGGTGTGGAACGGGCTCCCGGCTGAAATTTAGCACGTCATCATGTCGTCAGGCCGTTAGCTCGGGGTTTCGCCTAACTCCTCGACGTCGACGAGCGCTTGATTAAAAGTGTCGCGGGATGCAAACACGACCAGGTGCTGTGATCGTATGTTTGTCCAGGGTCGGGAACCCGCTCAATACCGTCACGCTCGGGCAAAACACCGTATCAACCACCAGGCGCTGCCGAACTTCTCCCCACTAAACACGAATTTCCCGAGAATTGCTCGGTCGAGTGATGAACTAAAACAGCTCTTGTGCAGTGTTTCCTTCAATTGATAATATCTGGATTTATGATTATCCTTCGATTGAGAAGATAGGCAATATGTCTACACCAGCGGTCGTGAAATGAGATATAAACGTCTCTTGTGCAGCACACAGTGAGACAAAGAAACCAAATTGTGTCTTAATGTGGTCCATGGTCGGGAATCCGCTCAATACCGTCACGCTCGGGCAAAACACCGTATCAACCAACAGACGCTACCGAACTTCTCCACACGAAACACGAATTTTCCGGGAAAGTTTGGAATATTTCTTCTGGGATTTCGGATATATTCATTCGCAATATTTCCCTACAGTACCTGAACGTGTTACGAGGAATGGCGAATTTGCGGAGAAAATTTTTGAAGAAAATTCTGTTGTTTCATAATAAATTGTGACCGGATCTGTGAAGAGGACATCTTCCGGAGGCAAATTTCCGAAACTTTGAACTATGCGTGAAAAACGATCGCGGGGTGCGCCTGCAAAACTGTGGGAATACTTCAAGCATCGCACTGTCTCCCTAATCTCTAGTCTTGCTCTTGGCTCAATTGAACATTCAAGTATGTCATTCAAGAGATCAATAATGGCTGCTCAGTCACAATAACATAAACCTAATTAAAAATAGGTGCTTCAAATTGCGGCAAAATTTGAAAAAGAAATGTTCCCTAGGCGGTAGATGAAGAGATTCCCGGTTTCTGGAACGAATGGAGAATTTGCATGGAAATGTTTTATTGCTTCATCTGAAAAAGCTTAAAGAGCTGATTTCACAGTATTCTTTGTAATTTATTTCTGATATGGGAAATAGTATAAATATAGATTTAAAAGGGAGGAAATGCACTGCTTAGTAACGTCATCTGGCGGCATTTCCCATTGAAACACATGTATTTTAGCAGATTAGATCATTTTGTCATATCTCCTCCAATAATTGTTCGATTCATGAACCAAGGGTATCCTCGTGTTCAGAGCACTCGGTAGTTTCCACTTAACCACTAAATTCATCAAATTTCAGACACCTGCAAATTCTCTATTATCCGTAGCTCTCATATAAAAATGGACGTATTTATGCTAAAAGAACTATGTCACACGCAATTCCTATGCACATAGTTCCTTTTAGCACATTGAAAAAAAATCTCGGTGTATTTACTAGGAGAAGGGTAAAATTACCAAGAATTCAGGGTTCTATTTGATCCTAGTTTTTTCTTGGGAAAATTACCATTTATGGAAATGGTAATTTTACCGAGAAATCTCGGTAAAATTATTGAACATTCTCGGTAATTTTACTGGACCTTGGTAAAAACGCCAATATTTTTCATCGACTGTGGTAGAATTACCGAGATAAAATGGCAAAGTTACCGGAATTGATTACCAATAAAAGTGGTATTCTTACCTGAAAAAAACAGTAAAAATACCGGTATTTAGGTAAGCTTGCCAGTCTGTCTTGGTAAAATTACCAATAATTGGTAAAAAAAAGTGAGATGGTAAAGGTACCAACGGACCTTGGTAAAAACGCCGAGAATTTTTTTTCAGTGCATAAATACCTCCAAATGAAGTAAGCTACCGGAAGAAAAAGAGGCGTTCGGTTATTCATACGGTGTTTTTCCCGCGGATGGAATATTATGCCGCAATTGGGCAGCGCGGTGACGCGGCGTGAAGGGCGGGGGTGGGGGTGGGGAGGGGCGTAGCGGGGAGGGCGGGGCAATCTGGGTCGAGTGCCTCGACTCGGGCCCCGCGCGGTCGGGGGGAGGGGGAGAGGGAGGGTCGAAAAAAACTTGAATGGAGTTAAGGACCTACGTCACGGCTTATCGTTGGCCCCTCCCCCCTCCACCCCCGCCAACCCCCGGTGGAGCGTTTTTCCCGCGATGCGCGTCTCTCGCGCTGCGGTTCGCGAACGCGCCGAGTTCGCCCGGCAGCGGCTCGAGTGGTCCAGGTTCGATGCGCCCCTATCTTAGCAATGCTATTTATCCATCGATATGATTCGATGATGATTAGACATCTGGATTAAATTTTGCAATAAGGAGCCACAATCTCTGGATCTGAAAGCACCTTTCTGAACAAGGAAACCGATGGCATATATGTTGTCTCTAAAATGAGCCAGAAACAGTGGTTCCTTAACGCGAAATGTGGTCCATTTGACCCCTCGAGGACTAATGGACCACTAGACAAGGTACGAATTTAAGCATTCTGACTACATGTTTCCTTGAACACAGAATTTCACGTAAACACGATTCGCGCAACGAAAACTAATGAAAAAAACTCCTAACGAAGATATTAACGTTTTTATTTCACATTGGTTACGAGGAATTTGAACTGCCCGCTCACAAGAAACTCAAATCTCTACGTGAGTCAAATCGCGCACCACAACGGTTTCAACAAGCTTCTCAATCGAGTAATGTTCATTTCCCACCATGTGTTGTTCAAACTATAAGCAATTTGCTACAGCTGAGCCAAAGCGTCAAGATTGAGGTTGCCAGATTTTTATATCGCAGAGACTGTCATGATAACGTTTACCGCGCGATGTGAATCACGTAGAGCATTGAGTTTTCATGAGCGGGTGGTTTGAATTCACGCATCAAGAATCATTAAATATCTTCGTAAGGAGTTGATTTCGGTAATTTTCGTTGTGCGCATCGTGTTTTACGTGAAATTTTGATTAAGAAACATGTATCAGAATGCTGAAATTCGTATCCTGTCTAGTGGTCCATTTCACTGTCAATCTGCAGAGTCTGCAAATTCCAATTCTGACCAAGATGGCCAAGTATGTACAGAAATGAGCGTTCTTCCGCAAAAATGAGTAAATTTATGCAAAAACTGAGTCAAATACATGCTTTATAAACGACGGTTCATAACAATAGTATTAGTAAATCGTTCTGGATAATTGAAAATCATAGGTTGGCTGCATTTCTGGGCCCTAACTTTATTCGCAGAACCATCGGTGAAGGCCTGATGGATTTTCGAAGGTAACCATTCCTCTGGCAGAATCGACTTGAAGATTAGTAGAATTTACCATTCCTTCACGCTGCGTGAAAAACAGCGTGAAGGAATGGTAAACTGCAAGCGAGCCCTGAATACTTGCTGTTTCCGGAAAAAAAAGTCAAGTCGAGAAAATCCGCGGAGCCGCTAAAAATATTCCGTAACACATCGGGCTGGAAATTTGTTGACTTTCCAGAAATACCCGGCAGTTACGCTGCAGATGCGGGGCTTTGCCAAACTTCTGAACGATGGTGCATCGATGTCGTTTGGGCGACGTTGCCGGAACGCTCGCGAAATCCCGCCCCCGCTCGTTCTCAGGGTGGGCCAGGAATCGAAATCTGGCTAATGAGCTGTTTATTGCCTTGGCCGGCGCTGAGATTTTAACGGTTGTACAGGCTTCTTAAATCATGTCCCCGAGCAATATTCCGGAAGGAGTTTTACCGGTCCGTGATCTGCAGCAACCCACGTTGCCCGCATTTGCCGGGTTCGAGGAGAGTTATGCATTCGGGGGTCGGAATTATCGCTCGTGCTCGACAACTGCGGGGAAAACATATTTGCATGCAGTCAGGCCGGTGGCCAAAATTACACTTCGGGCCAGTCCGGCCGCTTATCATACTGCCGTTTTCTCTGATAGACTTGGATGTTTTACTCCACTTTTTTCTTTCACGTGGTAAGAAAGTTGTCTCTGTCGCAACCTACGTGGAGAGAAGAACAAGACGACGGTTCCAACGTTATAAGACGTTGGAGAGCGTTCACCGTAGCACCTCGTCAATATGTGATACCTCAATCACACGCTGAATGTGGGAGCTGAATGTGGCTTGAATGTGGAAGTCATCGGGCCGATGCCTGAACTTTGCGCGTGACCCGCAAAGTTCAGCGACGATTCTCAGCAACCATCGGACTAATGTTGAATTTGTCTGAACTATTCGAGTAGATTTGATACAGATCTGGATGAAAATAACTCGAATTTGCTAAATTTCAGCCGTTGGGCGATGACTCTTGACTTCCACATTCAGCTGCTAAATTCAGCGTGTGATTGCGGCATAAAAGTGGTTTTGCGCGAACGGAAGAGAGCGCTGCAAGACGCAGTTGAACTAAACGTGGAGCGTAACCTAGGAAACATACATCTATATAAGAAATGACTTGTCTTCATAGAGTAAAATATAGGGGTCATTAGTGAAGGGGTACTTTGTACCCAACAATTTTTTTAGATCTCCGACGACTAAAAATTTGAACGATCCTTGAAAGAGTCATTAAATAAAAGTACGTTGCAGAGTTTTAAAACGTAAGGATATTAATTTCTCAAAGACAAGCCTACAGGCAATATATAAAGTAGACAAAATAGGAGAAAAAAGGTGGAAATGATACAGAAAAAAAATTGAGAAACTAGGTATTGCTTTCCGCCACGAAAAATGGCGCCGATTCCCATGGAGCAGTGCGGGCCTTTACCAATGGATACATTAATAACATAGACGATGGAAAACGACGGAAAAGAGCGTCCACTACGAACGTGGTGAACGCTCAATAAGAAAATCCTCGAAGCAGCTCGATCGTAAGTTGACCAATATTTTTTACTTAAAAAGTATCGTAATTGGATCGCATTCAGGAAAAAGCAACCAGCGCGAATACAGTGCTTTCAAAATGATAAAACTTTTCCTTTTCTTTTAAAAATACGTAACATACGTACAGTATTAACATTCACACAATTATTTCTCATTAAAATGAGCAATATTCCGGTGGGAGGAAAAGCCATTTTCTGTTCCGAGAGATTTTTTGTAAATAATTATGAAGAAGCAACATGTTTACAACACTGTAGTGATTACGCTGGCTCCTTATTGCGAAATGCGATCAAATGCTATATCGCTAACTTCCGGCCAAAGTATCACAAGCGCCATGCGACGTTTATAAATTTCCGCCACCATTTTTTTTCCTGAGAAATTGTTCGATGAAGCTGTCCAAATTTCACTGAATTTTCTTTGCGCTGGCGATAAAATTCAGTGAGGTTTTCAGACCGATTCAACCGACAACTTCTCTGTAAAAAAATGAAGTGGCGGCGGCAATTTTAAAACGCCACATGACACTTGTGATACTTTGGCAGGAAGGTGACGATATACCGACGTCTGTGATTTTATTTATCAGTTGGTCCTATTTTGAGGGTAAAGATTAGACAATATGAAGGTGAATTTAAGATGTTTTTATCTATACTTGAGCTTACACCGATCAGCTCATAAGTAAGGATGAAAAACATCGACCAAGGGTATAGGGTCGTTATCAGCTAAAGGGACAAAAGTTTGGCCACAAATATGTCCGGCATTTTGGCGTCACACTCTATTGTCCAACTACAAAATATCAAATGTCTCATGGTTCCATAATCATAATTCATGACTGAGCATTACCTTTGAGAAACAATACGTTTTTCACCCGAAATGACTGGGGTTAAAATTGTTTCTCGGTCGTAAGATGAACTACAACAGCTCTTGTGCAGAGCTCCGTTCAACTGTAATGTCTGGATTTATGATTTTCCTTCAATTGAGAGGATAGGCAATATGCTTACACCGGAGTTAAAATAGTTGCTCCGTGGTAAGATCAACTAAAGGAGCTATTGCGCGGTTCACATCATTGTCCGCAGGCGTTGATGTGATCTTTACGGTGACATGAGCCCTGCAATGCATGTAGAATCCACAGCACAATTAAGATAGTTTCTTTTGCTCTGAATACATCCATTTCTTCCTCCCTTCTGTGTTCCTCTCTTTCTCGCAAAGGATCTGTTGCTCAAATAGGAGATACACGCAAATATATGTAGACTTCCGCAGGGAAAATTGCACGATATTCACTGTGGGTACCACATAAAAAAAGTGGTTCCGCTTGTAGGGTTTCTATTAATTTTCAACTTTCGAATTCCCTGTAATTTCCCTGATTTTTATTACAGAAATAAAGTCTTTACAACTTATTCGCTGCAGAGTAGCGGTCAATCACAATCCAATCACTCAATCACAGTGATCATTGTGATCTTCAATCACAATCACGGTTCTGATATCTGACGACTTAAAAGGCTACTTCTATCTTTCCAATTTCTTCTCTAACTTCACTACCACGCGATCCTATTCTTTAAAAAAAAACATTGTGGTAATTAATGTTCGAATAGATAAACTTCGAATTTGAAAAGGCGCAAATTCTAGACTTAACGTTAAATTCCCCGGCGTTTCCCTGAGTTATCCCTCAAAATTCCAATCCCTGGGTTTCCCTGTTTTTATCCCGTATGTAGAAACCATGCATGCTTGTACAGAGCAGAGTGCTCTTTTTATTTGTGTCACTCGTGTGTCCGGGAGCAAAATGAGCTCCCGGCTTCAAGTCAACTGCAGTCCGGTTTCCACTCCAACATGTTTAACAGTGTACTTACTGGGCCTGTTGCAAACTTTAGCTACTGAGCAAAAACAAGACTTATTTTTACAGCAACCGACTGAAAAATCACGATGACCGCATCGGGAAAGTCTAAAATACACTGCTAACTTCACCATCCCCGTAAGAAAAATGCGTTTTTTAAGCCTCCCGCTTCAAAAACGATACTAAGGCACAGGTGAACATTTTTGGAGACGGTCCATCCAACCCTTGCGCACTAGGATGCTACACGATATTCAACATGGCCGACGCCAACCCGCCGAACACAGTCACACAATTCTACAATATTTGATTCTCATTGACCCATGATTTTGCTTGGGCTGTAAGCGCTAAAATGTTACTCAGAGGTAATTATTCGGTTGTTTCCAATTCGCCTTCAATTGCGTCGGGAGCAATTGTTGCTAAGAATATGTTGTGCGTGCTGATTTTAGTTCATTACATAATTGACTCTTTGAAGGCGTTTTATGTGGGCAAATAGCGCACCCTGTTGGAGAAAAACAAAAGAAGAGATTGAAATCACTTCTAATTTTCTCCAACAGGGAGCGCTGTTTGCCCACATAAAACGCCTTCAAAGAGTCGATTATGTAATGAACTAAAATCAGCACGCACAACATATTCGTAACAACAATTGCTCCCGATACAGCTGAAGGCGAATTGCTTGCGCTCATAAAACGCCCTCAGAGAGTCATGTATGTAATGGAAGGGAATCAGCACGCGCAACATATTTGTGACTGCAATTGCTGCAGATGCAGCTGAAGGCGAATTTTAAACAACCGTATGATGGGCCTGTTTTCGGCCAAATTTCGGCAAATCGTGAGGAAGCAGCACCATGATTTTTATCACCGCAAAAATAATGTACATACAGACACGCTGGTTGATACAATTTCGTCTCGTCGCGTGTGTTTTGGGGAGTTGACGTCGGCCATGTTGAATATTGTGTAGCATCCTAGTGCGCACGAGTTGAATGGAATGACTCCTCGCGCGAAATGTGCACCTGTGCCGCAGTTTCATTTTTGAAGCGGGGAACTTAAAAAAACGCATAATTCGTGCGCAGATTGTGAAGTCAGGAGCGTATTTTAGACTGTCTCGGTGGTGTCGGAATAAAGGGTTAATAAAACAGAAAACACAAAAGCTTGAACAAAGCAGACCAAAAATTAAAAAAGAAATAAAATCAACTGAACCAAAAATATATAAAACCCACAGTTTCCTAAGAGAATCATCGATGCTTTTCAGTCATGTTCTACAAGAAACACCTCTTCTTTCAGCTCTAGCTGGGTTTGCAACAGGTCCATTAGGTGAAACCAAAGTTTTTTCGCCGCGAAGCAAACTGCCGAGGCTCTGAAGGGCCCATCACAGCCGTGCAACGCAAAAACGCCATTTTACATTTTTTGGAAACAATGTATCATAGCAGTAAAACTTGTGTGCCTTGCACTGGAAAAAAAAATTGGATCTAGAGTCCAGACTCTTAAAAGCATCGACAAGAAAAATTACTATTGATTTTACGGATTTTTGTTTCAATCAAGAACCAAGCCTCTCAATTTGAGCGGATTTCCTTTTGATTTAAGCACAAATCTGATCGAATCAAGAGTATTTTTTCTTGTCAATATTTTCAAGAGTCTGGACTCTAGATCCATGTGTTTTTTTTTCCCAGTATGGGACAAAGTTTTTACAGAATTCTCTCTCAAATACTATCAAAAACTTAACCTGAACATTTGGGGTGCACGGGCAACACAGTTTTTATTTTAGGAAGTGTTAAGTTCCAAAAAACGAGGGAAAACCTTGATGGATTTACGGCTTTCTTGTTTAGCACGGCAGATCAAGGGTTGGGCCGCAGAGAAGCCGGTCTCCCGTCCCCTCGTACACAGCAAACAAGGAGAGACAGATACGAGCTGTTATTCTGCTGGGAACGAGGGAGGCGAGGGGTATCACTACAAAATCGGCCTGGTATTTCAGAGTTAGCAACATAATCGAGCGATGCATCCAAACAATCTCAGCGTTGCCGATTCGGTCGCGAAAATCAACCCCGCGTATCGGGACCTACTCTGAATATTCGCGAAAGCGGCACCGGTGTGCGAGGCCTCCATTCATTATGAATTTACGACATGGCTCACTTGGCGGGGGTCGCGCTGCGCGAAACCGCGTAAGTCCCGCGGCTTCCTCGCGCATATCCGCGCTTTTCGGCGCTTTCCGATTTTCGATCCCGCTTCACGCGTGGATGCGGATCGCTTTTGGCGCTATTTTGTCGATGCCTTCACTTACAACGCAGGTTGCTTTTAATCATGGCTCGGCGAGCCTTTAAACTTTGAACCGAGTGTGAATAGTCGTGTTTTGCGCGAAACGACGTGCGAGCCTTGGAACATTGTCAACTTGACTCCGATAAAAAGTTATATCGTCACCTTCCAGGCAAAGTATCACAAGCGCCATGCGACGTTTAAAAATTTCCGCCGCCATTTTATTTTTTTACAGAGAAATTGTTCAACGAAGCTGTCCGAAAATTTCACTGAATTTTCTTTGTGCTGCCGATAAAATTTAGTGAAATTTCCAAACAGATTCAACCAACAATTTCTCAGTAAAGAAATAAAATGGCGGCAGAAATTTTTAAACGTTGCATGGCGCTTGTGATACTTTGCCTGGAAGGTGACGATATTTTGACAAAAGAGACCTGATATTTCCTGCGTAGTTGAATGGGCTTGTTGCAAAGAGCCTCCCAAGATAAGGGCTAACTTTCGCCCCTTTTTCGGTATTCGATTCGACCATCGAACCAAGGTTTAGGTGGAAGCTTATGATAACGAAAAATTCACGAAAAAATTAAAAGATGCGTAAAGGAACCGTTTGCAAGTTACGGGGGGGGGGGGGGGGGGGGGAAGGGGCAAAAGAGTCAAACTCCGGCCTTATTTTACGCTATTTTCTTGTTGAATTTATTTGTCTACAGGGTTCTTATCGTTGTTTAAACATATTATACACACCGGTTACTACGGATTTATGCACGCAAAGTCGAGTTTTAATGTTGACGAGTCGAAATATCGATCGGTTGTATCAATTTTTTAAAATTCTTTACGGAACACCGAAGATATATTAGATTGAGATTGTTCATTTTTGATTCATGGATGAAGAGATGCACCTAATATGGCTGTGGTACACCGACAACTAGGTATATTTTCTTGTAGATTCGCCTCCGGCTTTGGCTCCTTAGGGTTCAGGGGGCTGGCCCCCGGCTTTGGCTCCGTAGGGTTCAGGGGGCTGACCCCCGGCTTTGGCTCCTTAGGGTTCAGGGGGCGGACCCCCGGCTTTGGCTCCTTAGGGTTCAGGGGGCGGACCCCGGCTTTGGCTCCGTAGGGTTCAGGGGGCGGACCCCCGGCTTTGGCTCCGTAGGGTTCAGGGGGCGGACCCCCGGCTTTGGCTCCGTAGGGTTCAGGGGGCGGACCCCCGGTTTGGGCTCCGTAGGGTTCAGGGGGCTGACCCCCGGTTTGGCTCCGTAGGGTTCAGGGGGCTGACCCCCGGTTTGGCTCCGTAGGGTTCAGGGGGCTGACCCCCGGCTTTGGCTCCGTAGGGTTCAGGGGGCTGGCCCCCGGGTTTGGCTCCGTAGGGTTCAGGGGGCGGACCCCCGGCTTTGGCTCCGTAGGGTTCAGGGGGCGGACCCCCGGCTTTGGCTCCGTAGGGTTCAGGGGGCGGACCCCCGGCTTTGGCTCCGTAGGGTTCAGGGGGCGGACCCCCGGCTTTGGCTCCGTAGGGTTCAGGGGGCGGACCCCCGGGTTGGCTCCGTAGGGTTCAGGGGCTGGCCCCCGGTTGGCTCCGTAGGGTTCAGGGGGCTGACCCCCGGTTGGCTCCGTAGGGTTCAGGGGGCTGGCCCCCGGTTGGGCTCCGTAGGGTTCAGGGGGCTGACCCCCGGGTTGGGCTCCGTAGGGTTCAGGGGGCTGGCCCCCGGGTTGGGCTCCGTAGGGTTCAGGGGGCTGACCCCCGGCTTTGGCTCCGTAGGGTTCAGGGGGCTGGCCCCCGGGTTGGCTCCGTAGGGTTCAGGGGGCTGACCCCCGGCTTTGGCTCCGTAGGGTTCAGGGGGCTGGCCCCCGGGTTGGGCTCCGTAGGGTTCAGGGGGCTGACCCCCGGCTTTGGCTCCGTAGGGTTCAGGGGGCTGGCCCCCGGGTTGGGCTCCGTAGGGTTCAGGGGGCTGACCCCCGGCTTTGGCTCCGTAGGGTTCAGGGGGCTGGCCCCCGGTTGGGCTCCGTAGGGGTCAGGGGGCTGACCCCCGGCTTTGGCTCCGTAGGGTTCAGGGGGCTGGCCCCCGGGTTGGGCTCCGTAGGGTTCAGGGGGCTGACCCCCGGCTTTGGCTCCGTAGGGTTCAGGGGGCTGACCCCCGGCTTTGGCTCCGTAGGGTTCAGGGGGCTGGCCCCCGGGTTGGGCTCCGTAGGGTTCAGGGGGCTGACCCCCGGCTTTGGCTCCGTAGGGTTCAGGGGGCTGGCCCCCGGGTTGGGCTCCGTAGGGTTCAGGGGGCTGACCCCCGGCTTTGGCTCCGTAGGGTTCAGGGGGCTGGCCCCCGGGTTGGGCTCCGTAGGGTTCAGGGGGCTGACCCCCGGCTTTGGCTCCGTAGGGTTCAGGGGGCTGGCCCCCGGGTTGGGCTCCGTAGGGTTCAGGGGGCTGGCCCCCGGCTTGGGCTCCGTAGGGTTCAGGGGGCTGACCCCCGGCTTTGGCTCCGTAGGGTTCAGGGGGCTGGCCCCCGGGTTGGGCTCCGTAGGGTTCAGGGGGCTGGCCCCCGGTTTGGCTCCGTAGGGTTCAGGGGGCTGGCCCCCGGTTGGCTCCGTAGGGTTCAGGGGGCTGACCCCCGGCTTTGGCTCCGTAGGGTTCAGGGGGCTGGCCCCCGGCTTTGGCTCCGTAGGGTTCAGGGGGCTGACCCCCGGCTTTGGCTCCGTAGGGTTCAGGGGGCTGGCCCCCGGGTTGGGCTCCGTAGGGTTCAGGGGGCTGACCCCCGGCTTTGGCTCCGTAGGGTTCAGGGGGCTGGCCCCCGGGTTGGGCTCCGTAGGGTTCAGGGGGCTGACCCCCGGCTTTGGCTCCGTAGGGTTCAGGGGGCTGACCCCCGGCTTTGGCTCCGTAGGGTTCAGGGGGCTGGCCCCCGGGTTGGGCTCCGTAGGGTCAGGGGGCTGGCCCCCGGCTTGGCTCCGTAGGGTTCAGGGGGCTGACCCCCGGCTTTGGCTCCGTAGGGTTCAGGGGGCTGGCCCCCGGGTTGGGCTCCGTAGGGTTCAGGGGGCTGACCCCCGGCTTTGGCTCCGTAGGGTTCAGGGGGCTGGCCCCCGGGTTGGGCTCCGTAGGGTTCAGGGGGCTGACCCCCGGCTTTGGCTCCGTAGGGTTCAGGGGGCTGGCCCCCGGGTTGGGCTCCGTAGGGTTCAGGGGGCTGACCCCCGGCTTTGGCTCCGTAGGGTTCAGGGGGCTGGCCCCCGGGTTGGGCTCCGTAGGGTTCAGGGGGCTGACCCCCGGCTTTGGCTCCGTAGGGTTCAGGGGGCTGGCCCCCGGGTTGGGCTCCGTAGGGTTCAGGGGGCTGACCCCCGGCTTTGGCTCCGTAGGGTTCAGGGGGCTGGCCCCCGGGTTGGGCTCCGTAGGGTTCAGGGGGCTGACCCCCGGCTTTGGCTCCGTAGGGTTCAGGGGGCTGGCCCCCGGTTGGGCTCCGTAGGGTTCAGGGGGCTGGCCCCGGCTTGGGCTCCGTAGGGTTCAGGGGGCTGACCCCCGGCTTTGGCTCCGTAGGGTTCAGGGGGCTGGCCCCCGGGTTGGGCTCCGTAGGGTTCAGGGGGCTGACCCCCGGCTTTGGCTCCGTAGGGTTCAGGGGGCTGGCCCCGGGTTGGGCTCCGTAGGGTTCAGGGGGCTGACCCCCGGCTTTGGCTCCGTAGGGTTCAGGGGGCTGGCCCCCGGGTTGGGCTCCGTAGGGGTCAGGGGGCTGACCCCCGGCTTTGGCTCCGTAGGGTTCAGGGGGCTGGCCCCCGGGTTGGGCTCCGTAGGGGTCAGGGGGCTGACCCCCGGCTTTGGCTCCGTAGGGTTCAGGGGGCTGACCCCCGGCTTTGGCTCCGTAGGGTTCAGGGGGCTGGCCCCCGGGTTGGGCTGCGTAGGGGTCAGGGGGCTGACCCCCGGCTTTGGCTCCGTAGGGTTCAGGGGGCTGGCCCCCGGGTTGGGCTCCGTAGGGTCAGGGGGCTGACCCCCGGTTGGCTCGTAGGGTTCAGGGGGCTGACCCCCGGCTTTGGGCTCCGTAGGGTTCAGGGGGCTGGCCCCGGGTTGGGCTGCGTAGGGGTCAGGGGGCTGGCCCCGGTTTGGCTCCGTAGGGTTCAGGGGGCTGACCCCGGCTTTGGCTCCGTAGGGTTCAGGGGGCTGGCCCCGGGTTGGGCTCCGTAGGGTTCAGGGGGCTGGCCCCCGGGTTGGGCTCCGTAGGGTTCAGGGGGCTGACCCCGGCTTGGCTGCGTAGGGGTCAGGGGGCTGACCCCGGCTTTGGCTCCGTAGGGTTCAGGGGGCTGGCCCCCGGGTTGGGCTCCGTAGGGTTCAGGGGGCTGACCCCCGGCTTTGGCTCCGTAGGGTTCAGGGGGCTGGCCCCCGGGTTGGGCTGCGTAGGGGTCAGGGGGCTGACCCCCGGCTTTGGCTCCGTAGGGTTCAGGGGGCTGGCCCCCGGGTTGGGCTGCGTAGGGGTCAGGGGGCTGTACCCGGCTTTGGCTCCGTAGGGTTCAGGGGGCTGACCCCCGGCTTTGGCTCCGTAGGGTTCAGGGGGCTGGCCCCGGGTTGGGCTCCGTAGGGGTCAGGGGGCTGACCCCCGGGTTTGGCTCCGTAGGGTTCAGGGGGCTGGACCCCCGGCTTTGGCTCCGTAGGGTTCAGGGGGCTGGCCCCCGGGTTGGGCTCCGTAGGGGTCAGGGGGCTGACCCCCGGCTTTGGCTCCGTAGGGTTCAGGGGGCTGGCCCCCGGGTTGGGCTCCGTAGGGCTCAGGGGGCTGACCCCCGGCTTTGGCTCCGTAGGGTTCAGGGGGCTGGCCCCCGGGTTGGGCTGCGTAGGGGTCAGGGGGCTGACCCCCGCGCTTTGGCTCCGTAGGGTTCCGGGGGCTGGCCCCCGGGTTGGGCTGCGTAGGGGTCAGGGGGCTGACCCCGGCTTTGGCTCCGTAGGGTTCAGGGGCTGGCCCCGGGTTGGGCTGCGTAGGGTCAGGGGCTGACCCCCGGCTTTGGCTCCGTAGGGTTCAGGGGGCTGGCCCCCGGGTTGGGCTGCGTAGGGTTCAGGGGGCTGACCCCCGGCTTTGGCTCCGTAGGGTTCAGGGGGCTGGCCCCCGGTTGGGCTGCGTAGGGTTCAGGGGGCTGACCCCCGGCTTTAGCTCCGTAGGGTTCAGGGGGCTGAGCCCCGGCTTTGGCTCCGTAGGGTTCAGGGGGCTGGCCCCGGGTTGGGCTGCCGTAGGGGTCAGGGGGCTGACCCCCGGCTTTGGCTCCGTAGGGTTCAGGGGGCTGGCCCCCGGGTTGGGCTGCGTAGGGGTCAGGGGGCTGACCCCCGGCTTTGGCTCCGTAGGGTTCAGGGGGCTGGCCCCCGGGTTGGGCTGCGTAGGGGTCAGGGGGCTGACCCCCGGCTTTGGCTCCGTAGGGTTCAGGGGGCTGGCCCCGGGTTGGGCTGCGTAGGGGTCAGGGGGCTGACCCCCGGCTTTGGCTCCGTAGGGTTCAGGGGGCTGGCCCCCGGGTTGGGCTGCGTAGGGGTCAGGGGGCTGACCCCGGCTTTGGCTCCGTAGGGTTCAGGGGGCTGGCCCCTGGGTTGGGCTCCGTAGGGCTCAGGGGGCTGACCCCCGGTTTGGGCTCCGTAGGGCTCAGGGGGCTGACCCCCGGCTTTGGCTCCGTAGGGTTCAGGGGGCTGGCCCCGGGTTGGGCTGCGTAGGGGTCAGGGGGCTGACCCCCGGCTTTGGCTCCGTAGGGTTCAGGGGGCTGGCCCCCGGGTTGGGCTCCGTAGGGCTCAGGGGGATGACCCCGGCTTTGGCTCCGTAGGGTTCAGGGGGCTGGCCCCCGGGTTGGGCTCGCGTAGGGGTCAGGGGGCTGACCCCGGTTTTGGCTCCGTAGGGTTCAGGGGGCTGGCCCCCGGGTTGGCTGCGTAGGGGTAAGGGGGCTGACCCCGGCTTTGGCTCCGTAGGGTTCAGGGGGCTGGCCCCCGGGTTGGGCTGCGTAGTGGGTTAGGGGGCTGGCCCTCGGCTTTGGCTCCTTAGGGTTCAGGGGGCTGGCCTCCGGGTTGGGCTGCGTAGGGGTCAGGGGGTTGACCCCCGGCTTTGGCTCCGTAGGGTTCAGGGGGCTGGCCCCCGGGTTGGGCTCCGTAGGGCTCAGGGGGCTGACCCCCGCTTTGGCTCCGTAGGGTTCAGGGGGCTGGCCCCCGGGTTGGGCTCCGTATGGCTTAGGGGGCTGACCCCCGGCTTTGGCTCCGTAGGGTTCAGGGGGCTGGCCCCCGGGTTGGGCTGCGTAGGGGTCAGGGGCTGACCCCGGCTTTGGCTCCGTAGGGTTCAGGGGGCTGGGCTCCGGCTCCGGCTCCGGCTCCGACTCGTTTCGTTGGAGGTGGGAGGCCCCCGGATGACTCTGCTGTGTCTCGTAGCCCGTATCCTGAAGTCAATGATTCGCCTTCAAATGGCCGGGTATGCAAAATTACTGCCGTGACGCACGAATAGTGGTATTAGAATTTTGCATTAAGTTAATGCATCGATTGAAGGCGCTGTTAAGTATCCATCATGAGTGAGCTTGTACAACGATATTGACCAAAAAGTTCATAATTTTGGGATTTAAATAGAGCCGCATATTCGAAAAATGCCGAGGAAGATTATTTTGAAAAAATAATAAGATTGTTTTTGGTCTTCAGGTATTAGTTCAACGAAGAGAGCGCAGGCGGCTGGATGAGATTGGTTTATTATAAGTCCCTTTGTTCGGTCATCGTATTCTGAAGCGAAACTAAGTGAGTCTCCGTTTACAAGATCGCAACTTTGTCAAAAGCGGTTGTGAATTTAAAAAGTTTCGCACGGATAAAATGAACTGTTGTTGTTTGACCGTGAATAGTCAAAAGTGAAGAAAAGGTTCTTTGTCTAATGGTCCACTAGGAAAGCGTAAAGCTAGGTTGGATGGAGCATCGATGACCTACTAAATCATATCTGATAAGGAATTTTAAGTGTTAAACCCTTATTTCAGTCATTAAATGATCCAAATCCACCAACAAGTTTAAATTACTGATCGCAAAAATGTGTATCTCCTGATGAAGTGTCAATTCTTAGAGCCCAAAACGCGAATCTCGACATTTCTGCCGTATTTTCTAACAGTTCAAGAAATTATTGTAACTGCCGATGGAGTTTGTAAAAACATCTTATTCTTGCTATCCTCAAGAATTATTACCCTTCTACCGACAATAAAGAGGAATTCAGACAGTTTTTTTACTCTGATGGAAAATCGTGTTTTCCGAGATTTGCACTTCTGCACTGTCACCATCGATAAAGTGCTTTAGTATTGTTTAATTAACATTTGCACGGGCAGTGATTTTGATTGTTCAGTCAGTAGATTTTTTCTCTTATTATTTTCTTCACAAACTTTCGCAGATATATATGTTGCAGGCAATTAGCAATCGCCGGCAAATTGCAGTCTACGCTTGATTAATCAACAGATTAAATCGTTTTAAAGTGAAAAAACGAGATTGGAAGTAGGGATTATTATGCTTTGAATTCAAACATACGTTAGCCCCTTCTTCTCGGATACATGGTGCCAGCTAGCATACCCGCGAGTTCGTGAAATGTCATCAATAATCTGTGTTAGGTCCGGTTAAGCAACTAAACTAACACCTTGGCAAACCAGAGAGTATCGCTGGATTTGAAGGCGTTAAGGGGGGGGGGGTTGAGGTTTGGGGCGTGAGGCTCTTTCAGCTAAGCCGGCCAAGGTGACCTAGTGGTTAGCGCGTCTGACTTTAGGTCAATAAGCCCCGGGTTCAAATCCCGGAGATGGCGTCTAATTTCCACGGAATGGACCACTAGAAAAGGTACGAATTTCAGCATTCTGATACATGTTTCTGAACCAAAATTTCACGCAAAACACAATGCGCACAACGAAAATTACCGAAATCAACTCCTTACGAAGATAATTAATGATTCTTGATGCATGAATTTAAACCACCCGCTCATAAAAACTCAATGCTCTACGTGATTCATATCGCGCGCTAAACGTTAACATGACAGTCTCTGCGCTATAAAAATCTGGCAACCTCAATCTTGACGCTTTGGTTCAGCTTTAGCAAATTGCTTATAGTTTGAACAACACCGGTGGGAAATGAACATTGCTCGATTGAGAAGCTTGCTGAAACCGTTGTAGTGCTCGATTTGACTCACGTAGAGCTTTGAGTTTCTTGTGAGCGGGCAGTTCAAATTCTTAGTAACCAATGTGAAATAAAAGCGTTCGTATCTTCGTAATGAGTTGATTTCAGTAAATTTCGTTGCGCGAATGTTGTTTTGCGTGAAATTCTGGTTAAAAAACTAGTATCAGATTGCTTAAATTCATACCTTGTCTAGTGGTCCATTGACGAGTAGATCTGCAGAAACAGATTCTACTCGGCCCTAATCCCTGAAAATTTGAAAAGCCTGGAGCATGGATGTGCCTGAATCCCTCGATGTCTACGGACAACAGACATAGTCTAAAGTTGGCTGAAGGTGCTAGACATGAAAGCATACAATTCCCGCGCTTCCCTACGGAGATGTGCACTTTTATGAATGAGCAAGAAATTGTAGTTCCTTATTGCAAAATGTATTCCAATTTGATTACATTTTGCAATAAGGAACCACTATTTCTGGCCCATTTCAGAAACAACAAACATACCGTTGGTTTCTCTATGCCGATATGTGCTTTTATGGGAGAGCCAGAGATAGTGGTTCCTTATTGCAAAATGTACTCCAATAGTCCTTACGATGTTGAATTAACTGCAGCGTCGGTTGATACACCAGTTTTATTAGGCGTATCGTTGCAACGTCTCAACAGTCAGGATGTTGATTCAACATCCTGAATTTTTCCGGTGTAGAGTAACACACTGCCCGTTGATAAGCTAAAAGAAGAATATAGATTTCGAGGGGATTGTCATGGGTAACTTCATCCATCACTGACGTATTTCTGTCAAACGGAACTATGTGCATTAAGACATGAGCCCTGAGACCCGTAAGAATTAGAGTACCTGTATAGCGAGAGTATGGACAGATCGCTTCATGGAGGGCTTAGGGCCCAAAAGTGCAGCCACCCTTCTAACCAACTTCTAACGCACAAAATTTCACTGCCAGTCTGCAGATTCCAATTCTAACCATGATGGCAAAGAATGTACAGAAATGAGCGTTCTTCCGCGAAATTGAGTAAATTTATGCAAAAACTGAGTCAAACACGTGCTTAATAAACGACGGTTCGTAACAATAGTATTAGTAAATCGTTCTGGATAATTGAAATTCATAGGTTGGCTGCATTTCTGGGCCCTAACTTTATTCGCAGAAGCATCGGTGAAGGCCTGATGGATTCTCGAGTTTCACATCTGTCCATACTCTTGGTATACAGGTACTCTATAAGAATATGTGCATAACAGGGCTCACGTCATAACGCACATAGTTCCGTTTGATAGGAATACGTCCAGATGATAGGATCATCTATACTTATCCTAAAACTTCCGGCTTCTCTTAGCTTGATACGGTTCGGTGTCCAATTATTTTGATCTTGGCACTAACCTAGTTCGCCTTTTCTTATTTTTTTTTTTTTTTAGCCTGTGCTCCCAACGAGAAGGAAATGCCCGTTTGCTAAGCTGCCACTTTTTTTTGTCTAAATTTGTCTTCCCGCGGGGACGATCGAGTTAACTTTGAGGAGTTCTCCAAAATTTATCCGACTCGTCACGGGATGCGCCGGGATTTGAAACGCTGCCATGGATTAAAAAAATGAGGCACTTTCTGTTCCATTAAATCTCCTGCCGGAGGGACAGGAGCGCTACGTTCCAAAATCGCGCATTGTTTATCTCCAACATTGACGTTGTCGATTTGTGCACTTTTTTTCTTGTCATTTTTAGAGTCCCTTTATACTGAGAGTCAAGACAATGGACCACTAGACAAGGCACGATTTATAGGATTCTGACGCATGTTTCGCAACCAAAATTGTACGCAGAACACGATTCGTGCAACGAAAATGACTGAAACCAACTCCTAACAAAGATATTAACGTTTTTATTTCACATTGGTTACGAGAAATTTGAACTGCCTGCTCACAAGAAACTCAAAGCTTTACAAGAGTCAAATCGCGCACTACAACGGTTTCAGCAATCTTCTCAATCGAGCAATGTTCATTTCCCACCATGTGTTTTCCAAACTATAAGTTATTTGCTATAGCTGAATCAAAGCGTCAAGATTGAGGTTGCCTGATTTTTATATCGCAGAGACTGTCATGATAAACGTTTAGCGCGCGATGTGAATCACATAGAGCATTGAGTTTTCATGAGCGGGTGGTTTGAATTGACGCATCAAGAATTATTGAATATCTTCGCAAGGAGTTAATTTCGGTAATTTTCGTTGTGCGCATCGTGTTCTACGTGAATTTTTAGTTACGAAACATGTATCAGAATGCTGAAATTCGTACCTTGTCTAGTGGTCCATTCGGCTCATGGATGTCACAAACGGGAATAAAGATTACAGAAATTGAACGCTTTTCGTAATCTTTGATCGGCCCATTCTCAAATTCCTTTCTCCGTTCCTCCTCTCATTCCGTTTGTTCCTTGCCGAACCCGTAATTCCCTGGTCCATTCCAGATTATAATCTTTGCAATCGGTGAAAATGTAATCTTTATTCCCGTTTGTGACACTGTGGAGGCCTAAAATACGGGAACCAATCAGAAATGGATTCAAATTGTCTTGACTCTCAGTATAAAGGGACTCTAGTCATTTTCAGCGCTCAGCCGGCAGGATGCGCTTATTGATTTCAACCTGCCTGTAGACTTCTAGTATACTAATAACAATGTTATCAAATTCGGCTCATTCGGATCTCACCGAATACGGGCCTCACATATTTAGAATAGATAAATGTCGTCGCTCCTCTGACGTAAGGACGTATCTCGATTTCTGGATGAGCCCCAGAAAGCATGGATTTATATGTGGAAACAGCAGGCCGATTATTGAAACTGATAGACAAAGCTATAGACAAAGACGACAAAAGGGATTTGGAGGGATCCTATTGGTGGAAGCGGCTGGTGGCAATGGACATAGGAGGTAGGTAATGGACTAACTAAGGGCATCCCACCAAAGACCCGACAGTTAGTCCATCATTTTCTTCCTTAGTCTATAAGAACCAGTCATGTCAACCAATAGGATCGCTCTATACTCCCTATGTCTTCATTTTCCATCGCTTTGTCCATCAGTTTCAATAATCGGCCCGCAGGGCTCACATGGAAAATGAGATACACCCTAATGTCAGAAGAGCGACGATGTGTGATATCTTTTTTCAATGCTTATGGTTTCGAAGCACGAGGGACGATCATCTTTTTTCTATACTCGTAATCAATTGGTTTAATGTTACACCGATAAAAAATGGATTGCTCATTTAACAATTTTGTACTTAAAATAAAGTGACAGGCATGTTTCAAGTGTATATTTTAAAATAGTGGAAAGCTAATTCAACCACAGGCTTAGTTAAATCGGCATTTTTTCATTGTAAAATCTGGATTGAAAAACGTCCGACACTTTCTTTTGACTACAAAATTGTTAAATCAGCGATTTCATTTTTCCGTATAGGGTATAGTTTTCTCGAAATTGATCTTTGAAATTTTCATCGAAGCTGAAACTTGCATGTTGTCCAGACGTCCATTTCCCCAGAAATATTGGGGAGATTAAAAAATAGGATCTCATACGATCTAAGGAAACTAACTTAAGAGGTAAAAGTCATTATTGTTACCACCGGAAAGCCAAATCACGATAGTAGGATTCCAGAAATATCGCCTAACTTGCAGTCAAGATGATGCATACGAACAAAGCACTTACCTGAAACAAAAGAAAGATAAAGTTGATTAAAATGGATTCAACACATTTCCGCCGTGCTGAGGCAAAATGCCGTATGAGCCCTCAGGCATTGCCAAATTTTCTTTTACAAATCACGAATATTCGGGAATATTTATGAATATCTCTCTTCCGATTTCTCAGAGGATTTTGTTCAAAATTTGGTATAAAAAGTCTAAAAATTTAAAAAAAAAGAATATTTAAAACTTTCTTTAAAAATAAATATTTTTATAATGGGAAATTTGGCAATATACGAACGATCTTACGACGTTTCTCCTTAGCACGGCAGATTCAGGCACATCGATGGCGTTTAACTCCGGGACTACACAGTACACAGCCATGCATCTCAGCTGAATTGCATTTCGCAGGAGAAAAATAACACGATTGTTCGGGAAAATGAGTTGGTGGTTGATCTGAATGAGCTTTTAATTCTCTTCGATGCATTTTATGCATTTTATTCATAGACTATTGATTCAATCCGAAATTTTGGATTTTTCAGAGGGAAACCAGTGGCGTAGTGTGTTTTGCGATATATCGATTGTTCTGCCATTTAAACCTATGGTAAAGAATCGATTATGAAGGTGTTCGCTGCGAACACCCTGATTATCGATCCTTTTCCATAGGTTGAAATGGCATAACAATCGATACATCGCAAAGCACGCCACACCACTGAGGGAAACAAAAGTCGCGTTGAGTGGGTTCAAGAGCGAAAATTGTTCAATGTTCGAGGTTTAAGTCTAGTGACGTTATTATCAAAAGAGGAATACGAAATCCGAATGCGAATTCGTGTCTCTGTCGAGCGTTTAGCATAGCTCGGTAACTGAAGGCACTTTTTCGCGATCGTAACCACGAATTCGCCTAGTTCAGTGGCATGGCGTGCTTTGCGATAATGTAACTCACAAGTCACAAGTCAAGTCGAGAGGTCAACGCTACATTCCGTTTAATGATAGTTGATAACTCGCTGAGCAAACCAAAATTTGTCCGGTGATGAATCGGTTCTCGTTAAAAAGAGCACTTTGCCGGGCAAGTTTTTGCAAATCGATTAATAACTAACTGCAAAACCACTTATCTCTATTGCGATGTTTCAAAATGTCCGCTCCTATCTTATTTATTCAAAGAAAAACGGGTAAACGTAATATTTTGAAATTACAGAGTATTCTACTGACCAGGGGGAAAAATGAAGGAAGTTTTCAAGATATTACGTTGTCTAGTTTTCCAAAAAGACAGTAAAGTATGACAGGAAGTCTTCAAAGTCGCAAACGGAGAAAGGTGGTGTCCCTTTTTGGTCATCAACGTACTGAAAGGCAGTCTGCAAAGCCGCGAACGGAGATAAGTGTTTTCACACGTCGGCCATCAAAATAAGGTTCTATATCAATTGGATTAAATTTTCAAATTGGGAACTACAATTGAACCGCGTTAAACAGAAATGAACCAAGCCACATCAGCTTTTGCCGAATTTAATCGGGCAATTTGATTTTTTACATGAAAACGGTTGTGCGGATTTTTGTGCAAAATTCTATGTATTTTCTCCATAATACAAAACAAATTCCTTGAAATTTATAAAGGAATCCGCACAAACGTTCCCTCGTAAAATATCAAATTCCCCTGTTAAATTTGGCAATAGCTGATGTGGCTTGAATCTTTTCTATTTAAACGCTGTCCAGATATCGGTTCATTGATAAAAACACATAGCGACGGTGAAAGTCAACAATCACATAACTCGTTTGCGGTGTCTGAAAATCTCCGCCTCTACGTCATTTTTTTAAAGGAGAACAAATTGATATTATTTCTTAAAGTTTGTGCAGAATTTTCTTTGCATTGAGAAGAAAAATCATGACAGTTTTAAAGAATTGCCGTTGAGTAGTTTTCCATTTAAAAAATAGAGTATGACAGGAAGTCTGCGACGTCGCAAACCGAGTTATGTGATTGCCGACTTTCACCGTCGATAGGTATTTAAAGAAACTAATGGTACATACGCTGTATTTAAACGGAATCAGAAATCCTAGTTCCCAACTACAAAATGTAATCAAGTTGCTCGACTGTTTGGCCTTTGGTAATTATTCGACGAGTCTAAGCGTTGTCTGACGAAAATAAATTATACAATTCAAGAAAAATAGCAATTCGAGGTCTTTTTTTCTTTTACATTTTTGAGTACGCCCATGAGACGGAGGGCCGCACAGTGGATCGAGTCGATCAGAGAGGTCGGAGAGAAAATGTCTGACAAAAACTGCAAATTTTAATGCACAGAAAAAATTGAATTGCTGATTTGACAATTCAATTGCTAAAGAAAAGTAACTGCGATGTTTCAACGTAGATTTCACAAAAAAAATGATACTACCGCTATTGTAAGCTAATTTAACCACGGGGGTGGTTAAATTAGCATTTTTTGTTGTAAAATCTACGGTGAAACATTGCAGTAATTTTTTTTTAGCAATTAAATTGTTAAATTAGTAATGGACCACTAGAGAAGGTACGAATTTCAGCATTCTGCTACATGTTTCTGAACCAAAATTTCACGCAAAACACAATGCGCACAACGAAAATTACCGAAATCAACCTCTTATGAAGATAATTAATGATTCTCGATGCATGAATTTAAACCACCCGCTCATAAAAACTCAATGCTCTACATGATTCATATCGCGCGCTAAACGTTAACATGACGGTCTCTGCGATATAAAAATCTGGCGACCTCAGTTCTTGACGCTTTGGCTCAGCTATAGCAAATTACTTATAATTTGAAAAACAAATGGTGGGAAATGAACATTGCTCGATTGAGAAGCTTGCTGAAACCGTTGTAGTGCGCGATTTGACTCACGTAGAGCTTTGAGTTCCTTGTGAGCGGGCAGTTCAAATTCCTCGTAACCAATGTGAAATAAAAATGTTAATATCTCCGTTAGGAGTTAGTTTTCGTAATTTTCGTTGCACGAATCGTGTTCTACGTAAAATTCTGGTCAAGAAACATGTATCAGAATGCTTAAATTTGTACCTTGTCTAGTGGTCCATTGAATTGTTAAATCAGCAATTTAATTTTTTCCGTGTGTTTATTTCGTCACATTTTAAATTTCAAGGGTTGCTCGAGGAAGAAAATTTCACGAGAAACAAAATTGAACCATTTCAAGAACCTTAAATTTTTGTATAATCGGAAACATAAGCGTTGAAAGTTTCCAAATTTTGTCCGACCTCTCCTATCGACTCGACCCACTGTGGGCCGCCCCCGCTCGGAGTTCATTTACATTTGGACGTATTTCTATCAAACGGAATTATGTGCATGAAGACATGAGCTCTGAGACCCGTAAGAATACATGCATAACAGGGCTCATGTCACATTGCGCATAGCTCCGTTTGACAGAAATACGTCCATTTGAAATTTCGAGGACTGGAACTTTAAAATCCATCGCCGAAAGGACAACTTTGAATCCCGCATGGAGGGGAGGGGCAATCGAACGCATCCGAAACAAATGGCTCGGATACAGGGGATAAAAACGGAGGAACGCAAGAAAAAAGAGGATCGGAAGAGTATCAATTTCGCGGGACAAAGTTCCGTCGAGCCGCCGCATGGAGTTGCATTAAACAGCGAAGAAAGTGCAGAGCCCCTGTTTTATGGCCCTTAAAAGTTGGGTGGCATTCGGAATTTCGGATTGGAACTTCCCCGCCTTTTGTTTATTTATCGCCGAGCGAGTTTTGCCTTGTATGGGAAGAACCGCGTATCAGAATTCCATTGCTGCCGGACTACTTTCGTTAAAATATTTACCTTCGTCGAAAGTTGGCTTTCGGTGGACTAACTCACTGGAAAAAAAACACATTGGATCTAGAGTCCAGACTCTTAAAAACATCGACAAGAAAAAATACTCTTGATTCAATCGGATTTTTGCTTTAATCAAGAACCAAGCTTCTTAATATGAGCGGATTTCCTTTTGATTTAAGCAAAAATCTGATTGAATCAAAGAGTATGTTTTCTTGTCAGTGTTTTCAAGAGTCTGGACTCTAAATCCAATGTGTTTTTTTTTGCTCGGGTCTGAACGTTACCATAGGAGAGAATTTGAAGGTGTCTGAAATTTGATGAATTTTGTGTTTAAATGGAAACTACTGGATGAACTGAACACGAGGATACCCTTGGTTCATGAATTGAACAATTATGGGAGAAGATATGGGACAAAATGATCTAATCTGCTAAAAAACGTGTGTTTAAATGGGAAATGCCGCCAGACGACGTCACTTGGCGGTGCATGTTCTCACTTTTAAATCTATATTTATACAATTTCCCATAACAGAAAAAAATGAGAAAAAATACTGTGAAATCAGCTCTAAAAGCACTTTCAGACGAAGCAATAAAAAAAAGGCAAGCGAATTCTCCATTGAATGTATGTAAATATGAGAGTTACACCTGCAAGCCATTTTGAAAAAGAAACCACAAAAAACGCACATATGTGCGATAGCTGAGTCGCATTTCGGTGAGATATGGGCTGGGGGTGGTTTTGGATTCGACTAAATGTAAAAATTAAATTTTCTCCTTATAAGAATTCAGATTCAAACACAAATATGTTGAACATGAGATGGATTGAGTTTTGCAAAAAGGAACCAAGATGTCGCTAAGATTGTGCAACTATTTTTACATTGCAAATATAAACTGCTGATCTGAACAAGTATTAACTATACTTCTGACAAACTATGAATTCAAGACAAAAATCATCTTTGTAAATTCAATTTTTTGCATGATTTCAGCATTTTATCGCAAACAATGTAAGTTGCACAATCTTAGCAGCATCGGATTGCTCTTGGTGCCTTTTTTCAAAATGCAATTCAATTAGTCGCATAAACTTTGTTCTCAATATTGAAATTGAGGAATAAAACTTCGAGTCTTTTTTCCTCGATTTGAAAAGACAGCTTGATGCTTTACTGGTGAACATGGCCCATGGTTGGATGAGGATGGAACAGAAATTGGAAGATAAATAAATCCGTCTGTACTTTGGATAAAAAACACATTGGATCTAGAGTCCAGACTCTTGAAAACATTGACAAGAAAAAATACTCTTGATTCAATCGGATTTTTGCTTGAATCAAAACGAAATCCGCTTAAATTAAGAGGCTTGGTTCTTGCTCTTAGCTAGATTCTAATTGAATCAAGAGTACTTTTTCTTGTCGATGTTTTTAAGAGTCTAGACTCTAGATCCAATGTGTTTTTTTCCGGTGTATCTTCGGAGATTCGCCAACGCCAGAGGCGTGATACGACGTTGTTCTTTTCAACGTCGAAGAACCGAGCAGAAGTTTCCAACGTACTCGGCTCATGTGAGCTAGGCTCACGAATGACGTATGCCCAACCGGGGTGGGGGGGGGGGAAGGGCGGCTGCCTTGCACTCCGCAGTCTTGAGGCTTTGCGTCACTTAAATCCGTCGGCTAAACTTTTTCGAGGTTCCGGGTGCTCCAACCCATTACCGCGACCAAAAAGGCCAGTCAAGTCCGATACGGCAAGGAAATCGCACTGCGCAAAGGCCGAGTAATTCGAATAATCCATCAATTGAGGATCTCACCATTTTTTAGGGGCAAACTTCACCAATTTTAAAGGCAAATAGAGAATTTGCAGGTGCCCGAGATTTGATGAATTTCGTGTCTAACTGGAAACTTCTGAGTGAGCTGAACACGAGGATACCTTTGGTTCATGCATTGAAAAATTTATTGAAATAGCCTACATGGACGCTGGGCTTGTCGATTTCCTTTGACACCTTTGCAGTGGTGAATGCATAACTAAAGTGCGCTCCAGCTAGAATTGTATTTAGCAAATGGGTGGTTTTTATGCGAGGATTAAAAATAAACGAGTGGTACTGAATATAACAAAAGAAAATGAACTATGCAAAACGATAATCCGGATAGCGGAACTTGGCTGTTTTGAAAACGCCTTCAAATGCGGCGTGATACCTCACGCATTCGGAGAGTTCAAATAGTTGTATCATTGCGCCGTAAGAATGTGACGGAAGATTAAAATGGAAATAGCCTCCATGCACGCTGGGCTTGTCGATTTACTTTGACACTTTTGGACTGGTGAATGCATAACTGAAATGCGCTCCAGGTAGAATTGTACTTAGCAAATGGGTGGTTTTTATACGAGGATTAAAAATAAACGAGTGGTACGGAATATAACAAAATAATATGAACTATATGAGATGAGAGATTGTCAACTCCCTGATGACCTGTGGGAAGACCGAGCTTAGTGGCGATTAGGCGTCGTAAAGCGCCAAAGAGCGCTGTAAAAGCGACTCATATATATATATATGAACTATATGTATATTCAAAACGATAATCCGGATAGCGGAACTTGGCTGTTTTGAAAACGCCTTCAAATGCGGCGTGATACCTCACGCATTCTGGAGAGTTAAAATAGTTGTATCATTGCGCCGTAAGAATGTGACGGAAGATTAAAATGGAAAAAGCCTCCATGCACGCTGGGCTTGTCGATTTCCTTTGACACTTTTGGACTGGTGAATGCATAACTGAAATGCGCTCCAGCCACAAGTGTATTAAACAAATGAGTAGTTTTTATAGGACGATTGAAAACAAACAAATGGTAGGAAATAAAACATAATAATAGGAACTATGCAAAACAATAATCCGGATATCGGAATTTGGCTGTTTTGAAAACGCCTTCAAATGCGGCGTGATGCCTCACGCATTCCGGAGAGTTTAAATAGTTGTATTATTGCGCCTTAGGAATGCTACGGAAGATTACAATAAAATTATTCGAGCAGATATGACAAAATGGTCTAATCTGCTAAAATACAAGGGTTTAAATGGGTAATGCGGCCAGATGAGGTTACTAAGCGGTGCACTCTCTCACTTTCAAATATATTTTTATATTATGTCCCTTATCAGAAAAAAATTACAAAAAATATTGTGAAATCAGCTCTTTAAGCACTTTCAGATGAAGCAATAAAAATGTGCATCCAAATTCTCCATTCCCTCCTTTCATTTCAATCCAAAGGAACTATGTGCATTGAGAAATGAAGCTCCTTATGCATGACTCTTATGCGTGTTAAAGCTCCTGTCTTAGTGCATTTAGTTCCTTTTGATTTAAATACTTCCCATTAGAGTTTCTTCATAGTAAGAGAAAGACGTCTCGCGTCCTTTTTTCACAAACGGTCAGGAAGATTGTCTGGTAGTTTCTAACGTTTTACTTTCCCCCGTTCTCTCTCTCTCACAGCAAAATAAGAATATTTAACTATAAGCTTCGGCATTTCATGAAATACCGTTTGATTTTCTTCCTGCAACATATATACGACAACAAGAGTATCAGGACGACGACTTTACCATGGTGAGTATCGCTTCGATCGGCATCGGTGGCGTTGCGTGCTTCGCGATATATCGATTGATCTGCCACTTAAACCTATGGAAAAAGATCGATGAGGGAACCATAGCTTCGAATGGGGAAATATCGATATATCGCAAAGCATGCCACGCCACTGATCGGCATGAATGAATCAATAAGAAAAACGAGACCCACCCATCCTTTGGAACCTACTCATTCGATGAGTAATGCGAGAAGACCGCATTTTGTAATTAGGGACTGCAAATTCGACTTAGTTTTAAAACAACGTAAATGCCTTTTATTTCCAGTGCACATGAGAGTTTTTACAGATGAGCCACAAATTGCAGTTCCAAGTGGCATTGATCATCTAGCGGTGCCTAAGGAGACGCTGCGAAGTGCTTCGCAGCGGCGACGCTTGAATAGTCGGCTATCGGTGTTATCTAACTTAAAACTATGGTGAAATGTGGAGGATTTCGATAATCGTTCTGATAATCGAGCATTTCCCCTAGGTTTAAATGACAGATTTAACCGATTCATCGTGAGGCACGACAAGGAGTGGCGATGAGTAAATAATCTGGTATCGATAAATTCCCATTTGAAGCTGTGGTGAATAATCGGTTTTTGAGGTGTACCTATCCTGACGATCGATCCTTTTTCATGCGTTTAAATGGTAGATAAATCGATTAATCGCGAACCGCGAACATGACATGGAATGACGAAGCAAGAATCATCGGTTATCGTTTTTTCTCCCTTTAAAGTAATGGTAAAGAATCGGTTAGTAAGGCATACACTAATAATCGATCCTTTTTCATAGGTTTAAATGGCAGATTGATCGATACATCTTAAATAACGCTATAGGCCATAGTCTCCACGCTAGAAACGAGAGGTCGTAAAAAACTGAGTCCCGTTAGTTTCAACACAGGTGACATAAATTCTTCCTTAAACGCTTTCGCTGAGCTTTTATGAGCCGCTCAAGCCGGGAGAGATAGCGCCTTGTTCGCGGGATTCTCGCGAAAAACCGCGCTTCGCGCCCAACGTTGCCGACGCCACATGAAGTTCACTTATCATGGGCAAAAAAAAACCAAGGACGGTGTAATTTGAAGCCCCTCCACTTCAAAATTAAAAATTACTGCGTTTATGGGTTCCTTCCGTTACTACAAGTTACAGTTTTCTCGGTCGGATTAACCAAAAAGACTTGGTCGATCGGCCAATTTGGTTAAATGGTTCATCTCGCGACCGAGCAAACTATTTTAACTCCGGTGTAGACATGTTGCCTATTCCCTCAATTGAAGGAAAATCATGAACGCAGACAATGTAAACTGACCAAGTTTTTCATCTGACAACCGAGTGATTATTTTAATTCCGGTGTTGACATATTACTTATCCTCAGAATTGAAGTCAAATCAATATTCCTGATGTTATCAATTGATTGATCGACTATTGAATCGTTCTTTCAAGTGCTGATGGTCTATCTCGACAAAATTGTCGGAAGATTTCACAAACTGAAAGTCTACTCAATTTTATGCACTTCCTGTAGATGTAACAGTTACGCCTACACAATACAGGAGTTCTTCATTTCCCGGACGAAAGAACTCAACCGCACTCCTACGTTCCAAAATTTTCTCTCCCAACTTGTATTCTTAGTAGGAAACCGTCGAGTGATTTTAATCTTAATATGACTCGTCTTTCCTTTACGAAGCGTCAGATTCTCATAAAAAAAGGAAATATATGAGTAAA
This sequence comes from Bemisia tabaci, assembly GCF_918797505.1. Lineage (NCBI taxonomy): Eukaryota > Metazoa > Arthropoda > Insecta > Hemiptera > Aleyrodidae > Bemisia > Bemisia tabaci. Next base: position 38,863,717 of record NC_092802.1, on the reverse strand, counting down.
TCGTACCACCTTGTGCCTGAGGACCAATGATGTACAGCCAAGATCCCACTTTTAAATCGCTTAAGGCAAACCCATGCTGGAGTTCGTTCGTAAATACTCGAACTTATGCCCAACAAAACGCAAATAGACCGCACTAAGCAGAAAAAATTCAAGTCGCATCCAGTGGCGTGGCGTGAATTGCGATGTATCGAGTGTTCTGTCATTTAAATCTATGGTAAAGAATCGATTATTAAGGTGTTCGCAGCGAACACCCTGTTTATCGATCCTTTTCCATAGATTTAAATGGCATAACAATCGATATATCGCATTTCACGCCACGCCACTAGTCGCATCAGACATTGCCGATTGTATCGGATGATTTATTTTTCACGAAAAAACGGCAGTGTAGATTCCTCCAAATAATTTCAGGGGATCTCCTCTGTGACGCGAAGAAAATGCCCCGCCATTTTTTAAAGAATCCACAGACAAACGCTCAATCGTCAAAAAAAATAAATGACTTAACGGTATTTTATGAGGGCTAATGTGACTTAGTACTTTCCTCCTTGACGTGGTCTAAATGGACTTCATTTTACAATTAGAAACTACAATAATATCTGGCTAATTTTTAAAAACATCTATGTGCACAAGGAGACTGATGGCACATACGTTCACAGGAAAAAAAGGCAAGGGGTCGACCCTTAAAATTGTGGCACTACCCCAATTCGTTGGACGATAAATACATTTCTACTAAATTTTGCTAGTGCCGCGACAATTGTGTTAGGAATCTAACCGTTTGGGGTACTACCGTACTTAATTCGAAATGTACAAGCTGGAACTTAACACAACCTCTTTGTTTCCACGTTGTTTCTAAACTGAGCCAAAGATTATAGTCCCTCATAGCAAAGCGTGGTCCAAATGGACGTATTTCTATCAAACGGAACTATGCTCATTATGACGTGAGCCCTGTTGACCTTATGGGTTTCAGGGCTCATGTCTTATGAACATAGTTCCGTTTGATAGAAATACGTACTTAATTATTTTAATAGAAAAATGCTCAATCTGAATTCTTAAAAACTCGTCTGATTTTTCTTCTCTCAGCGAGGAGAATTCTTTAAAAACTTCAAGGAAACTTGCCAATTTCTTTTTCTTGAAAGGAATAAAAAAGGAACGGAGATTTTAAAACACCGCAAACTATATGTAGTTACGCAGTTTGGGAGCTTCACCGTCGTCAGTGTGTCTCGAACAAAATTAGTTTTTGGTGAGCAGGCAACCTCGCTTGTACTCGCCTTCATGAAAAATGCAATAAATGTTTGATATTGACATCAGAATTTTGAGCATCGGCCCGATAAAATTCCGAGTCACCCCTCGACCCTCGCTTTTGCTGCTTTGGTTTTATTTATTACCCTGGATCGCGGACAGAGAGGGGAGCGGGGCGTGCCGATATATTTCGCGATGAAGTTGCATTATTCCGACGCGAGTCATTCTTTTTGTTTGGCCAATCGCTTTTTTTTCTCTTTCGTTTCTGGCGGACCGCATGAAAGGCTTCAAAATTAATTACTGCGATATTCATTTCCTTATCAACGTCTTACTAAGAATACGATAGGCACGTCAAATCTTTCCAAATTTAAATTGAATAAAATACATTTAAAAAGCCATAAACTTGCAAATAATGTAATTAACAAAAACTTACATTACAGCTAAAGACATATCTTTCGGGCATAGCGCATCCTCAGTAGCTAAACAAAGGAATCTAATCAAATAATAAACATTACATGCTACTGAAGATGGGCTATGCCCGAAAGATGAATTTGATATTGACTTTGTTGTCAAAGACCTCTAAGCGGTAGCAGAGAAAATTCCCGGTTTCTGGAACAGAACCCCAAATTTTTCCCTGATTTTCATTAGAATGTTTCTTTCCCTGACGAATCCCAAAAATAGAGATGTTGCATGTATTAGGAATTTGCGATTTGACTGTTAATTCTTACGTAAAAGTTCGCGAGAAACACGATGGTGCCACTGATTTTCTCTGAAATCAACTCCCAAGCTCAAAAAAAGCTCTCAAGTTGAGGCCAAAATGGAGGGAATATCTCACGCTATCCTGAGAGTCCACCTCTACATCAAGACAAACTCTCCATGCAAAAGATAGGAAGCAAATACATCGCCAGGGCTGCCACTTTATTTGGGGACTCCAAAACTGAAAACACGGCAACCCTGCTAACGTATTTGCTCCCTATCTTTGCATGGAGAGTTCGTCTTGATGTAGAGGTGGACTCTCAGGGTAGCGTGGGATATCCCCTACATTTTGGCCTCAACTTGAGAGCTTTTTTTGAGCGTGGGAGTCGATTTCAGAGAAAACCAGTGGCCACATCCTGTTTCTCGCGATCTTTTACGTGAGAATCAACAGTCAAATCGCAAATTCCTCACATGTGCAACATCTCCATTATTGGGATTCGTCTGGGAAAGAAACATTCCAATGAAAATCAGGGAAAAATTTGGGATTCTGTTCCAGAAACCGGGAATTTTCTCTCCGAGCGCATCGGCAAAGTCGAACTTTTACCTGAGAATCAACAGTCAAATCGCAAATTCCTCACACATGCAACATCTCCATTTTTCCCTGCAGTCCACGTTTGAAAGCATGCTCTTAAAGCCGTCGAGTCGCCGGAAAAGCGGAGCTGTAAATTCACCGCGAGAGTCTTCGATTGGACTCGATTCGGCGAGATCGGAAAAACCGCGGGCAGAGAGGGGACACCTCGAGGGGAGGAAGCGAGGTAATGAAATTTGGAGCGGGACCGAGGCCGCGGTCGGTCGCCGTGGGCGTCCATTGTCCGCAAGTCATCGCGGATTGCCTACCGCCCCCGGCGGCGCGGGGTTGCGGGGCCTCGATTGTCGGCACGTCTCATGTCTCCTCTTCAGGACGTCAGTCCGCTTCCGCCCTCGCCTTCTCGAGGTGTCCGAGGATCCGCCGATGTCCTCGTCGATGTGGACACCCGAGAGATAACTTCACCTCCGCGTTTGTGCCGCGCCGTTGTCGACTGCGCTGAAAAAAAAAACAAGCGGGAAAGTTCTAATACTGTCGTATTAGAAAAGCGCTCAGGTGTTAGTAAATGTATTTAGTGAAGAAAAGGACGTACTAAAACTCCGTCGACTGGGCTGGGAAATGGAAAAAAAATATCAGCTGATAGCAAACAAAGGGTTACCAAGGAAACCGTAAACGCGTATTTTTGTTTCCCGAAAATGAGCTCACCGTTGAGCTCACCAGGCGCGTTTTTTTTTTAGGCCTTCATTTGAGTTCAACGATCAATTTCGATAAGAATTACTCTACCGCTAAGATATTTCCTTATAGACAAACGATCGAAACTACCTGCGCATTACGTTAAAAGCATAAAATACAGTTTTCACAGCTTTATTTTTTTTTAAAAAGCCTACAACATCGATGAGCTGGTGCGCCATTTAAACGAATTCGCACTGGTATACTAGTACTCAGAGGTAAGTCGAAATCAAATAGCGCTGCTATCGGCTGAGCGCTTAAAACACGTTCAATAAGGTGATTCGATGGACGCCATATTTTGTATAAGAACATTGCGATATATTCGCATCAATTGGTTCATTTTTTTCGCTTACTCGTCATTTTTCTCCAATTTTGAGATCGCAATTCTGTTGTCAAGAGACTAAAGACTCCTTTATAAATTTTAACAAAGAAATTCAACGTAATAAGGCGTGGTTCTTTTAGAGAGATAATATCGCATTCGAGCGCAGTTCCGATATCAGCATCGAATGCGATGTTTTCTCTCTTAAAAAAAACCACGCCTTTATTACGTTGAATTTTCTTTGTTAAAATTGGTAAAGGAGTACTTTAGTCTCCTGACAACAAAATTGCAATCTCAAAATTGGAGAAAAATGAGGAGTAGCTGAAAAAATGGAACCAAATTGATGCGATAATTATATCGCATGCCGTTCTGACACAAAATATGGCGTCCATCGAATCACCTTAAAAGGATTGCATTTTGCAAAAAAAAACCAGGAGCATTCCAGTGTCGCTGAGATTGGGCAACTTTCTTCGCCCTGCAAATATAAACCGATCATCGATACAAGTTTTATCTCTACTCTTAATAAACTATGAATTCAAGACGAAAATCACCTTGGTAAATCTGATTTATTTCATTATTTTAGTAATTTTATTGCAAAGCATGTGTGTTGCACAATCCCAGTAACATTTGAATGCTCTTGGTTCCTCTTTGCAAAATGGGATCCAAGTGTTAGGTGGAAAAACGGCAGAATCCGAGAAATGGCCGTAGTGAGAAACACACTGTTTAAGTTCTCCGTTTAGTATGATGGAGAATTTACATGCACATTTTTATGGCTTCATCTGAACGTGCTTAAAGAGCTGATTTCACAGTATTTTTTATAATTTTTGTCTGATATGGGAAAAAGAATAAAAATTTATTTAAAAGTGAGAAAATGCACCGTCTAGTAACTTTATCTGGCGAAATTTCCCATTTAAACACATGTATTTTAGCAGATTAGATCATATTGTCATATCTACTCGAATAATTGTTCGATTCACGAACCAAGGGTATCCTCGTATTCGGTTCACTCAGTAGTTTCCACTTAAACACGACATTCATCAAATTTCAAACACCTGCAAATTCTCTATTCCATGTGGAACAAAAGTTGGCTTAAAATCCAAGGTATAAGTTAGTATCACGGAAAAAAAGACTAACTATAGTATGGAGTTACGCGAGGATTGCCGCTAGTTAGTCTATGTTAATCACCTCTTTTGTTCATTGCAACCACGCACTTCCACCAACAGAATTCATTCGCTTCATTTGCTCTAAGTCATCACTTTATCCATCACTTTCAATGATCAGCCTCCTCGGTAATGATTTCGGTGTCGAAAAAAACAAAGGCTCATCGTGGTGCCAACAATCGTCGAAGCCGCCAATGAGGAATGATGAACTAGCGTGGAGAAGGAGGCTACAGTAGCAGCGCGAGGAAAATTTCAAAATTTCCGAGGATTTTCTTCCGACCAATCTCGCACGAAAAAAAGTAACACAATCCAACTACTCCACGGTAATGGCGCCAGATATTAGAGTAGTTGCACAAGCCAGAGGTATGGTTAAGTCGGCAGAAAGTGTGGTTGGATCAATCATACCATAGCTGGTGCTCACGCAGTCAGCTTAAAAGTGGTTTGATTCACTATACCGCTGGCTGGTGCCTTTACACTTCACGCTTGTGCAACTACTCTGATGGCTGGCGCCAAAATCAGCTGGGAGTATGGTTGAAATTGTGATACCTTTTTTTTCAGTGTACAACTACCTTTTTTTTCAGTGTACAACTGAAATGTCATCAATTTTCTTCATTATGATCAAAAGGGTCAGTTTCGCTGGTCATAGAATGGTGTTAGATAGTTTAAGCTAACATATCGATGGCTATAGCTAAACCATGTATCTCGATTGCGGTATTTAAAAATATACGTGGACGAATATTAGAGGTGGCACGTTGGTCCTTCATAAATTTTTTTATTGGGACCGTGTTTAGCAGAAAGGAACCAAGCTACATCAGCTATTGCCAAATTCATCCGAGCAATTTAATTGTTTTCAAAAGAACGTTTGTGCGAATTCCTATGAAAACCTCAAGGAATTTCCTTCGTACGGTACAAACAAATTACTAAAATTTGCACAACAATCCGCACAACCATTTTCATGTAAAAAATTGAAACATGGTAAAATGATTGAAAAATAATCGACCTACAAGCCAAAAATATGGAATTTTTTAGCTCGATTTTTTTTCAATCATTTTACTATGATCTATGCAGCTTAGCCAGCCAAAGGCATTAAAATGTAAAACATTAAATTGTCTGATTAAATTTGGTAAAAGGTGATGTGGCTTGATTCCTTTCTGCTTAACGCGGTCCATTTTAAACTAACCTATGATCTGAACTGATCAAAACACGATTCTAGGACTGTCGCAACAGACGATTTTAGTGGTGACGTCACGGAGCGATATTGGTGGTTCGATATCTCGAAAGTCGAAATGTGCCCCAACGAACAAACATGACCTCCAAAATGAACAATTGACGAAATAATGCTAAAACTAGCCTGAAACCAAACAATTAATCCATGGGACTTTAGAATTATGAAAGCTACTCATTTACCAAAACGTTTGAGATCATAATCACAAGAATTGATTGTAAAATAAACTCGTAATATCATAGACAGTCATCGAGCGAATTCCCCTACCCCCCCTGCCTATACCTCGCAGATTCCTCCATGTTCGTTTGTTGGGGAACGTTTCGACTTTCGAGGTATCGAAATTATAACGAGATGTGACGTCACACTAAATGCGTCTACTTACACGTTTATGTGGAAACTAACTTGTGGGGGAGAGGGGAGAAAAAATCAACCTGACCCGGTTTTACCTTCACTTTGTATATTCTGCGTGTGGAGAACCGGGACGGAGTCGAGTTAAAGCCGCGGAAAATTAGAACAATCTCGATCGGAATTTAGTCCGGAGGAGGGATTCGGCTCCTTTGATGTGCTCGTTAGTTCCGGAGCTGAACAAACAGACCCGGACGTCGCCGTTGCCCCCGCGAGCACCTGGGAAATGACGTGGAGCCACTTTGTAGGACATTCGGCAAATAAATTAAACGGATCTGAAGACGTTCGACCTCCTCCGCCGCCGGATAAAACGAATCCGCTACCGAACGCGGAGTCTTAAATGAACGTATTTCTGCCAAACGGAACTATGTACATTAAGACATGAGCCCTGAGACTCATAAGAATACATGCGTAACAGGGCTCACGTCATAATGCACATAGTTCTGTTTGGCAGAAATACGTCCTAATTTGCAGGTGCGCTAGTTAGCCTTCAAATGGTCGGTTAGGCAATCCTACTAGTCTTGAAGCTAAAATAGTTGCATCTACTAGAGTCCCTTATACTGAGAGTCAAGACAATTTGAATCCATTTCTGATTGGTTCCCGTATTTTAGGCCTGCACAGTGTCACAAACGGGAATAAAGATTACATTTTCATCGATTGCAAAGATTATAATCTGGAATGGACGAGGGAATCACGGGAGCCACTTTGTAGGACATTCGGCAAATAAATTAAACGGATCTGAAGACGTTCGACCTCCTCTGCCGCCGGATAAAACGAATCCGCTATGCTACCGAACGCGGAGTCTTAAATTTGCAGGTGCGCTAGTTAGCCTTCAAATGGTCGGTTAGGCAATCCTACTAGTCTCGAAGCTAGAATAGTTGCATCTAGAGTCCCTTTATACTAGATAAAAATTTTTAAGAGCAGCCCAAGACAATGATAAAAGTGGAAAAACAAGGATGAAAAAACGGGAAACAAGGCTAAAAATACACAATTTATGAACCCGAGACGTTTCGACTCAAAACTGAGTCATTTTCAGTCGGAAACAATAAAATTTAAAAGAAAAAACGATGAAAACCTGAGCCCTACATGGTGGCGGCCGGGATCTGAGAGAGAGAGAATCTTCGAATCTTCCCGAGAATCGTCTCGGGTTCATAAATTGTGTATTTTTAGCCTTGTTTCCCGTTTTTTCATCCTTGTTTTTCCACCTTTTATCATTGTCCCTTTATACTGAGAGTCAAGACAATGTGAATCCATTTCTGATTGGTTCCCGTATTTTAGGCCTTCACAGTGTCACAAACGGGAATAAAGATTACATTTTCACCGATTGCGAAGATTATAGTCTGGAATGGACCAGGGAATTACGGGTTCGGCAAGGGAGAAACGGAATGAGAGAGGGAATGGAGAGAGGAATTTGAGAATGGGCCAATCAAAGATTACAGAAAACGTTCAATTTCTATAATCTTTATTCCCGTTTGTGATTCCATGAGGGGGTGTTGTCTTGACTCTCGGTATAAAGGGACTCTAGTTGCATCCAGGAATCTGGAGCTGAACACGGGCCGGTACACAAGGTACAAATTTAAGCAGTCCCTTTCACGTACAACATTATTAACATAAGTGCAGTTTTGCAAACGATTGAGATACGAAGGATTTCGACTAAAACTTATCCTAAAATATATTTTGTGAAAAATTCACTTCTATAATGCAATATTCACGTGTAAAAAGTGATTATAAACATTCTCTTCGTCGCAAGGCTCCGTGTGATTTTGAAACTTCTAATACGTAATTCATGAAATGGCAAAAACTGCAATTATGTGCTTTCGTCCTCAAAACTGCTATTTCGATTGACGTGCTCCATTATGTCTCTTGATTAAATATACCATCAGAAAAGATACAAATTACACGTACTACGACTGAACTCTGACACAATACCTAAGTACAAAAATGAATAAATTAATAGTTTGATGAGGGCATATGACTTCAACGTAATTACAATTCATTTGATAACCGTTAATTTTATTAACGTGAGTTAAATAAGTAAATTTAAAATATGTAATTAAAATACCTAATAAGATTGTTCAAAATTAAAACTTTCCAGCAATCAGATCAACTTCTCTCGTGTTTTATCGAGGCCTTCTGAAACGCAGGTGAGGGAAATCGCCCCCCTCCCTCTCATGACGCTACTGCACTGAAAAAAAAATCTCGGTGTATTAACTAAGAAAAGGGTAAAATTACCAAGAATTCAGGGTTCTATTTGATCCCAGTTTTTTCTTGGTAAAATTACCATTTATGGAATTGGTAATTTTACCGAGAAATCTCGGTAAAATTATTGAACGTTCTCAGTAATTTTACTGGACCTCGGTTAAAACGCCAATATTTTTTATCGACTGTGGTAGAATTACCGAGATAAAATGGCAAAGTTACCGGGAATTGATTACCAATACAAGTGGTATTCTTACCTGAAAAAAACAGTAAAAATACCGGTTTTTCGGTAAGCTTATCAGTCTGTCTTGGTAAAATTGCCAATAATTGGTAAAAAAAGCGAGATGGTAAAGGTACCAACGGACCTTGGTAAAAACGCCGATAAGTTTTTTTTCAGTGTGAATGGGGGCCACTGTCCCCTTTTTACGAAGCCAAATAAAATTGCGGGAACGTGCGGCAACAAACAATCGTTCTCCTCTTCGCCTTTGTTTCGTATATTAGATCTCGCTTTTTGGCCATACGACGCCGCTACGTATCCATTGTTGTGATTCGCAGCCGCAAGATGGTGCTAAAAACTGCGGTTTCCCCATTCCTCGAATTTCAACGACTCAATCCGCATGGCTACGCTCCCGCTCTGCCGTCTGGTTGGCAGACAGTCCTACTTTGGGGGTGATTTATACGATCCATTCACTCTTTGCGCATTCTCTTAATCAATGTTCCTTGACGCGCATTCCATTGCTATGCAGTCCCATTTTCCGCTATTGCCGATCTCACAGTCCGACTAAAAATCGACCGAGACACTTAATTTTACGCATTTTTTTTCTTTTTTTTCCCCGGAGCCATTCAATAGCCTCAAAGTGGCTGTCTAGTAACAATGCATCGCCAAATATAAAGTTTTAAAGCCTGCTTTCAAGAATTTAAAAGTCATTAATTATAGCCAGATGCCAAACCACGCACGGTTAGAAATGTTTATTCACTGTTCTTCAACGAAACAGTGAATGGATATTTCAAATCATGGTCCGGCTAAAATTGATTACTTACAACTGTTTTAAAGATCCAATCAAAGTAACATGAAAGAAACTAAAGTAGATTGGAAGTTTCCGTGAAATATTAATGCTTCATTAGGTGCTGAAAATGATGGAAAGTATGAAAAATTCATTTCAGGAGGTGGGCACGCACAAAAGCAATATAAAAAAACAAAAAATAACTTATTTCATTATTTATTTCTGGACTGATATTTATTTTTCCCGTAAACAGCATTTCTTTCAGCTCTATAACTCCTCTAATCTCCATTTTTTTGTTACAGTTCATTCTACCGCTCTACAGAGACAAATTTATTCGGGTCTGGTTTTTCAACTTTTCTCGCAAATCTGAGCGACAAGTCACTGGTAGCAACAGAGCGGAACATTGCGAGTTCACGCTTCGCGCCATCGCGCCTTCAATTTTGCAGACGCAACATGGACATCCATCGAGTACGAATAGTTGTATCTCTGCGCCTTCATCATCGCGCGTCAGTTCCATTTCCATTGCTCAATGTCCATGTTGTGTTGGCTCTCTGCATCTTGTTTGTTGAGAATTGATTTGAAGAGGGTTAATTTTCCTGACTTTTAAAATGTCCTGACTTTTTTCTGGATTTTTAATGAAATATTCTGCACCAAAGCACGCATAATACATGAGTGTTGTTTATACTTGAGGACTTCTTCTTGCGTAGAATTTCGCAAGAAACACGATGTATCCATTGGTCTTTCCGGAAACAATCTTCAAAGCCCCCAAAAAAGCTCTCAAAGTTGAGGCCGTTATGGAGAGGATATCCCACGCTACCGTGAGGGTCCATCTCTATATATCTAGTCAAAGTCTCTGCACAAAGATAGAGAGCAAACACATTAGCAAGGTTGCTCTGTTTCCAGTTTTGGAGTCCCCAAACAAAGTGGCAATCCTGCTAATTTATTTTCTCCCTATCTTCGCACACGGGAAAAAATTAAATTGCTGATTTAACAATTCAATTGCTAAAAAAAGTGACTGCAATGTTTCAATGTAGATTTTAGAATATAAAATGCTACTTTAACCACCCCCGTGATTGAATTAGCTTACAATAGTGGTTGAACAATCAATTTTTTGTTGTACACCACCCTCGTGATTGAATAAGCTTACAATAGTGGTTGAAGAAGCATTTTTTGTTGTAAAATCAATGTTGAAACATTGCAATCACTTTTTCAAGCAATTGAATTGTTAAATCAGCAATTTAATTTTTTCCGTGCATGGAGAGTTTGATTGGATAAAGAGGTAGACTCTAAGGATATTCCCTCCACTACAACCTCAATTTCGAGAGCTTTTTTTACTTTTGGAGTTGGTTCCAGAGACAACCAGTGGCTCCATCGAGTTTCTCGGGAAATTTTACATTTGAATTAGTACTTTACTTGCAAATTCCTGACATATCCAATCGCTTCATTCGATGCGGTTTAAGTATGTGACGAAATGTATCAATAATGGGCAAAACGGCAACAGAGTATCGAGTTAATGGCAGGAGAGGTAAGCTCGTTGCAATTGATTCGTTTTGCGGCCGCACTATCAGACGCGGTGGCGGTGGCGGAAAAAAGATGATTAAATACGACACAAGCGACACGACACTCGAATGGACCGTCGCGGGGGGCGGGGGGGGGGAGGGGCGAAGTCGGCGCACAGTAGAATGAGCCTTTTGGACGGAAGGGTATCTATAGATTCGATCGACATGGATCGACCGTAAAGCCCTGGATAGACGATCAAATTCCGAACCAATTCCGATCAAAGTAGACATGCTGGTGACTGCGATGGTCACCACCTACCATCAAATTTTGACGGGCCGCACTATTTTGTTCAAAGTAAGATCAGAATGGAGTGCCACCATTCATCATTTCCTGCCTTATGAAACATTTCTGCCAAGTTTTCATTTTAAAACTAAGCAAATTAATGAGTATAAGACCGATGACTCCCGACACTTTGATGGTAATTGGTTCGGGAATTTGATCGTCTATCGAGAACTTTAAATGAAAAAGTGAAGTGAATCAATCGACACCAATTCGATCGACGAACGTGAATCGATCGACAAATTTGTGAATTAATCGACACCAATCCGATCGATAACCGTAATCGATCGACAAATTCGTGAATTGATCGAAAAATACGTGATTCGATCGACGTATCCGTCAGTCGATCCGGAGGCATTTGCATAAGAGAGGCGCTCGACTGTTTTCTATGAAAAGAGGCGTTTGTGAGTTCTCCGGAGAAGTGAGCACCGTTGGGATGAAAGATTTCGCTCGCCAAGATTTCAACTATCAATTCCGAAAAGAGTACACTAACGCTAAAAAGATAAATTATAGAAAAATGATGATCTTGCTCCGTGCTTTGTCATTAATTAAGACATTGCTGAGAGGTATAGGTTCGCCATCTTGTTGTTGAACTTGTGTGCAATTTAAACGAAATACCGCTAGCACGCTGAAAAAAAAGTATCACAATCTCAACTATACTTCCACCTGACTTTTGCGCCAGCCATAAGAGTAGTTGCACTAGCTAGAAGTGCATGGATCAACACACAATAATTATAATACGACACCAACCGAACGTTCCCGACTTTCTCCGAATATATACTAAGTTTTTTCAATAATAATGATTAAAATTTGTTTCTCATTCTGGGGCTCGCTAGTTTATGTGTAATGAATACCAAGAGTCTACGTTTCTTGGTTTTTTTTTAAAAAAACCTTAGAATGGGGCGCGCTGATTTAAAATATGCATATATAAGCGGAAGCAAGCGAACTGATTCGAGGATGGCTGACCAGTTCGGCACTCCTTGAATGAGAATTTCACTCACTCCGTTTTGTTCACAACGTTGCTTTGACATATCTCCACAACACTGTTATCCTTTTCAAAAGTTGGTACTCCTTGCTCTGATAGCCGGGCACCAGATTGGTAAGTGCAATCTGTGATGAGCCTCCGCCGACCGTCACGCTAGGATTCATCCAATTTTCAAAAAAATGTTTCGCATGTATTTAGCAATTTTTTCCTTACTCTCCGTTAAAACACAAATAAAAAGAGACCTCATTCATAAAAATCGGCCGAATAGAAGAGAAGTTACAGTAATCGAAATCCGAAGAAATCAACAAAACCTCGACTCCTCGATACGAAAAATAAAATGAAGGGGAAAAAAAGAAAGTATAAATTACAATTAAATATAATTGACCTCAAAATTTGACAAACAATTCATTTATATACCTAACGCTGAAAAAACTGGGAGAAATTACAAAAAATTTGCCTCTTGCAAGGGGCTTCTTTGTAAGAATTTTGACCTGAAGACAACGGTCGAATAACAGCAGTACTCCATACAATACACGGTGTGCCTGAACGAGTTAAACATTTTTCATACGTCCAAATCGAAAAATCTTTATATTTTTAACTACAATGTTTCTTGAATCGTTTAAGCAAAAAAAAAAAAAAAAAAAATTCCGTCGAGATTCTGGAACGCAAAGGCGCTTTAAAAGTATTCTGGGGCTATAATAGCTAAATCACCGGTAGTAAATTCGTTATATTATTAAAAAGAAATTGACTCCATAGTTTAATTCCTTAGTTTCTTGAATACGATTATTTTAAGCACTTAAACATTTATACCACCAATTTTAGCCATGGGGTGATTTCCTGAGAGCCGATAATATCACGAATTTCTCATAGAACCCCTCAACAGTGGCTTGCTTTTTTGGCAGCCGATTCGGCCATCGAACCGGAGTTTAAATGGAAGCTGATAATAACCCAAAGCTCTGAGAAAAATTTTGAGATGAGTATAAGAACGGTTTGTTGTAAGTAGCGGGGGGGGGGGGGGGGGATCTAATTTTTACAGTTTTTCTGTTGAATTAATGTTGCCGCGGGCTTCTGACTGTCCACACATAGTTCTGTTCAGCATATCGATACATAAGTATTTACATTTTACATACGTAGAATCTAATTTTCACGTCGGGGAGTTGACATATTTTGATTTTTTCGATTTTATACGGAAAATTGATGGTTTTTTCGGGATTGAAATTATTATTGTTTCATGAAAAATAAATGCACCCAAAATGACTATAGCATATTGATTCTTACACATTTGCACTCACAAAATTGGTTGGTAAATTCAACGAGTGGGTGCATCGACCTGGTATATCAAGTTTCTGCAATTTTTTTACGGCAAATCAGTAGATTTTCGGGATGTAGATTGCTTACTTTCAATTCATGAATGAATAAAGCAACGACATGGTTGAACTTCTTTGCATGGAAAGACGTTTAAAATAACAAAATCAAGACGTATTTAATGCAATTGCATTTATATCGAGTCAATTTCTTTTCAATAATATAACGGGATTTTTACTACCGGTGATTTGGGTATTTTAGCCCCAAAATACCTTTAAATCGACTTTATCTTCTAGGAGTTCGACAGAATTTTTCCTTTCTTCGCTTAAATTATTCCGTAGCACTTTTCTTCAAGAATCTGATAAGATTTTGCTTGAGGCAGATCAAAAAACTTAAATTCGATCGAATAGCTTTCTACTTTCACAATACACGGTCTCGTCAAGGTGCGTCTTTGACCTCGCAGTGTTGGATCGTGAATTCTCTTTTTATGCTGTTTGCCTATTTTGAAATCTCTGTAAATGAAAACTAAAGGGGTTGATATGTGCGAGTTAATGACGCGCCTTATAAGGTTGTGTAGTTTTTAAAATGAATTTTAGTTAAATACAACGTAACTACACGGAGAAAAAAACTTCGTGCGCGGGACCCGAATTTTAGGTCATATGGATCTCTGAAGTTTTCGGATTGAGCATCTGAACACTTTAGGTCTAGCTGTCGAGGTTCGGATCACACATCTGAAACTTCAGTTCTCACATGTGAAGTACTTCAGATGTAAGAACTGAAGTTTCAGATGTGTGATCCGAACCTCGACAGCTGGACCTAAAGTGTTCAGATGCTCAATCCGAAAACTTCAGAGATCCATATGACCTAAATTTCGGGTCCCACGCACGAGGTTTTTTTCTCCGTGTACTACAAGTATTTCTTTGTATCTATCTACATGGTTTAAAACTAAAACTAAACGAATTGAATTAAATTTACAGCGTAAAGTTAGCTATAATACGATGATTACTGAAAGTTCGGTGCGGATTACCGGATGATCGGTTTCTCTGACCTTAAAAGTTCGGTGAAACGTTACCGAACTCGGTTGGTCGTGTGCTTCAAACGCCGTAATGCCGTTCAGTTCACACAACTCAATACCTAGGTTTGTGCCATCGAACAACCGTAAACCGAAGGGTTCGGTGAAAATCACCGAACTTAGTTTTCAGTGTGTAAAGGCACCAGCCAGCGGTATAGTTAATCCAGCCAAACTTATATGAGGGCATCAGCTAAAAATATGGTTGATCCAACCACACTTTCAGATGACTTAACCGTACCTTTGGCTTGTGCACCTACTCTAATTTCTGACGTCAAAACCAATGGGATTGTGATACTTTTTTCCGTGTATTCTAGAATTCTAGAGACAGGTTCAAATCAAAGGCGCTTTCGATGCACGGAAAACATTAAATTGCTGATTGAACAATTCACTTGCCAAAAAAAAAAGTAACTGCAGTGTTTCGATGTAAATTTTACAACAAAAAAATTCTACTTTCACCGCACCCCCGTGATTAAATTAGCTTAAAATAGTGGTTAAAGTAGCATTTTTTGTTGTAAAATTTACATTGAAACACTGCAGTCACTTTTTTTAGCAATGGATCGCTAGACAAGGTACGAATTTAAGCAATCTGGTACATGTTTCCCAACCAAAATTTCACGTAGAACACGATTCGCACAACGAAAATTACCGAACCCAACTCCTAACTACGATATTAACGTCTTTATTTCACATTGGTTACAAGGAATTTGAACTGCCGGCTCACAAGAAAATCAATGCTCTACGTGAGTCAAATCGCGCACTACAACGTTTTAATTAGTTAGTTAGTTATTATAATTTTGAGACATTCAGCGACTTAGGCTATTAACGTCTTTACAGGTAATTTTGAAAATATATAGGAGTATAAACGAAAATTTAGATTTTTAAATTAAGAGAGGTGAAGAGTTTCAGAATTTTGGTGGCAAGCCCCTCAATCGAGCAATATACATTTCCCACCATGTGTTCAAACTATAAGCAATTTTCTACAGCTGAGCCAAAGTGTCAAGAATCAGGTTGCCTGATTTTAATATCGCAGAGACTGTCATGATAAAGTTTAGCGCTCGACGTGAATCACGTAGTGCATTGAGTTTTCACGAGCGGGTGGTTTGAATTCACGCATCAAGAATCATTAAATAGCTTCGTTAGGAGTTGATTTTGGTAATTTTCGTTGTGCGCATCGTGTTTTACGTGAAATTTTGATTGAGAAACATGTATCAGAATGCTGAAATTCGTACCTTGTCTAGTGGTCCATTGAATTGTTAAATCAGCAATTTAATTTTTTCCGCGTGGCTGATCGCTTAAAATCATGTCCAAGCTCTCCCCTTGACTCGCTTTACTGTGCGGCGGCTACAAAGTCGAGAACGAGATGCTGACTTCTATGAACTTAATACCCACCCCCATCCCTTCTCCACGCTGCAGCGTCGCCGTCGAAGAGCGTCGCAGGCCCTCCACGGCCCGAAAGGGACGAGGAGGGCAGGTGCGCGGTGTGGGGGAAAGGGGGTGGTTTTTTCTCGCCCGCTGCGGAACGGCATCGGGAGATTAGGGTAAATCTTGTCGCTTGTGCCGACTGCGATCGCTGCTCCGCCGGCTTGCGGGTTTGCACCTTCCCAGCTTCACGTCCCACTTTCACGCTTCCTTTTCAATGGAGAATTTGCACGCAATTTTTTTATTGCTTCATCTGAAAGTGCCTAATGAGCTGAGTTCGCAATATTTTTCATAATTTTTTTCTGACATGGGAAATTGGAGAAAAATTGATTTAAAAGTGAGAAAATGTGCCGCCTTGTGACGTCATCTGGCGGCATTTCCCATTTAAACACATGTATTTTAGCGGAATCGGTTATTTTGTCATATCTCCTCTAATAATTGCTCAATTTATGAATCAAGGGTATCTTCGTGTTCAGTTCACTCAGAGGATTCCACTTAAACAGGAAATTCATCAAATTTCAGACCCTTGCAAATTCTCCATTGGACGTATTTCTGCCAGACGGTACTATGTGCATTAAGACATGAGCCCTGAGACCCTTAAGAATATATGTATAACAGGGCTACCGTCGACACGTACGCAAGACTCATCAAATGAAGCCATTGAATATGTCAGAAATTTGCGAAGAAAGTACTGATTATAATGTAAATTTTCGCGAGAAACACGATGAGGCCAATGGTTTTCTCTGGAACCAACTCCAAAAATAAAAAAAGCTCTCAAAATTGAGGTCGTAATGGAGGGAATATCCTTAGTGTCCACCTCTTTATCCAATCAAACTCTGCATGCAAATATAGGGAGAAAATAAATTAGCAGGATTGCCACTTTGTTTGGGGACTCCAAAACTAGAAACACAGCAACCTTGTTAATGAGTTTGCACTCTATCTTTGTGTAGATAGAGTTTGACTAGATGTATAGAGGTTGAGTGGACCCTCCAAAACGGCCTGAACTTTGAGAGCTTTTTGGGGGCTTGAAGATTGTTTTCGAGAGGACCAGTGGCACCATCGTGTTTTTCGCGAAATTCTACGGAAGAAAAAGTACTCGAGTGTAAACAACAGTCGTGTACTGCGCGTGCTTTGGTGCAGAATATTTCATTGAAAATTCAGGAAAAAGTCAGGAAATTTTAAAATCCAGGAATGTTTGCCCCTCTTTAAATTAATTCTCAACAAACAAGATGCACAGAGCCAACACAACATGGATATTTAGCAAAAGAAATGACGCGCGATGATGAAGGCGCAGAGATACAATTATTCGTGCTCGATGGATGTCCATGTTGCATCTGCAAAATTGAAGGCGCTGCGGAATACGTCCAATGCGTCAGTTAAGTCATTTTGTTTTATTGTGTCATTCGAAAGTAGTAAGTGACCGAAGCTTACAGTTTTTTTTCCTAATTTTTTTGATGACTGCAAACGGGAGAAAAGTTTATTTGAAAGTGCCAAAAATTAGGGTGGCCTAAAACGGCGTTTGAACGGCGTCGTAGGTTTCGAATGTACACGTCACGATCAATATGGCGGCGGAATGCATAGTAGAAGAATACACGGCGGCATCGCGTTGGCGGTGTGTTTTTGTTGGTCAGTTGGAGGTTATGTAGGTTACTTTGTTTCAGATTCATATCCATTGTTCTTAATTCTCTAAGCTTTTCAATCAGAATGCGATACAGGTGTATGTAGGATATTAAACATTCACACAGAACTTACTTAACCTCAAACGAGAAATCGTGATGTTAACAACGGCAGCGTGCGTCTATGACGCGTAGATTCGAAGATTCACGACGGTCGGTTCAAACATCTTTTCGAGGACCCCTAAAAAGGAAGCGTGATATCTCCGCGGAGACAAGTTTTCGTGAAATTTTAACGTGCGCATCGTTCTTCTCGCACCGAAAACCGTAAGATTCGACCATTTGCAGACAAATCCCTCCCGAGCTTAACTGACCCGTTGCATCGATTGAACGGACATCATGATGAAATGGAGTATTTCTACCGAACAGAACTGTGTGCTGCGGGCCGATTATTGAAACTGATAGACAAAGCGATAGACAAAAAAGATACAGGGAGTATAGAGCGATCCTATTGGTTGACATGGTTGGTTCTTATAGACTAAGGAAGAAAATGATAGACTGACTGTCGGGTCTTTAGTGGGTTGCCGTTAGTCAGTCCATTACCTACCTCCTATGTCCATTGCCACCACCCGCTTCCACCAATAGGATCCCTCCAAATCACTTTTGTCGTCTTTGTCTATAGCTTTGTCTATCAGTTTCAATAATCAGCCCGGTGGGGAAGATGGGGTGTGCTCGTTAATCAAGGGCCCTAGGCATGAATCATGACCTGCCGGTCCAAGTATCACGAGCGCCATGTAACGTTAAAGCGTGGCACGAACTGTGTTCCGTAAGTATTGGTTCGGCATTCTTGAACACATTTTTGATACGAGAAACACCACGCACTGAAAAAAAAGTTCGGTAAATATGGAACCACGATCTTGTTCGGTACACACAACCGAATTATTCGGTCTTTTCAACCGAATTGTTCGGTTTGTGCGACCGAACCATAATATATTCTTACAGTTCGGTTCAGTGGACCGAACAGTTCGGCTGAGCAGACCGAATAATTCGGTCGCGTGTACCGAAAAAAATCGTGATTCCATATTTACCGAACTTTTTTTTTCAGTGCGGGAAAGGAACACCGAAAATTAAACACTCAACTCGACGTTGTTAGAAAAAAAGTCCGTAGTAAGCACCGAGAAGTGTACGATTTTTAATTTTCAGTGTAGAGAGCGTATTTCTTCAGGAGAAGGGTGACTGCATTCAAATGCTGTTGAATTGACTTAAATTAAAGAACAAAACTATATTTAATGATCAGGAAAATGTGTACATTCTGCCCTAAATTTGTCAATTTTCAGCGTCACATCACAAGAAAAATCATCGAAATTTTCGGTTAGAAATCAAAAACGGATTCTTAGCAAAAATATAATTTGGCGTAAGATATTTATCAAGATGGTCGCATCAACGTGGGAACGAAACAACATTTTATTTGAAATCCCAAGTTCAAAAATCGCCTCTCCAAAGTATGAAAGAGGGAAAAGAGTACAGAGGATTTGAAAAGTTTCAAGTTTGCCAATGCTCGCAGAGTGTTGCTCCAAAGTTCAACACTCGGAGAAGTTTTTGTATCGAAAGTTTGGAAATAGATAGCCAGACAGCAGTTACCGGAAGATCTGGAAAAAAAACTCGCACCTTCCCCAGCGAAGCGTTGAAATCCCACCGAAAATAGAAGATTTCTCACAAAGGTTTGGCAAATGAACGCCCATCCATTTCACGAGCTGTCAAACTTGGGCAAAGATTCCCACAGTTGATACTCTTCACGGTCCGATCGCAAGGCGCAAAGTTTCGTGGTTTTTTGTAACGTGATCGAAACTTCCTTCGGGCACTGCTTGTTTAATTTTTTACTATTTAATTCAATCGACATCGCAGGTATGCCATCTAAAAGATACTCTGGCTGCTACGCGGCCCAATCTTCAGCGGGATGAAATTAATGGACAAAGCGGTAGACAAAGAAGACACAGGGACAATATAGAGCGATCTTATTGGTTGAAACGGGCGGTTGCGTTGGACAGAGGAGGTACGTAATTGATAAACTGAGGGCATTCACGAGAGGCCATAGAGTTAGTTCCCCATTTCCCCTTAGTCCATAACGACCCCCTGGTATAAATTGGCGATAGGAGCTGCGTTTCAAAATACCATAGGAGTTCTTATAGCCGACTGAAGAGGGCGATAGAAAGTCATATAGCTGGCTGTAGAAATTGGAAAAAATCATACGGCCGGGCTACACTAAGCGAAAAAAATTATACAGCCGGGCTATAGTTCCTATCGCCGGGCTTTATATTTTATCGCCTGGCTGTTGCTTTTTCGCCATCGGCTATAAAAGGCTATAAGAAATTGAGTAGAAATTCTTGTGCTTTGTAAATCCTTAAGTTTGTACGGAATCACCTTAATATTTACAATTAACGCACATTATATTTTTCTTTACTACATATTTTTTTTCATCAATTAAAATGAGAATAATCCATACAGAGTATGCAAACATTTCAAAGTCATGAGTTGAATAACGTTGACTCCGCGAGAATAATATAAGAGCCTAACACAAAGCGGAGCGGCGGCGCACCGGCGCCTACAAACCTAACAGGGATACTTCACGAATTGCGCAATGCGTGAAGTATCCCTGTTAGTTTTGCAGGCGCCAATGCGCGCCGCAGCGTACCGCGGCGCTTGAAGCAACTATTTCGCACCAGAGGTATTGCACAGTATCGGGCGAAATTGAAGGCGCTCCAACATATTAGGAATGTCAGGCATCCTTCAAAAGAACGGAGCTTTCCTCCTTCTAAATTAAAAATTTTGGGGTTCAGTTCTTGATATTATTTGAGAAAGAATTCTGTAAAGACATTGTCCCAAAATACACACGGTTTTTTTGCCATGATTCATTGTTTCCAAAAATTTAAAATGGTGTTTACTGCGTTATTGCGTTGCACGGCAGCATAGGGAGTGAACAGGCATGAAAATCCTCTCCCTATGCTGCCGTGCAACGTAAAAACGCCATTTTAAATTTTTTGGAAACAATGTATCATTGTAAAAAAACGTGTGTATTTTGGGACACTGTTTTTACAGAATTCTTTCTCGAATGCTATCAAGAACTGAACCCCAAAATTTGAGGAGTAAAAAAACGGTTTTCATTTTATAAAGTGTTCAGTTCCAAAAAACGCTGGAAAATCTTGATGGATTTACGGCGTTCTTGCTTAACACGGCAGTATGTGGGTACTCCAGTGAAACACGAGGTACAATTTGCGGCTGGATACAGATTCACCAGCCGTCGGTGAAACCAGCACTCCAAAGATTCAAACACAGGTATTTTTATTCAGTAGCTTTGATAGCTACTCACACATACGATATTTATTCAGTGACAAGAAGACGCGCAAAGGAGCAGAATATTTGCACCCGAATTTCACGCATGAGGGTTCCTTTTCCCTGCTCCCGTGTTCTGCGCCAGAATGGCTCGTTTGAAGTTGGCAGTGTGGTTCTCCTGCCTATTACGCTTTCTATGTTACCACACTTCTTGCTCTTTTAAAGTGACTGATGCGAAGAAACTGGGTGTACTCCCTTTTGGACGCAATAGGCATCAGCGTATACCCCTGAATCGCCCCACTAATGGAATTTCACAGAAAATATGGTACATATTAATTTCAAGAAATAAACTGAATTTGTGTGAAAGGAACATGGGATGAAAGAGCACTGCCTGGGTTTGTTGGATGATACGGCCATTTCCAAATAGGTGATTGAGGGTAAGCTTTCAACCCATATTTTCGTTTACATTTATTAAAATGCCAAATTCGGCCTAGCAAAGCTACTTAGAACATTATTATTGAGTGAAAAAAAATCCGAGCTTCAAGCCAAAATAAGTAATAGTATAATATATAGTATTTCAAATTACATGCAGAATGATAAGTAACACAACTTGGACAAACATCTACATATAGTTTGAAATACGATATTCCAATACACATTTGTATAGCTTACCCAGTTTCGATTTTTTTAATCAATAAATGGACCACTATACAATGGTACAAATTTCAGCATTCTGATACATGTTTCTAACCAAAATTTCACGTAGAAACACGATGCGCACAACGAAAATTACCGAAATCAACGTCCTTCCGAAGAATAATTATAATGATTCTTGGTGGCGTGAATTGAAACCACCCGCTCATGGAAAACCTCTAAGCTCTACGTGGATTCACAGATCGTGCGCTAAACGTTATCACATGACAGTCCTCTGTCGATAATAAAAAATCTGGCAACCTCAAGTCATTGACGCTTTGGCTCAGCTATATTGCAAATTGGCTTTTATAATTCCGAAAAACGCATGGTGGGCAAATGAAACATTGTGCTTGATTGAGTAAGCTTGCTAAAACCGTGTGTAGTGCGCGATATGACTCACGTAAGAGCTTTGAAGGTTTTTCTTGGTGAGTGGGCAGTTCAAATTCCTCATAAGGCAATGTAAAATAAAAATGTTTGATGTCTCCATTAGGAGTTTGTTTCAATAATTTTTCCGTTGCGCAAATCGTGTTCTACGTGAAATTCTGAAGAAGAAACATAGTGATCAGAATTGCTACACATTCGTAAGCCTTGTCTAGTGGTCCATTATGACAGAATTACTCTACTAGCCCAAAAGTTTTGCAATAATACCCCAACTTGAAGTTGCGTTACTGTCCAAAACTTAATTGGAAACGGCCGGCATTCATCCAACAAAGTGGGGGCACGACCCGCAATTTTTAGAGGACAACCCCTAGCAACAGTGACGCAACAGCGCCTTCAACATCGTAGGAATACTGCAAACGCTACACCTTTACACACGCGTCCCGATGTGCAAATTGCCTATACTGCGCCTGCGGGTGCACCACAATTTGAGGTGTGTCAACACAGTCAATCTGCGAACAAGGGATCGATCTATCAAATTCTGTCCCTCCGACGTAAGGACCACTTTTTCCAATTAGGAACTAAAATTTCTGCGGGGATCATCCGTAGAAAGACTTATAAGCTTCAGGAAACTAATGGTGCACGCAGACCCGCAATTTTAGAGGACAACCCCTAGCACTTTATTTTTCCTGGAAAACGTTTGTCCTTCAGATACCTGAACTGAAGAACTTATCTGCCGGTTTGACAACATGCACTCGGACATACGCGGTCGATGCAGCGTTTAGGCTAACGTCGCGCCGGCTAATTAAATAGCCCGGTGACCAGTGACCACTGACCACTTAAAGACCTCTTTAACCGCGTAATTGAATTTCCGGGAAGGCGGTAGTGAACGCTGTGGCTCGTCAAATGCACTTTGTTCCTTTCATTCTACCTCGGCGGATTTCCAACGGAAGAAAACAGTTGCTTCCGTCTCCATTTAGGTGGGTCCTCAACTTTTGGCTCTGTGTAAAGTTACACTGCTTCAATTGGACCGAAATCATCGAAAGGAACCAACCCACATTGTCGAAAAAATTGAGTTAAGAATGTTTTTGAGTTTTATCTACACTGGGGGAAAAAAAAACACTAAACTTGGATCTAGAGTCCAGACTCTTGAAAAACATCGACAAGAAAAAATACTCTTGATTCAATCGGAGTTTTGCGAAAGTCAAAAACCAAGTCCTCTTAGATTTGAGCTGGATTTCCTTTTGAATTATAAGCAAAAATCTGATTGAATTCAAGAGTATTTTTCATGTCAATGTTTTCAAGAGGATCAGATCCAATTTTGTTGGTCCAGTGAGTTGTAATTTTCTCCTGTCAAAAACTGAAAGTCTAAAACAAACATTTTTTTGTGAAAAAAGGTTGAATTTTATTTTCTACATTGAGCCTTGCGCAGGAATAAAACTTCAAACCTCTTTTTCTCAGTTTCAACTTAATGTGGGTTGGTTCTTTTCTGATGAACTCGGTCCAATTAATTGTAGATTTTTCGTTGTAAGAGAAAGTGTTCAAAATGTTGCGTTAATGAAGGAAATAGAACACAAAGTAACAAAAAGTTCGGTGAATTTGTTTCTACCATGGCATTGACACCCTTGGTTTCTTCGATCTTGTTTCATCAGTCATTGAGACACACATTTGCACTGGCTACTCAACGTGAAACTCGGATGAAAGCAAGAAGGAAGAAACCAAGGTGTCACTACCACAGTGGATGACATCATTTAAACGAATTTTTTAAAAGGTTAATATTGGACGTAGAAAGTTGCTGCTTAAACGGATCTTATTATATTTAGCTAATCGACAAGAGGCAAGCACCAAAACACGATTCTGCGACCAGCGCAACTGACCCATAGACCGAATTTTTCTGTTAAATGCAATATTTCTGTCTTCCCTTGCATGCCTCAGAAATTTGTGATAGAGGTACCTTCTCCCTGAAAGTAACATATATATAATATATGGAGTCCGCTTTTATAGCGCTCTTTGGCGCTGTGCGACGCCTAATCGCCACAAAGCTCGGTCTTCCCACAGGTCATCAGGGAGTTGACAATCTCTTATCTCATTTAACACCCCCTGTCGCCAACCTCTCACTGGGCGTCCCCTACGTCTCCTCCCAGGAGGAACCCAATCAAGCATCTTTTTTGGCAGCCTCTCTTCCGTCATCCTATTGACATGACCATACCAAACAAGTTGTTTGGTCATGACGTCGAACACGATGTCATTTTCGACTTCCATTATCTGACGCACTCTATCATTACGGACCCGATCTCTCCTAGAAATTCCTGCTGACCTTCTCCAGAAATCCATCTCCGTTGCTCTTAGCATATCCTGTGTCCGTTTCTTCAGCTGCCAAACTTCACATCCGTATGTTAATATACTTTTGACTACAGCGTTGTATATCCTCCTCTTGTTATCTTTGGAAATCCGCTGATCCCAGAGGATTCCATTTAACATCGCTATAGCCTTCCTTGCTAAGGTGTTCCTTTCCCTGATAGCTTGATCCGTCCTTCCATCCTGGGTCAACCGCACTCCCAAGTACTTAAAGTGCTCGCAGCCTTTGATCTGCTGCCCATCCTCCAACTCAATGCTTTGCTGATCACCGCCAAAAGTCATCTTCTCAGATTTGGATATGCTGACTTCCAGACCCCACTTCCGATACTCTTCTACTAGCTTGCGCATCATGTATTCCGCGTCATCTTGATCTTGAGCAACCACCACCTGGTCATCAGCAAAGCACAGAGTAAACAGAGTTTCGAGATCACCCAAGGGGACACCCATACCAGAGCATTTCTTTTTCCATTCTTTTAGCACGCACTCGAGATAAATTTTAAATAATGTTGGCGACAAACAACATCCCTGTTTTAAACCCTTAGTCACATAAAATCCCGCTGACAACCCCCCATGGCACTTAACTTTGGTAAAACTCCCTTTATAAAATCGCTTAACAGCGTCAATCAACCCCCCGTTAAAATTCGATTTTTCCAAGGCCTCCCAAAGTTTCACCAACGGCACGCTGTCATACGCCTTCTGGAGATCCACAAAAATTAAATGCAGTTCCTGAGCTACGGCCATTTTCTTCTCAATGACCTGGACAATAACAAAGAGGTGATCTATCGTAGACCTGCCAGCTCTAAAACCAGCCTGCTCCTCTGCTTCGTGATCCTGCCATTCGTCCTCGATCTTCGCTTTCAGTATCTTCCCGTACACTTTGCTTATTGTCCCGGTCACTGAGAGCCCCCGGTAGTTGTTACAGTCGTCCTTCCTTCCCTTCTTTTTGTAGATGGCCTTGATCCAAGACTCCTTCCACTCCCTTGGTACCTCGTCACCCCTGATGCATTGTTGCATCAGTTTTCTGAGGCACTCAAAGAGCTTGGCAGTCCCGTACTTGACCAACTCGACAGGAATCCCACCAGGACCCGGTGCTTTGTCATTAATTAGCTCTTTAAACCGCTTTAATTATGTCACAAGTGTGGATCTCCAAGTTGTTCATTCTTCCGTTGTCCGTGCTGTTGTCTCGAAACTCTGGGCGCCTTTCCGTCAAAAGATCTTTAAAATGATCCTCCAGTTTTTTAAGTGATATCGGAGAAACGATGTCGCGCTTCATGTCTCTACGTAAACCTTTAATTAACTTCCAGCTCTCAGCACTTTTTCTCTCCCCCCTAGGTAGGTGTTAATTCTAGAACAGTTGCTTTCCCAAGCTTCATTCTTCTTCCGTGTTATGAGGCTCCTAACTTTAGACTGAGCTTTCCTGTAAGCAACTTTATCTTCAGTCTTTTTAGACGACAGAAATATAAGGTGTTTTTGCCTCTTAAGATTTATCTCGTCTTCAATTTTCTTCATCCCACCAGTAAGGATGCTGGTATTTATTACTGGTTTTGTGAACACCTAGGGCTTCTTTCGCTGCAGAGTGGATACAATCTTTGATGAACTGATACTGCTCTTCCGTGGTACCCGAGAGTCCATCCCCCAGCTTCTCATCTAAGCGTTTCCGATACAGAGCCTTGACACTAGGGTGCTCCAAACTTTCGATGTTATACCATACTTCATGATTTTGCGTTCCCTGACTCTGCTGTTGCTCAGGCATTGGCTCTTTATCTTTAATCCCTTTAACGGGAAACGCTATAGTCTGCTCGGAGGAAATGATGATCACTGCCGCAAGAGAGTCCCCTGCACACTCTAACTTGCTGCAATTTCAACTTAGTAGTGTGCTTTACAATTACATAATCGATGATGGATTTCAATCCTCGCGTTGGCTGGACCCAGGTATACTTATGGATGTCTTTGTGTTGAAAAAAGCCATTCAAAATTTCACTCAGTTGAGAACAAATTGAGATGAGCCGATCACCGTTATCATTAACAGCATCCCCCCAAACGGTCCAACAACTTTACAGTTTACTCGTCGTCCCGTTCTGCTGTTCAAATCACCCATAAGAATGGCTTCCCTGCCAGCACCAACGTTCAGTATTTCATCATTCAGATCTTCGAAGAATTGGTCCTTACATGCGACAGTGGCATCATCATTTACACCGTATACTCCGAGCAGCGTGATCTTATGTCCGTACAGGTTAAGGTTCATTTTGATAATGCGCTGGTTGACGTGCCTCCCCAAGTGCCCACGAACTTACGTAGGCTTCTCTCCGCAAAAGTATTGCTACTCCCTTGCTGAGCACGCTGATCTTTGGCTACGCCGGCTGTAGAATAGATCATAGTCCACCGTAAATTCTCTGACCCGTGCCCTTTTTTCTTGTCTCAGTAAGAACAGCGACAT
The DNA here is from genome assembly GCF_918797505.1 of Bemisia tabaci. NCBI lineage: Eukaryota > Metazoa > Arthropoda > Insecta > Hemiptera > Aleyrodidae > Bemisia > Bemisia tabaci. The sequence continues at coordinate 38,836,729 of NC_092802.1, read as the reverse complement.
CCACTCCAAGGTTCTGAATCTCCGATATCACTTCCGTAACTTATTTGAAATGCCTTGGACATTCCAAGTCCCAAATACCATTGTTCCGTTTTCTCAATTTTTGTCGACGTGTCCGTTTAGTTCTAGTGTTACCGAGGCTGTATTGTTAGGTCGTTTAAAACAGTAAAAAACAAAAAAAAAAAAAAAAAAAAAAAAAAAAAAAAAAAAAAAAAAAAAAAAAAAAAAAAAAAAAAAAAAAAAAAAAAAAAAAAAAAAAAAAAAATAAAAAAAACAAAAAAAAAAAAAAAAAAAAAAAAAAAAAAAAAAAAAAAAATAAAAAAAAAAAAAAAAAAAAAAAAAAAAAAAAAAAAAAAGAAAAAAAAAAAAAAAAAAAGAAAAAAAAAAAAAAAACAACAAAAAACAAAAAAAAAAAAAAAAAAAAAAAACAAAAAAAAAAAACAAAAAAAATAACAAAAAAAAAAAATAAAAAAAAAAAAAAAAAAAACAAAAAAAAAAAAAAACAAGCAAAAAAAAAAAACAAAAAAACAAAAAAAAAAAAAAAAAAAACAAAAAAAAGAAAACAAAAAAAAATAAAAAAAAAAAAAAAAAAAAAAACAAAAAAAAAAAAAAAAAAAAAAAAAAAAAAAAAAAAAAAAACAAAAAAAAACAAAAAAAAACAAAAAAACAAAAAAAACAAAAAAAAATAAAAACAAAAAAAAAAAAAAAAAAAAAAACAAAAACAAAAAAAACACAAAGAAAAAACAAAAAAAAAAAAAAAAAAAAAACAAAAAACAAACCACAACACCACCACCCCCCCCACCCCCCATCCCCCCCCCCCACCCCCCACCCCCCCAACCCCACCAACGACACCCACCCGCCCGCACCCACACCCCCCCCACCCCCATCCCCCCCCGCCCCCACCCCCCCCCCCCCTCCCCCCCCACCCCCTCCCCGCCCCCCCCCCCCCCCCCACCCCCCCACCCCCCCCCCGCCCCCCCCCTCCCCCCACCCACCCCACCACCCCCCACCCACTCCCCCTCCCCCCCTCCTCCTCCCCCCACCCCCCCCCCCCCCCCCCCCCCCACCTTCCCCCCCCCCCCCCCCCCCCCCTTCCCTCCCCCCCGCCCCCCCCCCCCCCCCCCCCCCTCCCCTCCCGTCCCCACCCCCCATCCGCCCCCCCCCCCACCCACCCACCCCCCCCACCCTCCACCCCCCCACCCCCGCTCCCACCCCCCCCCCCCCCACTATCCCCCCCCCCCCCCCCGCCCCCCCCCCCCCCCCCCCACCCCCCATCCCCCCCCCCCCCTACCCCCCCCACCCCACCTGCCCCCCCCCCCCCCCCCCCCACCCCACCGCCCCCCCCCCCCTCTCCCACCCCCCAACCCCCTCCCCCTCCCCCCCCCCCCCCACCCCCCCCCCCCCCAAAAAAAAATAAAAACCCCTACCGCTTTCTAACTCCCCGCATTCCACCCCCCCCCCCCATTCGTCCCCTTGAAATCAAACTTCTAATCCCACTCCCTCTCCCTTAAGCAAACACAACATCACCATCGCCCAGACAGCCCAACAAGCAGTAGTAACCTACTCCCATCAGGCCTGTATACCAACACCTGCCCCAAATGAGTGCATGGCAACACAGCTGGGGTCCGTCAGGAAAAGCAAAGCCATATACACCAGACCCCCCCCATACAAAATAAAATTTACCGAGCAACAAGTATGGTGTAAAAAAAAGAAGAGGTCCAACTATAATATGCAAAGTTAAACGTGACCATAAGTACCAAATATCCATCAGAGTCAAAACTTATTGAGCTCCTTGAGCTTTTTGCGAGAAACACGATGCGATGGTGTCACCGGTTTCCTCTGAAACAAACTCTCAAGCTCATGAAACAGCTCTCAAAGATGCGACCGTAATGAAGAGGATACCCTACATTATGAGAAGGTTCACCTCTATGACCATATCAGTCAAATTCTTCATGCAGAGAAAGTAGGGAAATGGAAAGGCTGCTGTCGTTCCAGTCATGAGTCCCCAAAACGGTAACAAAATAAGCCTACAATATCGGTCCATTATTGCAAGATGCACAATTAATCGGTCAACTTTACATTCACTCCTATAAAAATCCCCTTAGTGCATCAACACTTAGTAAGTCATCATACCTGTACGAGTACACACTTGAAGGTTTCGAAGATATCAGCAAAGCCATCGGCAGACATCAGCAATTTTTTTCAAAAAAATCCTCATGAAAACGTCCCTCAGAGACAAAACTTTGCAAATTCACGCACGATCCACTTCAAACACTCAGGAAATTCAAAACCATCAAAAATTTCACGAAGAAACCACGTATCAGGACCTTTCCGACACCTAATTTTCGATTTCACAATAGCGGAAGACACGCGGAATCCAGTGATCCGACCATGGCGGGAATCGCGTGAATGGAACCGGGGTGCATTTCTGACGGCGAGAACTTTGAGCTTCAACAAAGCGAAGCGACCGAGATTGGACGGACGTATTGACAATGACGGAATGACTCCAAAGATGGATTAAAAACAAATTCCTGGAACGGAAAGGGCGTGCCCTCTTCGGCGGTGCCCCAGCCATCATCGCCGCGGACGCCTCGGTTGTCCACTCCACAACCTCATAAAGCCTCCTTCATCGATTATCCATAATTATTCGCTGCGATTCTTTTATGTCGCTATTAATTGCTCACGGCCCGACGCCTTGGCAACGGGGAAATGACAACAAGACCTGTGCTCGTCATTGTCATCACTCACGGGACCGGAGCTCATCGGGAGTAGCTGGAGACAAAGAGAGACATTCCATTGACCTCCACCTCTTGACGATGGCGGAGACTTTAACTTTTGGAGGTTCAACACTTCTGCCGTGATAGCGAAGAGAGCCGTAGGTGCAAAAATGAAGTTCTGAGAAAACGGGCTCAGAAGCTTCTGACCGGAACATTTTATTGAAAGAAGCCTCCGTTCTTTGTCAAATTGCCACTAATCGTCTGGCAGACTCCTAGAAATCGTATGTACGATTAAAAATCGACTGATTTTATTTCCATTACATAAAAAGGGAGAAAAAAGAGAGAAAAGGGAGGAGATCAGAAGGTGCCAATTGCCTGATGATCTCTGGGAGGATAGGGGGCAATGGCGATTGGGCGTCGCAGAGCGCGAGGCGGCGCTATAAAAGCGACTTTATGTATGTACATAAAAAGGGTATTTTTCATTTTCATACTGGGTTATTGTTAGGCAAGACAGCCGTAAGTGCTATCTTCTGCATGCTTCCGTGGTTGCGTTTTGGACACGCAACAATTACATTTTCAGGTTAGAAATTTGCAGAAGAGGGTGGCATTTTACTTGATAACACTGTTTTCATTGGCTCTCTGGAGGAATATTGTCACTTACTGCTGTCTTGCCTGAGACCACGTCATTTTTTGCGCACTTACGGCTTTCTCATACATCTCGTTTTTTTTAAATTTGGATGAATTTTGCTGTTTTAGCTGTCTCCGTAATTTCATCTAAAAGAGTTTGGACGAATTTTGAAGAAAACTCGATTACGAAAATTTTGCACTTACGCTTAATTTTGCTCTTCGCTATCACGGCAGCATTGACCTCCACCTCCTGACGATGTTGGAGACTTTAACTTTTGGAGATTCAACACTTCCTCATAGACAATCGGACGTACTTCAATATCAAACAGAACTATATGCAGGTGGAAAAGATGGGGTATGTGCTCTTTAATGCTTAGGCCGTAAGACTGAATGGGAATGATAAATCGCCAGTGACGTAGCCGCCGCTCTAGTAGCCATTCGTCATCTTTAACTCATGAGTCCTGTGCACGACGCTCTTGACACATGCCCACGGCTTATAAGTCTTGCATTCAGTCGGCACACAGCTCCGTTTGCAGAATGGAGATGTTGCATGTGTGAGGAATTTGCGATTTGACTGTTGATTCTGATGTAAAAGTTTGTGAGAAACACGATGGTCCCACTGGTTTTCTCTGAAATCAACTCCCAAGCTCAGAAAAAGCTCTCAAGTTGAGGTCAAAATGGAGGGGATATCCCACGCTATCCTGAGAGTCCACCTCTACATCAAGACGAACTCTCCATGCAAAGATAGGGAGCAAATACATTGGCAGGGTTGCCGTGTTTTCAGTTGTGGAGTCCCCAAATAAAGTGGCAGCCCTGTCAATGTATTTGCTCCCTATCTTTGCATGGAGAGTTCGTCTCGATGTAGAGGTGGACTCTCAGAATGGCGTGGGATATCCACTCCATTTTGGCCTCAACTTGAGAGCTTTTTTTGAGCTTGGGAGTTGATTTCAGAGAAAACCAGTGGCACCATCGTGTTTCTCGCCAACTTTTACATAAGAATCAACAGTCAAATCGCAAATTCCTCACACATGCAACATCTTCATTGGAAAAGCTGGAATTTATATTCAGTCAAACGGAACTATGTGCACACTCCATGAGCTGTGGGCATGTGCCAAGAGCGTCGTGCACAGGGCTCATGAGTTAAATACGACGAATGGCCACTGGAGCGGTGGCTACGTCACTGGCGCTTTATCATTCCCACTCACTCTTGTGGCCCAAGGATGAACGAGCACACCCCATCTTCCCCAACTGCACATAGTTATGTTTGATAGAGGTACGTCTAATTGGTTAGTTGCGCTATGGAATCATGTTTCAGAATGCTTCAATTCGAACCTTGCTCACCGGTGCATTTGAATAATTCCGGGTACCGGATGTAGCGCCTTCAACATCGTAGAAATACTTCAAACACCACACCATTACACACACGTTCCGGTATGCAAATTGCCAATATACTAAGTCAAACGGAAACAAATACTTTGTAGAAATAGTCGCTGGATCGTGTTTTGATGCTTGATTCTTGTAGATCTTGTAGATGAACTTAAAATAATAAGATCCATCCAAACCGCAACTTTCTACGTTTAATTTTGAGGACGTACCCGAGTTGGCTCCCAAACGTCCGAATCGGCTCCCGTTTGAAAAAGGGTCCCCTCCCCTAAGGGTCGAGTTGGCTCCCGTTAGAAAAAGGGTCCCCTCTCCTAAGGGTCGAGTTGGCTCCCGTTTGAAATGAGTGGCGTGTGCGACGCGCCGCGCGTAAAGCGGCGGACACTAGGTGCGAAATGCATGAGATAAGTCTGAGAAATTAAGAGTGCTGAGGAGAAATCAGTTATCAGCAGTAACACTCACGCCCAAACAATGATTAGGTATTCGGCACTGGACGTTGTCACTTTGAAAAGCAACTGATTATTTTCAATGGAGAAAAAACTTGGAATTTTTTCGATGGAAAAAAGTATAAAATTAAAAAAAAAAAAAAAAAAAAAACTTTCCTTCACACTTATCCAGGCTTAGGACTGGCCAATAAGAGTGTAGCGTACTCAAAGGGCGTGTTTAAAAAGTTTTTTTTTTTTAATTGTATTTTGGTTGTTTATACCGTCTCTCTCCGGACAGATGGAGGTAATGACTGATAATTAAATAATATATTAAATTAATAATAATATAATATAATAATATAAATAATATAATATAAATTAAATATAAAATAATATATAATATATTATAATAATAAATATATTAATATATAATTAATATAAAATAATATAAATATTATAATAATATATATAAAATATATTAATATATTATAATTAATAATATATAATATATAATATATTAAAATATATTAATATATATAAATATATATAAATATATAATATAATATATTATAATATAATAATATATAATATAATATATTATATAATATAATATTAAATATATAAATAATATATATAATATAATAAATATATAATTAATAATAATATATAATATATAAATATTATATAATAATTATAATAATATTATATAATATAATAAATATAATTAATATAAATTATAAATATATAATAAATTATATATAAATAATATAATAATATTATAATTAATAAATATAAAATATTATAATATAAATTATAATATATTATAATAATTATAAATAATATAATATTATATAATAAATTATATATATAATATAATAAAATATTATATAATATAATTATATAATATAATTAATATATATAAATATATATAATATATTAATATATAATAAATATTTATATATAATAATATAATATTATATAATATAAATTATAATATATAATATAAATAATTAATATAATATAATATATATAATAATATATTATAATATAATATTATATAATATAAAATAATATAATTAAAATATATAATAAATATATATAAATATATTATAATATAATATATAAAATATAATATAATTATATATATATATTATAATATAATAATTATAAATATTATAATATAATATAATTAATATATAAATATTATAATATATATATAAATAATATATAATATATATAATATAAAATTAATAATATATATAAATATATAATATATAATTAAATATATAATTATAAAATATATTAATAATATAATAATATAATAAATATATAATATTATAATATATAATATAAATATATTATAATAAAATATATATATAATATATAAAATATAATATAATATATTATAATAATAAATAATAATAAAATATATAAAATAATAAATAAATAATAATATTATAATATAATAAATATAATAATATAAATATATTAATAATATTATAATAAATATAATAATATATTAAATATAATATAAATATATATTATAATATAATATATTAAATAAATATTATATAATTATAAATATATAAATATATATAAATATATAATATAAATATAAATATTAATAATATAATATATATAATATATATAATATAATAAAAATATAATATAAATAAATATTATATATAATATATATATAATATAAATATATTATATAAATTATAATATAATATAATATTATTAATATATAATATAAAATTATATATAAATATAATATATTAATAATATTAATAAATAATTATAATATTATAATATATAATATAATATAATATAATATATATTATAAATATATAATAAAATATTAATATAATATTATATAAATATAATATTAATATAATTATATATATAATATTAATATATAATAAATAAATATATAAATATTATAAATAATTATATATTAATATATTAAATATATAATATAATATTATAATAATATTAATATATATATAATATAAATATATAAATTAATATATAATATTATATATAATATATATAATTAATATAATATAATAAATAATTATATAATAATTAAATAATATATTATAAATAATATAATATTAATATAATAAATATTATATATAAATTATAATATATATAAATATATAATATATAATAATATTAATATTATAATAAATATAATATAAATATATATAATAATATATTAAAATAATATATTATATAATATAATATAATATAATATAATATATAATATATTAATATAATTATATAAATATATATATAATATAATAATATTTATATAATATATTAATATATATATAATATATATAAATAATATTAATATAATTAAATAATATAATAATTATATTATATATAATATAAATATAATATAATATTAATATATAATATATTAAAATATATATAATATTATATAATATATAATATAAATAATATAATATTATAATAATATATATAATTATAATATATATAATAATATATATTAATATATAAATATATTAATATTATAATAATATTAATATATAATATATTAATAAATATAATATAATATAATATTATTATAATATAATATATAAATAATTAATATAAATAATATATTATAATATATTATATATAAATAATATATAATTATATATTATATAATAATATTAAATATATAATATATAATAAATATATAATATAATATATAATTATATAATATTAATAAATATAATAATTATAATAATATAATATAATATTAATAATATATTAATATTATAAATATAATTATTATATAATATATATATAAATATATATATAATTATAATATAATATTATAATATATAATATAATATATTAATATAATAAATATATTAATATATAAATAATTATATATAATTAAAATAATATAATAATATAAATTATATAATAATAAATATTATAATATAATATATTAATATATAAATATATATTATATAATAATTAATATATAATAAATATATAATATAATATTAAATAATATAATATATAATATATTAAATATATATAATATAATATATTATAATATATAAATATTATAATATAATAATAATATAATATTATAATATAATAATATTATATAATATATTAATATATAATATAAAATATATTATAATAATATAATATTATATAAATATAATAATATATTAATAATATAATATAATAATATATAATATATAATATATATATAAAATAATATATTATATAATATAAATATATAATATATTAATATATATAATATAATTAAATATAATTAATAATATATAAATATTATAATAATATTAATATATAATTATATATATAATATATAATATATAATAATATTATATATAATATATAATATAATAATATTATATAATAATATTAAATAAATTATAATATATATAATATATAATAATTAATATATAATATAATTAATATAATATAAATATAATAATAAATAAATAATATATAATATATATATAAATTATAAATAATATATATAAATATTATATAATTATATAATATTAATATATAAATATAATATTATATAAATATATAATATATTAATATATAATTATAATAATATAATATAATATAATAATATATTATATAATTATATTAATATAATATAATATTAATATATTATATAAATATAATATATAATATTATAATATATTATATATAATATATTATAAAATATAATATATTAATAATTAATATAAATATAATATTATATTAATATAATAATATATTAATATATAATATAAATATATAATATATAAATAATATATAATATAAATATATTAATAATATATAATATATATATAATATAAAATATATAAATTAATAAATAATATAAATTATATAATAAATATATAATATTATAATAATATATAAATATTATAATTATAATATATTATAATATATTATATAATATAATAATTATAATATAATATAAATATATATATAAAATTATATATAATATATAAATATAAAATATATTATTAATATAATAATATAAATTATAAATATATATTAATATAATATATAATATAATATAATTATAATAATTAAATATAATAATTTTATATATATATAATATTAATAATATATAATATAATATATATTAATAATATATATTATATAAATATATAATTATAATAATAATATAATATATTAATAATATATAATATATTAATAAATAATATTATATAATATAATATTAATAATATAATATAATATATTATATAAATATATTATAAATATATAAATATAATATTATAATATATAATATAATAAATAATTATAAATATAATATATAATATTAATATAATATTATAATTATAATAAATTATAAATATAATAAATTATATATAATATATAAATATATAATATAATATAAATATAATTATAAATATATATAATTAATATTATTAAATATTAATATAATAATTATAATATAATATATAAATAATATTATAATATAATATTATATAATATATAATAATATTAAATAATAAATATATAATATAATATATAAATATATATATTATAATAATAATTATAATATTATAATTATAAAATAATAAATATTAATATATATAATAATTATTATAATTAATATAAAATATATAATAATAATATAATAATATTATAAATAATATAATATATAATAATATATAAATATAATATTATATAATTATAATAAATAATATTAATAATAATATATATAATAATATAATTAAATATATTATATAATAATATTATAATATATTAAATAATATATTATATTAATATAATAATATAATATAAATATATTATAAAATATTATATATATAATATAATTATATATTATAAATATATTATAATATAATAATATATATTATATAATATAAATATATAAATATTATATATAATAATATATTATAATAATATAATTAAATATATAATATATAAATATAAATATATTAAATATATATAATATATTATAATAATATATAAATAATATATAATATTAAATATAATATTATATAATAATAAATATATTATATAAATATATAATATAATTAATAAATATATTATATTAATATAATAATATATAATAATATATATAATTAATATATTATAAATAATATAATTATATAATATAATATATTATAATATATTAATAATATAAATATAATTATATTATAATAATATATTATATAATAAATAATATAATATATAATATTAATAATATAATTATATAATATATATAATATAATATAAATATATAAATATTATAATATAATAATATAATTATATAATAATAATTAATATATATAATAATTAATAATATATATTATATAATTAATAATATAATATAATTATAAATATATAATATATAATAATATAATATAATAATATATTAATTATATAATATATAAATATATAATAAATATATAAATATAATTATAATATTATATATAAATATAATTAATATAAATAATATTAATATAAATAATATATAAAAATAATAATAAATTATTATATTATAATATATAATATATATATAATTAATATTATATAAATTATAATATATATATTATAATATAAATTAAATATAATATAATTTATATATTAAATATAAATTAAAAGGTAGGGAATGGAAAGGATTAAAAAAAGGGTTTACTTAATTTTTCACCTGCTAACGCACCAATTAGGCAGGATTGTCATTGGAAACATGGCCATGGAGTAGGATACTTATAATCGGGGAGGCAGGAATCTAAAATTCATTTGTATTTTAAAAATGTCGAAATAATGCTTCAGAGCGGATTGGGACCATAGTGCGGCATCGAGTCTGTTATCTTCCCCCTCAATGAAGTGAAGAACGCGCACCTCTCGTTAAGCGTAAATAAACGCACGCTAACTCGACCCACCAAAAAAAGACCAATTTTCAAACGGGAGCCAACTCGACCCATAGGGGAGGGGACCCCTTTTTCAAACGGGAGCCAACTCGACCCACCTAAAAATGGACGGGAGCCAACTCGGCAACTTCCAATTTTGATCGAGATATCGCCCTTTGAAAAGTCGGGTTTTTGACGTCATACACCGCGGAGGTGACACCCTTCCTTTCCTCCACCTTATTTTCAACAGTCGGCGTGAAGCACATATTGGCACTCGTTACTCAACGTGAAACTCGGATGAGAGCAAGATGGAAGAAACCAAGGGTGTCACTGCCGCGGTGGATAACGTTATGAATCGAATTTTTCAAAGCACGTTATCTAGGTTAATATTGAAGGTAGAAAGTTAATGTTTAGACAGATCTTATTATTTTTAGCTAATCTACAAGAATCAATCATTGAAGCACGATTCTGTGACCAGCGCAACTGACCCACTATAAGGGAGCAGCAGTCATCACCTTTTTTTTTGGCTCTTGACCTACATTACATTACGCAATTCGGAGCTACAATTTCTGGCTCGGTTTGGAAACAGCGTAAGTTTTTACAGATGAGCCAGAAGTTGTAGTTCCTAATTGCAAAATCTAGTCCAAGTAGCTAGAAGCTGAGTCAAAAGCCCATGAGAAGCTGAAACACACGTGAGGACTGTTTTATATTTGTGAGGGTTGTTACAATTTAATTAAGGCTTAATTCTGTTTCTTAGGGACTACAAGAAACTCGAATTTTTATATTCTGTGATGATTTAATCAATGAATCTATCGGACTGATTTCTACGGCATTTTATTGCCATTTTTTATCTCTAGATAAAAGCGGGATCTCCAAATTTTCGTCCGTTTTTTTACCGCCAAAATTCGAGTGGGCGCGAAGTATCTGTGGAGGATTGTGCCTAGCAGAGGTCGAGGTAAGACCGACTAGAATTAAATGAGGATCTCCCTTATCAAGGACGAATCCGCAATTTAATCTGGGAATAATTCGATTTGGGCATTTAGGTTTCTCATATGGACGTGTTTCTGCCAAACGGAACTATGTGCACTCAGACATGTGCCCTCAGACCCATGAGAATACATGCACAACAGGGCTCACGTCATAATGCACATAGTTCCGTTCGGCAGTAATACTTCCAGATGGGGGCCACATTAGCGTTGGTTACCGTTTCGTGTTGGTTTTGTGATAAATTTGTTGGAGTCAAGCGATATATATTTATCGAAACAAAAATACGAATATGTACGTTTCTTGTAGTAAGTTAAGCATAGTAAGCTAAACTCAACATGCAGTAATTTCCGTTGAACAAATTGTGTTCTGCTCGAAATTTTGATGAGAATACAAACATTCTGGGGCTTACATTTAAACCTTGTCTAGTTGTCCATTTTTCTAACAATATCGGGGAAAGTAAACAGTAGAATTTCCAAAGATCTTTGAAATAAAGCTTGTTTGTTGAGTGAAAGTCATTCGTTACCACCAAGAAGACAAATCGCGATCGTGAGTTTCCAAAAAAATGGTCAATAGGTCAATACGATTCCAGGGTCATATCACTTACCTGAAACAAAAGACAGATAAGATGGATTAAAATTGATTCAAAACATTGAGGAATTTCAGCAATTACGAACTAAATGACCCCACAGCCATGTATATCAGTTGAATCGCATTTTGCAAAAGAAAATCAACGCGCTTTCTGGGTAAATTGAATCGATGGTTGACCTGCATGAGTCTCATCTTTCTCTTGAATATGTTTAAAGCAATTTCTTCAAAATAATTTATTTCATCTTCTTCGGGAAACTTAAAAACGCGCCTACATAGAACTCAGATGGTCGCTCATCTCCAATACGAAAGTATGAGGACTCCTGCTTGTTTTATCTTCAGAAAATTGGTCGACGCAACATTTTGAAAATCGCAGTAGTTTTTTATCGGTTAGTGGAATATTTTGCATAGGTTTGAAGCTATGAAATTGACTTGATTCTTTTCGAAAAATAAAATATGAGCCGAAATTTTGAAATACCCTTATGGATGTACGTAGTTTCTCACTATGGATATCGACCTAGGCGTACGTAGGCTAGAGGGGGCCTGGCCCCCACCACCGGGGGATCTGGGGGTATAGAATACCCCCCAGCTCAGAGGGGGGTCCGGGGAAATTTTGGAAAATTTAACTCTATTTTAGTGCATATTGAGGCATCCGTGGCGCTAATCTTTACCCAGTTTTATGCATTTTAAGGTCAAAATACTTTAAAATTGTTGCATTCACCAGGTTTTCCTGTTTATTCTCTCACCGATAACCACTCTTTTGTGTAAAAATTGCAAAAAAATGTTTTAAAAAATGTCAGAATCATTGTTTTTTATCAGGAAAAGCCCATGCAAAGTAAAATGTAATATAATAAGCAAGGCATAACAATGAGTGATTAAACATCACTGGAAAAAAACACGTTGGATCTAGAGTCCAGACTTCTTAAAAACATCGACAAGAAAAAGTACTCTTGATTCGATCAGAATCTAGCTTACATCAAGAACCAAGCCTCTTAATTCAAGCGGATTCCGTTTTGATTCAAGCAAAAATCCGCGGATTGAATCAAGAGAATTTTTTCTTGTCACTGTTTTCAAGAGTCTGGACTCTAGATACAATGTGTTTTTTTTTTTCCAGTGCATCCAGAATTTCTGGGGGGCTGGGGGGTTGATACTATTTCCAATTCTGGGGGGGCAGCCCCCCTTCGTACGCCTCTGGCTTTCGATATTATTCTATACCGCGGAAATAATTTCCCTTGGCCAGCGCGGCGCGTGGTGGTGGAGCGGTAAGGTTTATTAAGAATTCAACCGGCCCTAGGCGCTCGATATGAATTGAGAACTATGTTGGAGGTCGGAGCGTTTTTTAAAAGCTTGTAAAAGGCCGCTTGGAAGTTTTAACAAGCGGCGATGAACTGAGAACCGATGTGCTTGAGAGTTGACAACGGAGTTGATGAAATTAAAAGGAAACTCCGAGCAACTTTTAATCAAGCCGACACCGAGTTCCTGGAAATTCCAGTCGAGCGACTCACTTTCCACGTTGCCGGTTCACGCCCTCGCGCTCAGCTCCGGGCGGATTATATTCATTCATAGACAAAGCTATAGACAAAGATGCAAAGAGGAAATGGAGCAATCGGTCTGTTGCAAACTTCATATAGATTAAAATTGGAGTTACTTCTTGTGAAAAATGGCTCAAAAATCACGATGAATGGATCGAGAAAGTCCAAAATACACTGGAAAAAAGCACATTAGATCTAGAGTCCAGACTCTTAAAAACATCGACAAGAAAAAGTACTCTTGATTCAATCAGAATCTGGCTTAAATCAAGAACCAAGCCTCTTGATTTGAGCGGATTTCCTTTTGATTCAAGCAAAAATCCGATTGAATCAAGAGTATTTTTTCTTGTCAATGATTTCAATAGTCTGGACTCTAGATTCAATGTGTTTTTTTTTTTCCAAGGTACACTCCTGACTTGATGCGCAATGATAAGCGCTGTTACTTATAGAAAATGTCTAAAAAATCACGATGAGCGCATCGGCGAACTCTGAAATGTACTCCTAACTTCACAATCTGCGTAAGAGTTTTGGGTTTTTTCAAGCCTCCTGCTTCAAAAAGGATACTTCAACACAGGTGAACGAGGACGTCAGAGGAGTCGCTCCATTCAATCCTTGCTCAACGTAGCCGACGCTTCCGCGCGCAAGTTGAGGAGAGCACGAGGTCAATCGAGGCGGATATCTATCAACACGAGAAAAATGCGAATGTAAACACGCCGATTGTTATCAGAGTGGTTAGAAGCATCGTCCCGTCACATATGTGTTTTGGGGGATTGGCGTCGGCTCTGTTTAATATTGGGTAGTGTCCTTGTGAGTAGGGGTTGGATGGCATGACTCCTCTAACGAAATTTTAACCTGTATCATGGTATTGTTTTTGAAGCGGGAAGCTGTCTTTCTTTTCCTTTTTTTTTTTTTTTTTTTTTTTTTTTTTTTAATCAAGATTAATGCTATGCACAATACAGGGGTGCAGAAAGTGTGCACTTTCACCGGCAAACCACACCCTAGGCTCTACGACACAACGTGGTAGAGATAACTTCGGCAAAAAAATTTTCGCGGTCGAAGTAACGCCAACAGAAAAATAAGTGGAGTCCAGGTAATGTCAATTAAGCATCAGCGGAACTGTGATTTTAACACAAAAATCAAAATGCAAGCAGCTATTTACACATTTTTCAAACTTTAAGCACTCGGAGAATTTTCACCAAAAACGATGCACTTCTGAAATTTCAATTCACATGCACCGGAGCCGCGAATTCGAACCACCGCGGGCAATAAAAGGCGCGATTGCACGCAACATATATAGCGCCTTCAACATCGTAGGAATACTGCAAACGCTACACCTTTGCACACGCGTCCCGATGGGCAAATTGCCTATACTGCGCCTGCGGGTGCACCACAATTTGAGGTGTGTCAACACAATCAATCTGCGAACAAGGGATTGGTCGATCGATCAAATTCTGTCGTTCCGATATGAGGACCACTTTTTTCAATTAGGAACTAAAATTTCTGGATCATCCGTAAAAATACTGATAAGCTTAAGGAAACTTGCACGCAAACGTTATTTCTAAACTGAGCCAGAAATTGTAGTTCCTAATTGAAAAATGTAGATTTTTGATGACGCTTAATTGAATTTTATTTTGCAATTAGAAACTATAAATTCCGGCTCATCCGAAAAAACACTTATGTGCATGAGGAAACTAATGATTCATAAGTTGTTTTTATACTGAGCTAGAATTCATAGTTCCTAATTGCAAAATGTTGTCCAATTGCCATTAAGTTTTCAGGTTCCATTCCTCTGATTCCGATGAAGACGCGTAATGAAATCTGAAAAACAAAACGCAGATGCAAAAGAAGAAGAAAAGAAAGAGGGAAAAAAAGAAGAGATATGAGAGGAGAAAGAACGTCCTACGACGAGTTGACATTGCCCGGTCAGGGACAGCGTTGCAGCACGGCACTCCAGTCTCACGGGTATGCACTACGTCACGGCTGCCCTGACGTCATTTAACGTATTGCCAGCTCGTGCCAAAATTCACGGCTTCCCGCTACTCGCTATCATTGCTCTTATGGCGTAAGAGCATACCTCGATTTCCGCGCATGAGCCCCAGAGTACATGGATGCAAATGTAAAACATGGTTCACGTGGAAATTGAGATACGTCCATACGTCAAGGGGGCAACGTTACGTTGGGGTAGATACGCTTCCGAGTTGATGGATGAAGGCACAAAAGCCTCCGAAATTCTATACATATTCATACACCTTCATTCATACACCTCTACGCCTGGCCAGAACACGTCCATTCAACTGACGTAAGAGTGTATCTCAAATTCCATGAGAGCCCTTCCCTCTGTGGAACTCTATAATTTTCATGGCTCGTGTGGTTATGGAGATACGCCCTTACGTCAGAGGAGCGACGAATAATGCTCTCGGGGTGAGGAAAAACGTCATATGAATCTCCAGCGCTGCTGAATATTCCGGCCGGATAAAATACTTTTTTTTGTTTCAACTTTTTAGGGGGATTTTTTTTAGGATTGGGCTGGGGTGGCTACCGCCACCTAGAATCTTTTGGGAAACTTGTGAATATTTGTCCACCAATTTTTCTGAGAATATTATCCGCAACTCAATTGGAAGTATCGGAAAAAATATTCATAACTCAGAGAAAATGCATAAAAAATATAACACTCTGCGGGCAGAAGCTGAATGTGCGTTACGAAATGCGTTGCATTAGAAGAAATGATAGGGTTGCGTGACGTAAGGCTTAAATGGGTGCGTTACGATATAATATAAGATGAGAGTTCGGCGCTGGATTTACTGGTAAAATTTTAAATCCTAAAAATTTTAAAGGACAGAATTTGATCGATCGACCGATTCCTTGTTCGCAGATTGACTGTGTTGAAACTCCTCAAATTGTTGTGCACCCGCAGGCGCAGTATAGGCAATTTGAATATCGGGACACGTGTGTAAAGGTGTAGCGTTTGCAGTATTCCTACGATGTTGAAGGCGCTTATATGTTGCTCGCGATCGCGCCTTTTATAATGCCGAAATTTTCAAAAGAGCATCATTTTAGCTGAAAGCTCTGCAAGTGCTTTAAGTTTGAAAAATGTTTATCCTCATATTATTGAGACATTAATTTGCACTTTTTTGCAATTATTTGGCAGTTTGATCTTGGGTATCTGAAAATTTCTAGGAAAAATATGAATACATTTCCTCAAAAATACATGTTTTAAGCGGGGAAATTAGGCAACCCTCGAATTTTCATACGGCGGTTTTCTTCGATGAAGCAGAATACCCGGTCCATAGTCGCACTATGCATCAAAGCCTGGTGTTAAAAGCTTCCCATTCAGCGAGAGGACGGTTTAACCTTCGAAAATTTCTGGGCGCATCCTCTGTGGAAAGCGCATAAACGCGTGCACTTAGCACGTGCGAAGATGGATGGCGCCATTCGGTAATTTGTTTTTCATTTGAGAGCTGATTTATGGTCAAGGCTAAAAAGGCGCCATTTGTGGAAAATCCAAAGGAGGATCGCGAAAGTTGTTGAGACGAAACAAAATTCGAATAAAATGGGGAGGAAGGGCTTATTAAAACTCGAAGAATATCCTGAAATCGAGGAGGTTCCCCGAAATTAAAAAGGTAGGAGGAGTTAAGTCCCAACTTGGACATTTGAGATTAATTGTGTTAGAACCCCAAGTAGTTGCTGTAGTGCCCCAATAAGTTAGGTTACCAACTCAAATGTTGCGGTGTTATCCCAAGAGGAATCGCGGCACTACCACAATTAATTGGAAATCTACATAGCCTGTCACTTTCTTCAACTACAGTGGACTCTCGATAATTCGAAATTGAAGGGAATTGGCTTTTTATTCCAATTAGGGAGATTTCGAAATAAAGAGAGTTCGAATTTAAGAGATTCCATGTGGAGAAATTTCGAATTAGAGAAGTTCGAATATAGATGGGCAAATGGACGGATTTACGCCAAAAATAGCCACAAATATCAGTTTATTTCTTTACGGAAGTAAAATTTACACTAAGTTATTATTAATTATTAATATTAAACTTAAAATTATCAAGTATTAATTAATATTAATTACTCTAGTCACACAAGAGTAACCTAAAATACTAGAGTGTTATTTTTGGAAGTAGTCAGTAATCTTTTGGCCACGTCACTTTTTTTCAAAGTGTGCACAGTTGTTAAATCAGCAATTTCATTTTTTCCGAGCATATTAACATGAAATTTTGGTTATCGACGGTGAAACTACCACGGACCACGTACCTCGTTTGCAGGAGAACAAATCAGTATCATTTCTTGAAACTTTCACAGGATTTTCTTCGCAAAGATAGGGAAAAACACGGAAGTTTTCAAGAATTGACGTTGAGGAGTTTTTCATTTAAAAAATAAAGCATGACAGGAAGTCTACAACACTGAAAAAAAATTATCGGCGTTTTTACCACGGTCCGTTGGTATACCTTTACGATCTCACTTTTTTTTACCAATTATTGGTAATTTTACCAAGACAGATTGGTAAGATTACCTAAAAACCGGTATTTTTACTGTTTTTTTCAGGTAAGAATACCACGTTTATTGGTAATCAATTCCCGGTAACTTTGCCATTTTATCTCGGTAATTCTACCACAGTCGATAAAAAATATTGGCGTTTTTACCAAGGTCCAGTAAAATTACCGAGAAAGTTCAATAATTTTACCAAGATTTCTCGGTAAAATTACCAATTCCATAAATGGTAATTTTACCAAGAAAAAACTGGGATCAAATAGAACCCTGAATTCTTGGTAATTTTACCCTTTTCTTAGTTAATACACCGAGATTTTTTCTTCAGTGCGTGGTTTGGTAGTTTCACCGTCGTTATGTTTCTTATCGTGTGATTAACAAACGACTTTTAATACGGCCCTCGGACTCGGGAAAGCGATTCCTCTACTAAAGACACTCGCAACATCTTGCCAGCCTGGTAGAGATACTCCCTGGAGGAGTCGATCGGCAGCTTGAGAGTTCGTCAAAGTTTTCAACTCGGGGTGATGATGGGGGGGAGGAATGGGGGAGGGGGGGCGCATCGGGATCGGGGGCCGCATCCATCATTTTCGCCCTCGCGATTCAACGATTAACGCTCTGTCGCGTCAGCACTTGCATCTGTCCCACGTCGAGACCATCCTCCACGGCTCAATTACCGATCACCGTCAGCAAGGTTGTCGCAGCGTCCGTCGCCATTATTTTTGCGCCATCATCCGTCCTCGTTTCATCACATCAAGGGTGTAGAGGTTGGCCTATTAACAAGGAGGTGATGATGCCCCTCTGTCCATCTTTGCTCTGTTTTTCAGTTTGCACTGATTCCTACCTCGGTCAGTTGCATGCTCATTTTCTCGTTTTAATTTTTACATTTTTTTAGCTTTCTGTTCCAGTTGAGAATGGGCATGTAATTGGCTCGAAACGTCCTGGTTTGTTTTATGTCTCCTCTATTAGTGTGTTTTTATTGTTTCATCACATCTTGCTACGGATTCGTCCTTTGGTCAAAATTTAAAGATCCTTCTGAGTTCCTGTTCTACGAGTTTATTGCAATCTTTAGCTAGAGCAAAAAGAGGAAGTGGCTTTTATAAAAAATTGCTGAGAAATCACGATGGGTTAACTGAGAAAGTTCAAAGACACTCCTAAATTCAGAACCTCACTGGAAAAAAAACATTGGATCTAGAGTCCAGACTCTTGAAAACATTGACAAGAAAAGATACTCTTGATTCAATCGGATTTTTGCTTGAATCAAAACGAAATCCGCTCAAATTAAGAGGCTAGGTTCTTGATTTAAGCTTAAATCTGATTGAATCGAGAGTATTTTTTCTTGTCGATGTTTTTAAGAGTCTGGACTCTAAATCCAATATGGTTTTTTTCCAGTGCTTGATACGGATTCGTTTTGGTCAAAATTTAACGAACCTTCTGAGTTCCTGTTCAAAGAGTCTATTGCAAACTTTAGCTAGAGCAAAAAAAGGAAGTGCTTTTATAAAAAAAAATCTGAAAAATCACGATGGGTTCACTGAGACAGTTTAAATACACTCCTAAATTCACGATCTCCATAAAAGATGTGCGCTTTTTTAAGACGACCCTACGGCACAGGTGAGCAGAGTGTCAAAATTTCTTGAAAAATAAAATCTTGAAATTCCACGGGAAATATTTCGTGAAATTTCAGAGATTTACGAACGTTATTGAGAAATACCGGTTCCTTTTCATGTTTCGCAAAATGTAAAAATTGTGACTTTCTCCCATGTTTGTGTGTTTGAGTACGGGTTGCATACTCTGGCCCCTGAAAAATATGATATATTTCACAGCCTCGTGAAATTTCATGAAAAATTTCACTGAAATTTCTTTCTTACGTTTCATGCCACCTTGCAGGTGAGCATTTCGCGAGAGGAGTCGTTCCATCCAACATTTCCTCACTACGATGCTACACAATATTCAACTATTAGATAATTGTATACTATGACAGCCCAAGAGCCTTGTCACAGAGATGACCGGTAACTTTGTTTTTTAGCTTTTGTTTTTAAATTTTTTAATTTTTGTTTTTCGACGGTTGATAACGACCGGGAGACCGGTCGAAGCGTCCAGTATTTTGTGAATGGTTGTGTTTTTCAGCCTTGTCCCCGCTTTTTCCCGTCCTATTTTCTATCAATAATCAACATGGATGATGCCTCCACGCACAGATCGTGAAGAGGTGACACAGTCTTCATCAACGTAAGGAAAATGTGAAAATAAACACGCCGCTTGAAAAAATCCCATCTCGTCATGTGTGTTCTAAAGGGTTTGCATCGGTCATGTTGAATTATGTGCAGCATCCTGGCCCATCATACGGTTGTTTAAAATTTGCCTTCAGCTGCGTCTGCAGCAATTGCAGTCACAAATATGTTGCGCGTGCTGATTCCCTTCCATTACGTACATGACTCTCTGAGGGCGTTTTATGAGCGCAAGCATTTCGCCTTCAGCTGTGTCGAGAGCAATTGTTGTTACGAATATGTTATGTTGTGCGTGCTGATTTTAGTTCATTACATAATTGACTCTTTGAAGGCGTTTTACGTGGACAAACGGCGCTCCCTGTTGGAGAAAATCAGAAGTAGGTTTCAATCTCTTCTTTTGTTTTTCTCAAACAGGGTGCGCTATTTGCCCACATAAAACGCCTTCAAAGAGTCAATTATGTAATGAACTAAAATCAGCACGCACAACATATTCGTAGCAACAATTGCTCCCGACGCAATTGAAGGCGAATTGGAAACAACCAAATAATTACCTCTGAGTAACATTCTAGCGCTTATAGCCCAAGCAAAATCATGGGTCAATGAGAATCAAATATTGTAGAATTGTGTGACTGTGTTTGGCGGGTTGGCGTCGGCCATGTTGAATATCGTGTAGCCTCCTAGTGCACAAGTGTTGGATGGAACGACTCCTCTTACGAAATGCTCACCTGTTCTGTAGTATCGTTCCTGAAGCGAGAAGCTTATAAAACACGCATAAATCTTATGCAGATTTTGAAGTTAGGAGTGTATTTCAGACTTTCTAGATGGGTCCATCTTGATTTTTCAGCCATTTTCTATGAAGAAAAATTCATCTTTTCGCTCTAGCTGAAATTTGCAACAGGTCCATTTAAACTGAAGATCTAAACTCTTAGTTCCAAAATGTCTCACTAGAGCCATATTTATCAAACAAGCCCTGAAATACCCAAATATAGCGTTAACCGGACGGGATAGTCGTTCAAGCCTGTATCGTTCCTTGGGGTTGGAATCGCCCATTGAATAGTTTCTTTTCTTAAACTGGTTTAATGAGTGATTAGTGGAGGTACAAGGAAATCCTTGACATAACATCGTAAGGGTAATTTTTTCAAACTTACAGTAAAATTCAGCGATATAACTTTGGAAATGGATCTTTTCAAGGGATTACAGTGAGTTGCCACAATTATTACAAAATACGGAATAAAATATACTGAGAGTTTTGTAAATTTCAGAGTAAGTTTAGAATTACCTTAAAATTTCTCAAAATCATGGAATATTCCTTCTTTATTTTACACTTTTTGCGGTGGCAAATCGTTTTTATCCCTTAAGAGGATCAATTTCAAAAGTTTTACTGTTTAATTTTACCAGAAATTAGCAAGAATTATCTTTTTAACGATGCTATTTTGAAAGCCTCCTTAACACTTTCTTGATCACAATAATATAAACCATGCGGAGTCTTCGAAGGAAATAAGCTGTTCGAAGAGCCACGATGAATACGACGCATAATAATTGAGGGAGTATTTTACAGATGCACTCTATACGGCATCTGAACAGGGCCGATTCTTTTAACGAAAAATTTAATTTTTTATTTTTTTAAAGAAAATTTAAGGATTTTACTGCGGAAATAGACCCTGACAAGGAATTGCAGCGATTTGTCACTGCAAACAATAAACAAAGCACGAGCGCAAATTGTATGATTTTGACAAACTTTATGGTCGGTTTGTACGTTTCTCAGAATTCTCAAAACGTTTAAAATTGTTTTTGTCGTACTTTGAATTTTTTTCACATGCAAATGTCTGTAATCCCTGACAAAGGGCTACTTCCAAAATTATGCACTATTAAATTTTACCCGAAATTTATGAAAAAATGTCCATCTCATGACGCCGTGTTGAGGATCTCATTAAGCTTCCCTTCCTCACAATGGCAAACAAATGGGGTCCTCTGGGAAAAGGAGCTAATTATGGAACGACTATGAAAACTGCCATATATCTCTGAAAACCCGTCATCTCATTTTCCGAGCTCTCATTTCATTCTCTGTATCGAATATCGCTCGGGCGACAATGCTCGTGAGACATTCCTCTACTTCGCGCCGTAGCTCGAAAAACTTAAAATCAAGTCTCTATTTCTTATGATCAATCACATTGCCAAATAAAATATGGGCGCGCTCATTATGTTAGCTGATTGGTTCGATGAGCATGCCATGTTCCATGGGAAATATCAAAAGAGAGTCGAAGTGAATTGCAAGGAGCGACCGAATTTATAAGGCAGACTTGGTTCTGTGGTCACGTCAACTCACCTCTGTAAACAACGACAGCATCCTTATCATGTGGCAATTTGTAGAATTTCTCAGGCGCAGTTAACGAAGACTCCAAGGTAAAAATGCCGCACCTTCAGTCGATGATGTTAAAACCGAATAACTGGTGATCCCTAGAATATACGAACACACATGACGCTTGAGGGTCATGAGTAAATGCATTTGCTAGGTTTATTTGTTATATCGACAGATTCCTTTGATACTCACAGAATATCCAGTTTCACCATCTCATTAGCGATCTTCGTGCAGCGGGTAAACCAAATGTAAGGGAAACAAAGGTATGCTCTTCTATACGAGCACGTAAAATCGACAAAACGCTTTGGAGCGTTGGTTTTGTCTCAATCTTGGCGGGAAGTTTGAAAGAGGGTACCAATTCTGTGATATTCAATTGAATCAGTGAGTTCGAAAACACACCAACTCGGAAAAGAAAAATTGTTCAGAAAACACCTAAAACTGCGACGCGGGCGAAGAAATTAGTTCAAGAAACACATTTTTGGTGCCAAAGGACAAGTACTTACAGACATTGTAAAGCACCAAGTTGAAATCGATACACCATGCTTGATGACAGAGAATTAAGCGTTCAAAAATTTCCGAGTTGGTGTGTTTTCGTTCTCACCGACTTTCAGATACTGATTTTTCATAGTCTGCCCTGAAAAATTGATATATTTCGACCTGAATAACGCTTTATTATTCATATAACTTGTTGGCACAAAGTAAACTGAACCGAAAAAAGAAAACCGCAAAATCGGATGGTCACCCGTTTCCCTTGAAATGGCCAAAAATTTGCATTTCCAATGAGATACTTCGATTTTTCCCTCTTCCCGTCGCACTTCCGATTGCACTTTCAAAATTTCCTTTTGCGTGCAGATGTTTCTATCTATAAGTATTACTAACCCCGTAAAAAAATGAAATTCGATAAAACCCCGAGTTAGGGTGTTTCCGAACTCACTGATTCAATTCTGGTTGGTCCTCTTTCCCCTCAGCGAATTCCAGTTCTGCAGTATTTGATTCTTATTGGTAATATTATGTTTCCCCAGGGAGAGTTTCCCGCCAGGACTAAAATGTGAACGTTCAGTCAGTTTTGAGTGATATGTATCCTAGGAAAAGCAAACCTTTGTTACTCTTACTTCATGGGTAGTATACTTGTCTCCGTGTGCAGAGAAGATGAATTAACATCCAGACATTGCAAACTATTTTCCGATAAAGCGTTTATGTTTTAAGGATGCTACGACTGATTGTTTGTGAAATTTTCAGTTTAAAATGTGAATTTAATAAATTGAAAATTTGTGAGAATAAAATTAGCAAGTTTTCCAGAGAATTCGAGTTTCAGTGGAGGAAATTTGGCAACGTCATGAGGTTCATAGGGCACTTTTCCTTAGGGCCAACAGTATACTTGAGGTGTGGTAGGTGGATACATTTCCTAGAATATTTAAGATATTGAACAAAAGAGTTTTGCGAAATCTCGTGAGAGAACTTCAAAATATACCGTACAGTTGCTTCATCTACCAAATTATGGAGCGCTATTTATTTTTCAACAAAACTTTCATAAAATACTTTTTCACCCTTCGGTACCGATCTCATGGATTGAGTTATGTATCAATTAGATAAATACATTTTTCTATTCCAAAACGGCCTGTGAATTGAACAGCCACAAGCTTGAAAAAGTATCAAATCGGAATCAAAGTTTTTTTTTTTATCTTTTGAGTAAAGTAATGTTGATTCGGTTTAGTTCTCTTCCCTTATGTCCCTCCAAATGTAACATCTTTCCGGTGCATACCCGCCATGCTAGGTTGAATACAATTCTAAGTTTAAAAAGTAAATATTTTACACGAAGTTAAAAGGGAGAAAAGACGGATTATTCTGCACTATCTGGCAACAATCGACCGATCTGACATCCCGACATGTGGCAACATCTGGATACTCGATCGGCACTTCTGAGGTTTCAGCATAAAGACCTGCTAAGAATCAGAAGGGCCCTTCAGCGAAAGCACTTTCAAAGTTTTCGACTCGGAGTGGTTCATAAGCGCCTTCAATTTCGCTTGAGACTCAACGCACACCCGCGTTAATTAAGTAGCATTCCTCGATCGAACCCAACTGTAACCATGAGAGTGTTAATAGCGTTCATTGATTACGGAACATTTCGAGGATCTGCACTTGATACTGTCGCGCTGAGGAAAAATGTCGTAGAAGCATTCGAATTTTGCCATATTTCTCCCGTTAAAATATTAATTGTTTCGAAAAGTTATTGGTATAATACCCTTAAATTTTAAAATATATTAGATTGAATTGGGAAACAAATCTTCCGATAAATTCGGATTTAAAAAACCGGAGACTCCTAAAACGTTCACGCTTTATTAAAAAGTTGAATATCGTCAAGATGATTTCACATACGTTGTTTTTCCTGGTAACGACAGCATAAAAAAATGAAACAAGGCTTAAGTATGAGCATTCATTTGCAAAAAAACGGGTATCCTATCGGAGGAAAGTTTGTCACTTCCGCCGTTTATCCTCAATTGCTTCGAAGAATCAGTGCTCGAATTGTTGACGGTAACTGTTCATTGATCTTGAAGAGTTCTTTGAGAACAGTCTCGCTCATTTTTGTGACAGAAGAAGGTGTAGAGCGTTTTACTGAATAATTTTTAGCTGTAGATTTGGTATATTCAGACTTCAGATAGCTTCTTTGAATACAACGGTTCCTCTGAAGCTGTTCCTTTTTCTTGAGGGAAAAATACAAATGACGTCATTCTTGGGAAGAACAACAGGGCGGGAGGGTAATTCCCCCCTCCTCTTCCAGCATCAGAGAATAGCACGTATTTAAATCAAAGGGAAATACATCCAATGTGACAAGAGCCGTGTAACGCATGCATTTTTTTGAATCTCAAGGCCCATGTCAAAATGGATATAGCTCATTTTCATTTAAAATGTCCAATTGATCTTCAAATGAGGCGATTTTGGAATATTTTGATCAATTTCGGGGTATATTTTAACATGTATTACAAAACCTCTTCCCCATCGAAGCGAATTTTTACCCTCTCTCAGCAACTAAGAATTTAACACAAGCCCTACTAAGATTTGACGGAAATTATACGCCCGTAGGAAGCAAGTACTCTAAGATAAAGTTTTTCACTAGTCTTCCTACAGACGAAAAGAAGACCACAATGCAGCTGAAAAAGAATCTAAATGGTTAAAAAGTTTAAATGGTGAAAAGATAAGTTGAGCCGCGTTCAGATAAATAGGGCAATCTGCAATTCTCGAACTCGAATAAAATTAGGAACTTGCTTCGAGTTAAGTCCGATAAAGTTAATGCGATCTCGATTCTTTTGCGTACCTGCGGAGTGAAGTTAGGGAATCGTCGAGAAAAGAATCAATTGCAGCTCTACTTTTTTATGACATCTCATTCATCCCTCGAAACAAAGTTCTTCCCGAGCGGTTAGTGTCAAAGCAAGGAATCTCGAAGAGTAGGCAGCTTTCTCAGATTGAATAACTAAACGGGGGATATTGAACCATCCGGAATGTAATTAATTAACAACTATGTCGCAAGTTTCGAAAGCAAAGGAATCTTTCTTGCCCTACAAAGTTTCCTCAAAGGAGCTTTCGCTGCTCGGAAGCGTGAATAGGTCTTGTATGAACTTTTGATATTCTGATGTTACAAAACTATGAACTTCGAATTATCTGTATAATTATTTTGTAATTCATTCTGATGTTTTCTATCATGGCAAATAGGAAATTACGGAATTATGTGCTGGTAAACAAATCGTGTGATAGTGATTTTAGATTATAAATTAGCATAAAATAGTGAGGCCTGTAAAGCCCCTAATTTTGAAGTCCATTGTTGATAGAGGTAGCGCCCACCGAAAAAGACAGACGGTAGACGGTGTAAAACATTATTCACCGCAGAAGTACTTACCGTAGTAACTTCTACATCAATTGGTTTCGTCAGTGTTTGTTGTTTGTCAGGCAAAAGCCCAGTCTCCACGATCAAAATGGGCCACCGATGCCACTGTTGAATATCGCCGATTAAAATTAAGGTACGGCTTAACCACGGTGTCAACTAAAGTTTTATCTTGGACTTTCCCGGTTCTTCTTGATATTTTGTGTGTAAATAAATTGTAACTCGTTTGTTTACATACAAACCAATATATTTAGGGAATTGGATGTTCCTCTTTAGCATATGCTACTGCATGAGATTTAAAAAGCTTCGCCCACTCGGAAATTCCTGACCTATGACAGATTTTCCTAATTTTTCCTGCATGATGACAACATTTCCTAATATTTTCCGCTGTTTACTAACAGTAGACACCCTGTCGACGAGTTCTCGGATAACTATTGAGGGTTGTATCAGCATTCAGCGTTCCACGAGAGAAATCAATCAGTGAGAACGAAAACACACCAACTCGGAAAAATGAAAATAGTCAAGACACACAAAACTGCATAGTAGGTGAAGAAGTTAGTTTAGTTTCAGAAAACGATTTTTTCTGCCGAAAGACAAGTACTTATGGACGGTTGGAAGGTCCAAGTTGGAACACATGTGCTAAGTTCAGTGACTTTTGTGTAAATTGATTGTCTTCAATGGAAATTGAGCATTTTCGAGTTAGAGAGTTGGTAGGTTTTCGTTCTCAATGATTCAAATGAAAAATATGAAAGATTGGAAATATCTGCGGAACATTTTATGAAATTTCACAAAGTTGTGACAACTATGAAAAATACTTTCATGGGCTGGATATTCAACACGCACTAAAAACACCTAAAAGCAGAAACCATTTGCCTTTCATTTAAATTTTCATTTAGTTTCTAAAAATATTGTTTTGACAATCTTTCATACTTTCCCGATATAACGCCTCAAGGCGTTGCTGGATCGTCAATAACGTGGATGGATTCGGTTTTGATGGCCGGTCGGCGCGGACCCTTTTTACAGATCATACCAATCCGACATAACTGCATACTCGACGAATCTGGTGGTCTTTCAAGAAATACAAGATATGTGTCTCTTTCGCGAAACCTGTCTTAGAATGGGATTTGAACTTTGAGAGGATTGCAGCATATGAACGAACTCATTTTGACCCCATTCGCGGGCAGGGTTGTCAAAGAATTTAGACGGTTAAATTCTCAGACATTTCCCTGATCTTCCTGACACATTTTGGTAAAATTCCCTGATAATTGAATAAATGCCAGATTGTTAAAAAGACATAGTTAGAAATAGTTTCCGGGCAAAATTGTTGTTCAAAACGTCAAATCCATTCGAGAGAGCGAGTAAAGGTGACTCAGCGATTTTTCCCTGACATTTTCGTCATTTTCTCTGACATTCCTAGATTTTCCTACATTTTTTAAAATTTCCTGACATTTCCCGGGTTTCCCGGTTTAAATTCTCTGACATTTCCCTGATCTTTCTGACACATTTTGGTGGAATTCCCTGATAATTGACCAAATGCCAGATTGTTAAAAAGACATAGTAGGAAATAATTTTCAGGCAAAATTGTTGTTCAAAACGACAAATCCATTTGAGAGAGCGAGTAAAGGCGACTCAGCGATTTTTCCCTGACATTTCGGTCATAGTCCCTGACATTGTTATCATAGACTTTTTAAATTTCCCTGACATTTCCCGGTATTCCCTGACTGTGGCAGTCCTACGTCAGGTATGACAGAACCCCCATCCCCATCCAAAAAAATCATATTTTTCCGGAATTTCGTGAAATATTCGCATGATATTCTAGAATTTCATGAAATATTCACATAATATTCCAGAATTTCATATTCCGCAAGAAATCACAACCCTGCGCGGCGCCCTGAAAAACCGTCGAAATTTCCCGGAAACCGAAATTTCATTACGCTCCTCTGATCGCGCCGCGCCGCTTTATGTATAATATCCGCGGATGCTGGCGGCGTCGTGGCGCAGCCCAAATTCTATCACGAGATAGAAATGACGTTGTCTGGCGGGGCCGGTGGCGGCGGGGGGGGGGGGGGGGGTCAAGAAATTGGCGCGGCGCCTGAAACGCGAGTATGCGGCAAAAGAGGGGCGCTCCGGAGCCCGGAGTCGGGCTGCAGTATCCGGGCTGTCGCGTTTCGGAAAAGAACCGTAAGTCCGTTTATGTGGTGAGCCACGGCCAACACGTGTTCTTATGGGTCTGGAGGCTCATTTTAGAATGCAGTAACGGGTTTTTTCGGTAACATGGGAGCAGGGTGACGACTCGCGTCAGATCAATCGCGAGATAATCGCGGGCAAAGTCCGGCGTAGCGCCTTAAGCCCTCGTTCTCCAGTCGGCAAACTTTCTTGTATCCGAGGCGATTGCTTCTATTGTGTGTTCTTCCCCGTGTAAGTCCCAACGTATACGTGATGGCGAGCGTAATCTCGCCGTGCTCTGGAAGAACGCCGTATGAGCCTTTAGGCGTTGCCAAATTTCCCCCGGGAAATCACTAATTTCAGGAAAATTTTTGAAAATTTGTGTACCGATTTCGCAGATAATTTCGTTTGTGATTTGATCTGGGACGTCTGAAAATTTCAAGGGAAAAGATTCATGATTTTTCTGAAAAATAAACATTTTATCGAAGGAAATTTGACAACTCTCGAATGTTCGTACGGCGTTCTTCCTTTAGCACGACAGTAATCTCGCCGTGTACGGACTGCCGCGCTTAGGGTGCGGAGTATAAGACGTTGAAACTCCCGAGCCACGTATTTCGGTTTGCGAAGTTTGCAGACTTCCCGTCATACGTCATTTTTTGAACTACTCGACGGCGATGGGCCGGTCCCGCTGGTCACAGATTCGTTTTTTTCATGGTTTATGCTTATAGGTTACTAAAAATAATAAAATCCGCCCAGACGTCTAATATTCACGGAGATATCAATCATCGCAAAGATGTGCATACCATAGTTTCTACCACCTTGGATTTATAGGCCTCGATACACGATCAAACTCCCTAACCAATTACCATCAAAGTGTCGGGAGTCATCAGTCTTAAAATCGTTACCTCAATAAAAAACCTGGCAGAAATGTTGCATGACGCAAGAAATGATGAATGGCACTCTATTCTGATCAAAATTTGACGGTCCGTCCAATTTTGATCAAAGAGAACTGTTGAATGGTGAACAGAATATTGTCTTGCGGACCCAGCACCATTTCTCCACCTTGTTTGGGCCACTTCTAAGTGTTTTATTTTTTCATTTAGTGACAAGTTAGACGCAAGATGTTATAGTTATAGAACTAGTAGCTGTTACTCGGGGGAAATTTCGAAAAATCACCGAACAGAAAAACTATGATTTTTTGTGGCGGGGGAGGGGATTTTTAGAGGCCACGATGGCGCAGAGCCTTCATTTTTTAGGCGCCATGACCGATTTTTCCGGCACATTTGGCGCGTTGGCGCCTGTGAATTTCGAGCACTGGTTGCAATGTCTCAAAATCTTCACTAACGTTTGATTCAATACAATTATAGCAAATGCATAGAATTTGTTGATACGTACTTAATGGTTTTAGGACATTTCGTCAAATACTTTTTGTCCGAGCACCTGTTTTTTTTCGTAGTTTACGTCCACGCGTAAAATGAGCAACAGTGACTTGATCCAAGCGTTATACTTTAGTCCGTATGTAAAAATATATGGACAGTATCGAAACGAGAAAATTGAGAAAGAAGATGGTTTTGTTATGGTAACTCACGTTTTAAATGAAACGTTACTTTCTCCTTTTGATTCATCTTTTCAAATTTTCATTGGTGAATATTTGGTTTTATTCATATCTTTGAAATTTTCGATATAAAATATATCTTAAAAAACATTATTCCCCCTCCAAATGAGAATAATCCATGCAGAGAGTGCAAACATTTCAAAATAATAAGTTGAAAAACGCTGACTCCGCGAGTTTAAATAATAGAGCCAAACAGAGCGGAGCGGCACGCGGTGTGCGCATTGGCGCCTACAAACCAAACAGGATACATCACGCATCGCGCAATGCGTGAAGTATCTCTGTTAGGTTTGTGGGCGCCAATGCGCGTGTCACGCTGGTCGCCCTCGCCCGCCGCGGCGCTTCAAGCAACTATTTTGCTTCAGAGGTGTTGCAAAGTATCATACGAAATTGAAAGCGCTCCAACGTATCAAGAATGACGGGCATCCTTTAAGAGTACGGAGCTTTCCTCGCAAAATAAATCAAGCTACTACGGCCCAAAGAGAGTCGAGCGGTAGTCCAAAAATGCAATTAGTCCTAGCATCCATATTTATTAAAGTTTAGAATTATTTTCGAATTACATTCGAGAAAAAATGACTCGATTTAGGCGGAAATATTCCTGAGTATGCTGTCAAGAAGATTTTATATTGAATCAAGAATAAAATAGCTGAATGGAAGCTGGGTTTCTGCTTGATGTATGTGTCTTTTCTTTTTACATAAGCAACTTTTCTTCTTAAAACAAGCATTATTTTCTTTATCGATTCATAAGAAAATCTTCTCGGTGGTAAATTTGAGCACATTTCTGCTTGAGTCAAGTCACTTTTTCCTCTATTGAAGCGCAAAAATTATGCTAAACTTATTAAATACGGATACTAGGACTTAGTAAGTTTTTCTGTGTATCATCGTCACTCGATTTAATCTGGGTCATTTCGGTTAAATCAAAGGTCTGGTAGACAATTTCACGAGGAAACCATTGTAACCACTTTTAGAACCTCAAAATTTTGTATAAATGGAGTTATAAGCGTTTAAAGTTTCCGAATTTTGTCCGACCTCTCCCATTGACTCGATCCACACGGAAAGAAATTAAATGTTGATTTAGCATTTATACTGTTAAAAAGATGTCCGACAAGTTTCAATGCTGATTTTACATTTTAACAAGTGCTAACGTAACTACGCCCACTGCAAAACGTACAAATTAAAATCTTATGTTAGCATTTTTGTATTGTAAAATCAGCATTTGAAACTTTTTTTAAACAGTATAAATGCTAAATCAACATTTAATTTTTTTCCGTGCACAGTGCGAGGGTTGTCTTCCTTGTCTATCGCTTTGTCTATCAATCCTTGTAATCAGCCCCGGAGGCACATCCGTCCCTCGACTTGGCATCGCGAGGGATATCCTCACGCGGAATGGGTAGGAAAACGCTGAAGTTGCATAAAAACGGGAGCCCCTTTAGAGCAGTTGGCTTGGCGCACGTATAATATGAGCTATGTTAGGGTGGGCACTCGAGTCTTCGAGGGGCTCAAGGGGAGAGCGCCTCAACATGGCAATAAAACCGATGAACTCATTAATATTTAAAGCTGTGCTCAAGATGATGTTTCTTGAAACTTTCCCCCGTTCACTACTCCCGCGGTTGCCAACTTCCACGGTATAGTGTCGATATTTTACGTGGGTTGAACGGGGGAAAGACCGATTTTTCACCACTACCTGGCGACAGTCGGGATTTGTCTTCCGTTTAAATGAATTTAAAACAATCGATTCTCGGCGAGTTACCTAAAATCGATATTTTTTAATGAAATTTAAACGGAGAAAAAACAATGTTGCCAGCTTGCAATACCATTACTGCCTGGCGATAATGACCACTCCATCATTATTTTCACGAGCGTAGGACTTGGAGGACAAACGGCTTAAAGGCGGGTAGATGACGATTCATAACGTAGAAAACGGATTTTCTAAAGATCTTGTCAAAATTTGTCGGCCAAATTTTCAAACAAATTTCTCCAAAATTTTATTGAGTACATCGAAACTTTTCGAGGACAAAAATGTTCACAACTCTTTTCAAAATTGGATATTTTACGGGAGGAAATTTGGCAACGCAAGTGCCCATGCGATATTCTTTCTCATTATGATCGTGTTCTTCTATCCTCTGCTGAATCGCTGACTTGTGACGATGCATCAAGTTGAGTTTTAAAATAAATCAGTATTTGGTCATTTTGAAAACAGTCTAAAAATGTTTGGAGGTAATTGATAGACATGAAAAGTAATTTGCCTATCATTGAAAAAAAATGGTCTATGCATTAAGAGGTTTTTTAAAAAAATATAAATATAGTGTACAAAAATAAAAAATAACATATTCAAATAATATATAAATATAATAAATACAGATACTGATAAAAAATAGAATAATTTTATTTTAAGCTTTGAAACTGCCTTGAAAAACGGATTTCTCAAATGTGTCTGAAATATCATCGTTCCTTTTAGTTTTAAAATACCAAACAAACGTAGAGAGCGCGTCTTAACACTCGAAAAAGATTCACCAGAAATTAGAATGCTCAAGTTCTTTTTGTAAATTCCACAAAAAACCTGCTCGAATAACCTCTGAAAAATATGTCCCTCGAGGATCATAATAAAATATTCATAAAATGATTTTGTGATTCGGCGTTCTACTACGGTAGAACTTACGTATTTCACGAGCGGCCCCTAACGAGAAGCCTTTTCTTAACACACGAAAAAGATTCACCAGAAATTAGAATGCTCAAGTTGTTTTTCTAAATTCCATAAAAAAACCTGCTCGAATAATCTCCGAAAAACATGTTCCTCGAGGATCATAATAAAATATCCGTAAAATGATTTTGTAATTCGGCGTTCTACGAAGGTAGAGTTTACGTATTTTACGAGCTGCCCCAAACGAGAAGCCTTTTCTTAACACACGAAAAAGATTCACCAGAAATCAGAATCCTCAAGTTGTTAATGTAAATTCCATAAAAAACCTGCTCGAACAACCTCTGAAAAATATATTCCTCGAGGATCATAATAAAATATTCATAAAATGATTTTGTAATTCGGCGTTCTACCACGGTAGAGCTTACGTATTTTACGAGCGGCCCCTAACGAGAATTCGATTTTGAGGGAGTTGCAACTCTCCCGGCTCGGGATCCGTACGACTCCGTTGACAAGTGCAAACACATGCTCCCGGCAATCGAAGCCCCCTTATAGGATGGCATGCCATGCCGCATGTGGGTTATGTCCGCATTTCGTGCGATTTGCGAGTGTTGGCGGGCCCTTTATCGTCGCCTCGCTGACGTAAGAACGTATCTCGATCTCCGCTTGAGCCCCGGAAAGCATAAAATTGCACGGGATCAGGGCTCATGTGGGAATGGAGTTATGGCGTTGCGTCGGAGGAGCGACGTTATGTTCTCCTCGGCCGTTATTCCTCGCTGCGTCTGTGATTGCTGCCATGCGCTTTGGTGCTTATGCAGTTGCCCAAGGGTAATAATGCCCAAAATCCAACTCCATGCTCTTGTAAGTGACACTTCGGGGTGATTCTAAAGTTGCGGTGTTGCCAAATCGCACGAGATTGCGGGTTTAGAACGATCGGGATACTCTGCCGTAATGAAGAGGGCCTTGACTCTTTCATTTTTTTTATCTAATTGAAGCGCTGAATGCAGAGAAGGCATTTTTTGTTGCAATCAATGTTGGAAATTCACCTTAGAGTTTTAGTAGCACTGGGAAAAAAAAACACATTGGATCTAGAGTCCAGACTCTTGAAAACATTGACAAAAAAAAATACTCTTGACTCAATCAGAATCTAGCCTAAATAAAAAGGAAATCCGCTCAAATTAAGAGGCTTTGGTTCTTGATTTAAGCAAAAATCCGATTGAATCAAGAGTATTTTTTCGTGTCGATGTTTTTAAGAGTCTGGACTCTAGATCCAATGTGTTTTTTTCCCAGTGTATCTAATTGAAGCTCTGGATGCAGAGAAGGCATTTTTAGTTGCGATCAGTGTTCGAAACTCACCTTGGAGTTTCAGTGGCCATGTAGTGCATCAAGCTCGATTTTTAGGGACCGAATTGACTTTTTGCCTATGTATCCATGCGCATTTAGTTGTTGTTGTTGTTGTTTTTTTTTTATTGTATTTTATTTTATTCGCCATCCAAAAACGTTATTACCGAATTAAAAATTTACATCAAAAGGAAATAGAGATATCACTAGAGAAAAAAAAATAAATATAGATACAAAATGGTTAATCAATTATTGGGTGGCTGCCGGAATCACCGTTAGGCATAACATCGGCAGCGTCTAAAGTCTTTTTCCTGTCTTCCGTCACGCTTCTTCATGCGCATTTGGTGACAAGTTAGACGCAAGATGTTATAGTTACAGAACTAGTAGCTGTTACTAGTAGCTGAAATATAGAAGTTGAAATATAGAAGATATAGTTTAAGTGCTTTGGAAATCATGGAACCACCTTAATATTTACTAAACATGCATTATACTTTCCTGTAATACTATTTTTCTTTTCGTCAATTTAAATGAGAATAATCCATGAAGAGTGTGCAAACATTTCAGAACAATGAGTTGAAAAACGCTGACTCCGCGAGTTTAAATGTTAGAGCCAAACAGAGCGGAGCGGCACGCGGCGCGGCGTGCTGCCAGCGCGACATGCGCATTGGCGCCTACAAACCTAATAGGATACTTCACGCATTGCGCGATGCGTGAAGTATCCTGTTAGGTTTGTAGGCGCCAATGCGCGTGTCACGCTGGTCGCCTTCGCCCACCGCGGCGCTTCAAGCAACTATTTTGCATCAGAGGTGTTGCACAGTATCATACGAAATTGAAGGCGCCTCAACGTATCAAGAATGACAAGCATCCTTTGAGAGTACGGAGCTTTCCTCGAAAAATAAATCAAGATACTACGGCCCAAAAAGAGTCGAGCGGTAGCGGTAGTCCAAAAATGCAATTAGTTCTAGTAAATGTATCCCAAAATGTAACCCATTTTAGGAGGCTCTACAGCAACGAAAAGAAGCACGAATCCTCCAAGAAGTTGCAAATGAAATGACCGTGAAACATTTTGCATATTAAAATGACTTCATTCAAAACTGTACTAAAATTCTAGGAAATTCAAAGTCATGATAATTCGAAAGAATTGAAGTATACTTAACGACTGAGCAAAGCATTGCAAACCCTGCGTACAACCTGGAAAGCTAATCCTAATTCTCTCGCTTCATTACGATCCGAAGGCAGTCATCTGATCATTTTCAAATCCTTCTCGCTTCATTAAACAGATAATTTTCATCAGGCCTTCCGTGACTCCCCCATTGAGAAAATCTTGAACAGGTATTCACGTGACGTTGCTAATTATTATTCTAGCCGCAAGAGGCCAAGATATCCGCTTACCGCACAGAGAAACGAGCGATTGCGAGAGGTTGGAATTGAAATTGTTGACTAAAACTGCACATTTTCATGCTTATTTCGCTAACTTATGCATAGTAAGGAATGTTCCATTATTAAGATTTGACAAGAAAACCAATAAGATCATTATTAAACTTTTACATGTGTATTGGCTTTTGTATATAGGATGTTAAAATTATCTGCATTTTGCAATTTAAGCGCTGGTGGTGGAACTGACATTTCTTGGTTGCGGTGTCTCAGTGTCTCCGTGAAAGTTTCATCCCTCTTTTATTTCAAGCAAACGCATTGAAATCGTTCAAACTTTTGCTGTATCTTACGATTATTATACAAACGAGAAAATTCAGAAGATTCATACCAATGTTTTCTCTTTAAAACACAGATTAGCAGTGGAAATTCTGAAACTCCGCAATCAATATATGCCCTTTCTGCAACCAACGCCTCAATTGAATCGGCTCATACGAAAACACAGGGTTTCATACTTGCAGTGGTTCCTTTTTCCTCACGACACTGGTGAATAAGATCGATCTCTTTGGTAAACGTTTAATTATACTAAACGGACTTTTTGTAAAAGTTTTCCACATTCATAACGTCTTAAACCATCTTGTGTTCGTAAATTGCAACAAAATCGTCCACTCAAATTCTGAAACACTGTACAGGACATCGGACATTTTCGCATGAGTCGATTCAATTAAAACCACGGTTCCTGCAGGCTCTTATTAGAAACATCATACTTATTATACATTTCCCTATGCAGATAAACGTTTAATTATACTAAACGGACTTTTTGTAAAATTGTTCTACATTCATAACGTCTTAAACCATCGTGTGTTCGTAAATTACAACAAAATCGTCCACTCAAATTCTGAAACACTGTACAGAACGACAGGACATCGGACATTTTCGCATGGGTCAATTCAATTAAAACCACGGTTTCTGGCTCGTATTAAAAACATCATACTTATTATACATTTCCCTATGCAGATACGTAATTTTATGGATGGGCTTGAAATTTATGTTCTTAATCGCAAAATTTGGACAAAATTTGAACACCATGTCTAATTTTTACCATTGAGACGCTCTTTGTGCGCCGTGAGCAGAGAAATTGATAAAGCTTACCCCTCATTGGAAGCTGATAGCTTCGTCGACCCTCGAAAATTGATAGGCGGCAAAATACTGCGACGAAGGAAGAAAAGGGGCATACCGACCCTAGACAAGAGCGAAACAGTGATAATTTCACGTTTTACGAGCAAGGGAAATTATTAAGATTATACCCGGGCCCCTCGGTCTCGAGATGGCTCAATCACGCCCCCGAAAATCGGCGGGGTTTTCCGAGGCGGAGGGGGGGGGACGAAATAGGGGGCGAGCGGGGTAAGAAAGGGAGCGCGCGGGAGGGGGGGGGGTATTAGTACGAGACGAGAGTACAACAATGATAATTTATTCAATTGTTGGCACGCGTCCTGAGCTAGCGTTCGGCACTCATGACTCAATTAATACTTTTCATCTTGGAATCAATAAAGACCCCATTCGGGCTGCAGAGACGCCACCGAATGCTGCTTGGGGTAAACTGCTAATGCGCTTCGCTCAGAGAGGATTACTGCCGCACTACGGAAGAAAGACGTATCGCTCGCTAGGGAATAATATCGCCTATCTACAAACTGACGATTTTGCTGGTCAAAGAAGAATCTTCGCCATTTTTGTAATTTTGTAGTTGGATTTGGAATTATTTTTATGCATTACAGCGGTTTTACAGCGCTTCCATGCGGAATTGGAAAAAAAAACAAAAAAAAAAACTAAATATATCAGCTTGCATATTTGGACTGCATTTTGCAATTTGGAATCGTAAATTCTGGCCCGGTTTAAAAACAACGTATGTGCCATTAGTTTCCCTATGCACATACGTGTTTTTTCAGATGAGCCAGAATTTATAGCGCCAATTTGCAAAATGCAGTCCATTTAATACTAAAGCATGCGGCAAACTCATTGACTCATTATCGCCAAAATTGGACTGCATTTTGCAATTTGGAACTATAAATCTGGCCCGGTGTAAAAACAACGTATGTTCCATTAGTTTCCCTATGCACATAGGTGTTTTTTCAGATGAGCCAGAATTTATAGTTCCAAATTGCAAAATGCAGTCCAATTGTCAGTTAAGCAGTGTTGTTCCTTAACCCTCGACATGAGTCTTCAGGAGTTGCCACATCTCCTTGTTAAATACACATTTCAAGAAAACTTGCGAATATTTTTCTTCCAATTTTGTGGATGGTTTTGATCGCAATCCGACCAACAATATCAGCAAAATTCCACGTAAAATATTCATAAATGTCTGAAAAACAAGTATTACCTTTGCCATGAGAAATTTGGCGGCTTTATTAAATAAATGATATGTTTATACGACTATTTCCTTGGTAATTCAGACTGGGCTGCAGGCAAGAAAATGCCTACATGGATGGCAATAAGTAAGAAACATGCATAACGATGGTGAAAGTGCAGAAGTGCGTATCTCGGAAAACACGATTTTCCAGGAGAGTAAAATAAACTGTCTACATTCCTCTTTATTGTTAGTAGAAGGGTGATAATTCTTGAGGATAGCAAGAATAAGATGATTTTTTAGACTCCAACAGAATTTTGAATAATTTCTCGAAGTGCATGTTAGAAAATACAGCAGAAATGCCGAGATTCGCGTTTTGAGCACTAAGAAATGCTTGATCTGGCCATATGAGATCCAATGTAAGTTTATTTGATAAGGAATGGACCACTAGACAAGGTACGAATTTCAGTATTCTGGTACATGTTTCTTCACCAAAATTTCACGTAAAACACGATGCACACAACGAAAATTACCGAAATCAACTCCTTACGAAGATATTTAATGATTTCTGATGCGTGAATTCAAACCACCCGCTCATGAAAACTCAATGCTCTACGTGATTCACATCGCGCGCTAAACGTTTATCATGACAGTCACTGCGATATAAAAATCTGGCAACCTCAATCTTGACGCTTTGGCTCAGCTATAGCAAATTGCTTATAGTTTGAACAACACATGGTGGGAAATGAACATTGCTCGATTGAGAAGATTGCTGAAACCGTTGTAGTGCGCGATTTGACTCACGTAGAGCTTTGAGTTTCTTGTGAGCGGGCAGTTCAAATTCCTAGTAACCAATGTATAATAAAAACGTTAATATCTTCGCCAGGAGTTGGTTTCAGTCATTTTCGTTGCGCGAATCGTGTTCTGCGTGAAATTTTGGTTGAGAAACATGTATCAGAATGCTTAATTTCATACCTTGTCTAGTGGTCCATTGTAAGCGTGAAGCTCTTTTTTCAGTCTTGAAGCGATCCAAAGCCGCCAATAACAGGTTTAAAACACTAATTGCAAAAATGCGTACCTCGTGATTGTTGAAATTGTGTGGATTGTTGTCTCACATTGTTGGAATTAGTACCCTATTGCTTGGGTCAATGATTCGCCTTCAATTGGCCGGCTATGCAAAATGACTGTCGTGAAGCACGAATAGTGGTATCAGGATTTCGCATAAAGATTACGCAGTGGATTGAAGGCGCTCTTCTGTATCATACCCGAGTGGTCCTGTGCAACGATGTCAACCAGAAATGTTTAAATTTTTGGAATCTCCAATCGGGCCGTAATTTTGGAAAATCTGCTTTCTTCAAAAAGGAAAAGAAGTTTTTTTTCACGTTTAAAGATTTTTTTTTGCTTGAAAGTCTTATTTGAAAAAAGAGAGCTTAAATGCTTGGTTCAGATTGTCGTTTTTAATTGTTCTTTTTTGGTCATCGTATTCTCATGCCAAACGAAGTGAGTAGCGAAACGCGTTTATGCAATTATTAGCGTTTTGAACCTGCTCTTGATCATTCAGATCAAAAGAAGAGTTTGTTCTTACTTAAAACTTATTTAGAAGCTTTAGGTGATCCAACACGATGAGTCACCAATCAGTGAATCAGAGAATCGGACTCCTTGAATAACTTTTACACCGTAGGTAAGGAGACAGAGTGTAGTCTCCAGAAAAAATTGTTGTCTCTGCGTATGGACCCTCGAAAAATTATGTAGGTAATACTTTTTCTCTTATTTTTCCAACCACGCTGAATCCATCCACGCTCTACGCCTTTCAGACGGACCAGTGGGCAACGTAGCATTTCCTCAATTTTGATTATTCACAGTTCATCGA
The DNA here is from genome assembly GCF_918797505.1 of Bemisia tabaci. Taxonomy (NCBI): domain Eukaryota; kingdom Metazoa; phylum Arthropoda; class Insecta; order Hemiptera; family Aleyrodidae; genus Bemisia; species Bemisia tabaci. Next base: position 38,796,270 of record NC_092802.1, on the reverse strand, counting down.
CGGAAGCACATTTTATCCGTGCGAAACTTATTGAATTCACAACCGCTTTTGAGTAAGTGGCAATTTTTGCGACTCACTTCGTTTGGCATGAGAATACGATGACCAAAAAAAGAAGACTTAAAAACGACAATCTGAACCAAGCATTTAAGCTCTCTTTTTTCAAATAAGACTCACAAGAAAAAAAAATGTTGGAACGTAAAAAAAGTCATTTTTTTTTCCTTTTTGAAGAAAGCAGATTTTCCAAAATTGCTCGACTGGAGATTCCAAAATTCTGAACATTTCTGGTCGACATCGTTGCACAGAGCCACTCGGGTATGATACAGAAGAGCGCCTTCAATCCACTGAGTAATCTTAATGCGAAATCCTGATACCACTATTCGTGCGTCACGACAGTCATTTTGCATAGCCGGCCAATTGAAGGTGAATCATTGACCCAAGCAATAGGGTACAAACACACAAACTTAATGAATTCACCGCTTTTGAGTAAGTTGCGATTTTTTGCGACTCACTTCGTTTGGCATGAGAATATGATGACCAAAAAAAGAAGACTTGAAAACGACAATCTGAACCAAGCATTTAAGCTCTCTTTTTGCAAATAAGACTCACAAGAAAAAAAAATGTTGGAACGTAAAAAAAGTCATTTTTTTTTCCTTTTTGAAGAAAGCAGATTTTCCAAAATTGCTCGACTGGAGATTCCAAAATTCTGAACATTTCTGGTCGACATCGTTGCACAGGGCCACTCGGGTATGATACAGAAGAGCGCCTTCAATCCACTGCGTAATCTTAATGCGAAATCCTGATACCACTATTCGTGCGTCGCGACAGTCATTTTGCATAGCCGGCCAATTGAAGGCGAATCATTGACCCATGCAATAGGGTACAAATTCCAACAATGTGATACGTGTTTTTCAGAGAACGAAAACTCCGGGAGTGCCACCCCTGGCATGCATCCAAGAAGTCAAACCCCGGGGGCCAGACCCCCCTGGTACCCAAGGAGCCCAACCCCCGGGGTCTACCCCACCTGACATCCTAGACGCCCAACCCCTCGGGGGCTACTCCACCTGACATCCAACGAGCCCAACACCCGAGAGTAGAAGCCCTTGGCATCCATGGAGCCCATCCCCCAGGGCTGTCCCACCTGGCATCCAAGGGGATTAAAGAGGACTTCCTTCTGATTTAAGTAAAAATCCGATTGAATCAAAAGTATTATTTCTTGTCAATTGCCATACTGGATTCGGCAATTTAATTTTTTACATGAAAACGGTTGTGCGGATTGTTGAGCAAATTTCAGAGACTTGTCTGCACAGTACAAAGTGAAGTCCTTAAAATTTTCAAGGGAATTCGCAGAACCGTTTTCAAGTAAAAATTTAATTGCTCGATTACATTTAGTAATCACTAATATGACATGTTTCCTTGCTTAACGGTACCCAAATTGCATAAACGAATGTGCAGTGCCTCTGAAATGCACCAAACATTTTTTTTTTTTGAGACATTATTTTGACTTAAAGCGTCGTTTCTTGTCGACAAAATTTAGTTAAGCATAGTTAAATCTGAGCAGATTCAACTAACAGCCTGTTTTTTTTTTTTTTTTTTTTTTTTTTTTTTTTTTTGGGGGGGTGGAAAAAGCGTCCCTTTGCTATCCTTAAGTGTAAGTTCAAATAACAATAGCAAATCAAAGTTTCTTCAACTCAAAAACACCAAATTTTGTCGACAAGAAACGACGCTTTAAATCAAAATAATATCTCAAGAAAAAAAGATTTCAGTGTGTATTGTGTGTACTGTCCGTGCATATAGAGAATCTCCGGAAAGAATTTCAGATTTCCATGGCGACGTGGCAACGTTTCAGGGTCGTAAGGGTGATTACTTTGAGGCTATCGAGCGGCATAGATAAGGAAGCGAAGAATCGGAACAAGCCGGGAGCCGGACCGGGTTTGTTTGCTTTCCGGTAATCGCGTGCCTCTCACTAGTTCCGAGCTTAATTGGCGTGGCCATCCCTTATTGTTATTGCCGTCTAATGCATTCAACCCTTTTATCATCATCCCCCGCCGCGCGCCGTTTTTAAGGCGATAAACCGCCCTTGTAAATTCCGCTCCGCGTCCAGCATTCTTTTATTTTCGCGCCCTACAGCTTGGAATACCTCTCAAGGTGCGGGACCGTGTAAAAAAATTCTTGCATTGCCCCGCATACTTAGGGGCGGTTCACTGGCCCGCATCATAAAATTTTAAGAAAAAAAATTCCGGACTGCTCTGCCGTGATAGCGAAGAGAGCCGTAAGTGCAAAATTTTCGAAATTGAGTTTTCTTCAAAATTCGTCTAAACTAATTCAGATGAAATTACTGAGACAGCTAAAACAGCAAAATTCATCCTAATTTAATGAAAACGAGACGTATGAAAAAGCCGTAAGTGCACAAAAAATGACATAGTTTTTTTCAAGACAGCCGAAGGTGCATGAGAGCCAATGAAAACAGTGCTTCCAAGAGGAATGTCGCCCTCATCTGCCGATTTCTAACCTGAAAATGTGATTGTTGTGTGTCTAACACGCAACCACAAAAGCACGCAGAAGATAGCACGTACTGCTGTCTTGCCAAATACTAACCTAACATGAAACTGAATTTTACCTTTTTCATGTACTTTAAAATAAAATCGATCGAGTTTTAATCCCCCAAATGATTTCTAAGAGTCTATCGAATGATTGGTTGCGATTTGACAAAGAACGGAGGCTTCTTTCAAGAAAATGTTCCACTCAGAAGCTTGTAGGCCCATTTTCTCAAAACTTCATTTTTGCACTTACTGCTCTCTTCGCTATCACGGCATCGGCAGTGCTGAGTGGAAGACAACGCTGATAGAATATGTGTGTTCTTGTGTTACTTTTGGTTAATATAAGAAGTGAAATACAAACCGACACAAATTTTGTGGTTGATTTTGGTACAGATTACAGTGAATTTAGCGCAGAAAACACTGGCAGAGAGACTGGGGAAATGCATTATTTTTCCGATTGCGACGTTAATGGTTCTTTTATACATTTCTCAAGAAAACTAGCTGGCATTTTATCCTCATATTTTCAACCGAAGGCTGGGGTTTTGTGTTTTACTTCCCGTATTAACCAAACTTTTGTGTCGAAATTTCTCTGCAAGACATCTTGATAAAGCTTCCTCTGAACTTTCAAGAACAGCCAAGTATTAAAGGAATGGAAAATGTCATGATGAGTTTTCTTATGATTTTGAAAGAATTTCAATTTATCAAAAGTCAGCAATTTAATTTGCGAGATGAAACGCCAAACTTTTTGATGCGGGGCTGTGAAACAATTTTATTCCATTCCCTGCATGATGCGGCAGGGGGAATGCTTAAGTTTGTTTCATTGATTCGCATTAGAATTTGTGTTGCGAAGCCACTCATCACTGAAAAAAAAGTATCACAATCTCAACTATACTTCCAGCTGATTTTGGCGCCAGCCATAAGAATAGTTGCACTAGCAAGAGGTGTAAAGGCACCAGCCAGTGGTATAATTAATCCAACCACACATATGCTGACAGTTAGGGCACCAGCTAGAGGTGCGGTTGATCCAACAACACTTTCAGCTGACTTTACCGTACCTCTGGCTATTGCAGAACTTATTATCTGGCGCCAAAATCAGCTAGGAGTATTGTTGGGGATGTGGTAAATTTTTTCGTGCCTGCATTAAACCATTTTATTTCATTCCCCTGCATGAAGCGGGGGAATGCAAAATTTTTTTCATTGCTCGGCAGTAAAATTATTGTTGTATTCCCTCGCACACAGCAACAGGCTGAGTTTCCTAGAGCAATAATTATAAGGCGTTTTGCAGTGATATCGATTGGATCCACCATTTCTCTCAACGGTTCGCGGAGCCTTGCAAGTTCACAGAAGTTTCAGCTATGCGCGTCGTTTTTCGCCCCTTTTCTGTGCGTCTACAAGAAATAAGTTATTACTTAGCTATAACTTCTTACACCTAAATTCAGGGAACTCAGCGCGAGTATAGCCGAGGCCAACCTACCGTAATTTTCATTTTTCGGGGAAACTCTCTTCCGCAAACATACGCCAGCGCCGACGCGTAAGGCAATTCCGGATACGTTGAGCTTGTGACCACACCATTTTCGACGTATATGTAAACTAACTAACTTCATAAGAAAAGTCGTGCCATCTGGCTAAAAGGTCACACATTACGTCCTGATGTCCCTGTTATGAAAATAAAGATCAGTTAAGCCTTACCCTGCATATTTTAAATATAATTGTATTAATTTGCATTAGAGGCCTTTCGGACAGAGCCCAATCATCAGTGATGCCATTACATATTCAAAACAAAGCAGTTACAGATGATGGGCTCTGCTCGAAAGGCCTCTGATGCAAATTGATTAAATTATATATATAAAATATTCAAGGTAAGGCTAAGCTTGTCTTTGTTTTCGTAATTTATTACACCTTCCTATTTGCGATAAAGTTCGATGTCCTTGTTTCCTCCAAGTGCGGAACTTTAGGTTGGAAAATGACTGGGAAATTTCAGAAAGTTTCTTTTCCAACAAGTCAAAAACAAGAGCTTAACTATAAACTCAGAGCTATTAAACTATAGAGCTTATTTTAATTTTTAATACAATTAATCAACCCAAGATTTATAATAAATCTATATTCGTAATTTTAGTTTTACTAATACTAACTTTCTACAAATGAAATTTGATAATATTTTACTTCATATTTGAGATTTCTATAATTATTGTGCTAAGGATTATTATAACATGAGGATATCAGCCAGAACGAGTAGAAGCTGCTTTATTCATGATCATAGAGCTCCTCTGAGAGTCAATTGAGTAAGCCAAAAGTTCCTGCAAATCATACGACGATATAATCAATGATTTGCTGAGCGGAAAGCTGATTCTTAGTTTTTCTGGGACAGCATTTTATAAGACACAAACGTTGACCACGTTATGGATTTTTAATAAATCGTTAGTTGAGAGTTTTCCAGAAAGTATAATGCTTAGAAATTATAAAATTGAAACTTTACATGCGCATTTTGACAAACCTGCTTCCCGACAAATAACTTAAGTGCACGGTAAATGATAAACTGATCGTCCAACTTACCTGAAACAAACATAAAACAACAAAATTAACAATAAGTAGTAGTTCTTCTCAAGAGGAAAAATACTTCACAAATTACATTGCGACGTTTGCAAATCATTCAAATCGTCGATTTTCAGGCGAAAGAACGTAAATCCACTCTTAGGTTGCACAATTAGCTTAAAAAATTACTTTTTTTACAAACATATGACTAAGGAATTTCTGTCCAATATTTTGCTGATTTTTGCGGGTGATGAAAAGAAAAATCAGCAGCAGTTTTATTTGAAAATGGACAACAGTTTCCCAGTAAACGAAAATTTTACAAGTTAAAATTTTGCACTGTTGAATGTAGTTACGTTATTTCGTCAGAGATACGACGTAATATCAGAGTGCAAAACCACGGATCTCCATGGCAATGTTTCAAAATTTCCACTCCCGTTTGATTTCTTGACAAGCCAACTTTATGGCTTAAAATTTATGCAGAATATTCTCCTGACAGAGAGGAAAAATCAAAGAAGTTTTCAAGAAATTACATTGTCTGGTTTTCTAAGAAAAAAATGAAGTGTGACAGGTATACACAAAAAAAAGATTGGTAGAATTTACCATGTCTTCACGTTGTATTTCACACAGCGTTCATTCAGAGTCAATCCTGCCAGAAAAAAGGTAAACGTTACTATAAACTGGTACAGGTTATCATTCCTCTAGCAGAATCGACTTGAAGATCGGTAGAATTTACCATTCCTTCACGCTGTGTGAAATACAGCGTGAAGGAATGGTAAATTCTACCAATCTTTTTTTCAGTGTAGTCTGCAACGTCGCAAGCGGAGATACGTTGTTTCGCACTTTGCCCATCGAAGTTCAAAATTCTCAACCCTGAAAGGACTTCGCGACTAATTTATAGGGTACTTTTTATTAGGATTTATAGGATACTTTTTTTTCTTCTTCTTCTATTAATTGTTCTTGTTTTGCCGGTTGAAAGTGCGGGTGTGATCCCTGCGAAACGTCTCGGGTTTCTTATTTTATTTTATGTGTTTCTTTTTATTATTTGCGGCCTTAGTCCCGTTTTAAGTTGTTTCTCTGTTAATGTTTCGGGCCGATTAAGTTGTTTTTTCTATTTTTATAGGAGAAAAGAGCCATAATTCGATTGCTATTTATTTACTAAAAGGAACATGTTACTTCAACAACGGAGACTTCAAGTAGAGTTGGAAAGTGTGCTTAGTGTAACGAGCATGAGATGAGGGCCGAGAAAAGGGTTGTAAAGCAAAATGGCACGAAGGGGAGGCATGGTTTGCTCACCTGGGGAACGAACGGAGTTGATCGGAAAGTAATAGCCTGACACGCGATTAGGCATGCAGTTATCTCCTTGCTTCCGATACATGTTCCTCCTTTCAATTTCACCTCCCGTCCAACCCCCTCCGATCCCTTGTTATCGAATAGACGTATTTATGCTCGTAGGAGCTATGCATGTTGCATACAAACATACCTAATTGTGCGGCATGCAAATCCTTTGAACATGCTTCTTTTTGATTTAGTAATTCATTTTCGCATAATGGAAAATTTGCACGCAAATTTTTTATTGCTTCATCTGAGGGTCCGTAAAGCTGATTTCGAAGATATTCTGTACATGATAAAGACTGTGACTGGAGGCTAAGGGCCTTTCTTCCCCATGGCTTCTAAAATTACTGATTTTTATAACTTTTTCTTACTCGCTTCCTTGATATTTCCTATATGTTTACTGATTTTTATAATTTTTTTTTTTACTTGCTTCCCTGATATTTCCTACATGTTTCCTGATATACATGCAGAACTTCTCTGATCAAAATCCGGGATGACCTCTTTTTTTCCTCTCAATTATCTGAAGAAAAAGTAGAATTTGTCGCCAAAGGTTCGGACAAAATAAACATTTCCATCATTCAATTTCGTTGTTTTAAGCCGAGACAACTCGGACCACCAATTTAAAAAGAACAAAATCATCTCAAGGAAAAGATTATAATAATTTTAACTGAATTTCAGGCTGATATTTGTGCCAGCCAGGGATGTGATAACAAAAGCTAGAGGTGCGGTTGACTCGACCACGTTTGGACTGAATTTTGCAATTAGGAACTACAATCGCACACACACATCACTGATGAAAGCACTTATCTGCGTTGGTATACTTATGGCACATATATCGTCTTCATAATGAAATAGAAATAGTAGTCCTTTATTGCAGGACGTGGTTCATTTCTAGCTGACTCAACCATACCTCTGCTGGTTCAACTACATTATTCTGCCTGGTACAAAAATCAGTCAGAGATATTGTTGAAGTCATGATTCAATTTTCCATTTCGGAGACGAAAGAGCGGAAATTTGCCCCTAGTTATGAATTAAATCACTACCCACGTGTTATCTCTTCAAAACACGATGGAACCAACTCACAAGGTGGAAAGTTTGGAGATCAACTCCTGAACAAGATATACGTGTTTGATTAACATTGTTCAAACGACAAAAATACAAATCTAGCTTCCAATTGATCTTTGATAAAAATGCATGTTAATATCTGGTTGAGCAGTTTATTTTCAAACTTCTTCATGTGTAAATCGTGTTCTAAGTATAATTTTAGAGAGAAAGCATGTGAGGTTTTTCTAGGTCAGACTATGTCCAGTGGCCCATTCCAGATTGAAGTGCTGGGTGCAGTAAGGGTTCTGGGTTATGGTGTTTCAGATTCTCCGCTGACGTTTCATCCAGAATGATTAAAGGAAATGTATGGAATTAGTTAAAAATTTTACTGAATTTACTTCATGATTTTACAATGCTGAAAGCAATACTGAAATTTCAGAAAATTGTCCCCTTCAGTTTCCTCTCTAAAATTGAAATTAGCAGTAAAGACTAGGGAACACCGCAATCAAGAAATGACTTCGCTGCACCCAACGCCTAATCTCATTTAAATAACTCTAGATTTTCTTAAATATTTTCAATAGCAGGAAAAAGTAGCATGGCTCCTGAGTCAAGACTCTTAAACAATTTTTCATGAAAAATTACTTTTGATTCCATCGAAATTTTGCTTCAATCACGAGTCAAGTCTTTTAATCCAAGCGGATTTCCCTTTGACTCAAGCAAAAATCCGACTGAATCAAGAATTTTTTCCCTGTCAAATTTTTTGAGAGTCTAGGCTCTGGATCCAAGGGACTTTTTTTCTAGTGGACAAAGGTGAGTCAAGGGTTTTCCAGATCCTCACGGAAAAAAGAGCTTGGGGATTGGATTATTGAGATTGGACAGAGGGTTGTAGGATAATATAGGCATTTCCGATTGCTTCCGGTAGTGCCCAAATAATTTAGGTTACTAATCCAAATGTTGCGGTACTACCCCACCTTGAGTTGCGTTACCACAATTAATTGGAAAAGTCTATACCATCCGACAAGAAGTGATAGTTCCACAGTTAGTAGTTCACAGTAGTCCAAGGAGGACCCCTAACACTTTTTTCCGTGATAATCCCTGGTTTTCCTGAATGTTCCCAATCCATGATGAATTGAGGGGCTTGGAAGACAAGGCGCATACGTGCAGTTTTTGATATTTCGAGAAAAATGTGTTTGAAATTTCAAGATTACATGAATCTTTGTGGCAGAAAGAAAATTCGAACTGACTTTATGAGGCTTGAAAATTGGAATTTGGGAGCGAATTTTTCATAGAGTATGCATTAAGACCAATTTTACTTAGACTCATTAATAACTCAATTTTTTCAAAAATTACTTCTGCGCCTTGTCCTCCAAGCTCCTTAGCGGCCTGATTATTGAAACTATTTCAGCACGAGAAAACAAGACATAGCCCTATCTTAACTAAACGTATTTATGCCAAAAGGAACTATATCACACGCAAACCCTATGCACATAGTTCCTTTTAGCATAAATACGTCCAACTATGCAATATATCGCATTTCAATGTCTTATCGCACGGAGAAAAGAACCTCGTGCGTGGGACCCGAAGTTTAGATCATATGGATCTCTAAAGTTTTCAGATTGAGCATCTGAACACTTTAAGTCTAGCTGTCGAGGTTCGGATCACACATCTGAAACTTCAATCCTTACATCTGAAACTTCAATCCTTACATCTGAAGTACTTCAGATGTAAAAATGTTTGTACATGATGAATGAATGTAACGAAGTTTTTCGGATGTTAGAACCGACGTTTTTCGGATGTGAAAACCGAAGTACTTCAGATGTAAGAACTGAAATTTCAGATGTGTGATCCAAACCTCAGCAGCTGGACCTTAAGTGTTCAGATGCTCAATCTGAAAACCATATGAGATCCATATGACCTAAACTGCGGGTCCCACGCACGAAGTTTTTTTCTCCGTGCGGGCTGCTTCAAACTTTCAAATATCGGCTCGCGGTTCAGGTTTCTGCACATCCTAGGACAGTCACAGCGAAACAAAAAAACCGAGATTTTTCCGGATCCGTGACGTTTCACGTTCCTCCGAAGATTTTTTAGGGAAAAATGGGTCGCTTACGGGGAAGAGCGTGTCGCCGGCGCTGACCTGGCAAGGGCGAACTCGCCGAAGTACTCGGTCATAGCAAACATGATGAGGCGGCGAGCGAGGACACATCCCAGGAAGCAGTCGAGATCGCGGGCACGCACTTATCCACGGGGGCTCACGCAGGGTCAAGGTCACGCACCCTTCGTCGCGCGCTCAAGTCGCGGGGTCACGCACTCATCGCGGGGTCAAGGTCACTCGGGGGCAGATGCGGGAGCGATGACGTCACCCGCGCCGCGGGAGGGGGCGGGGCCGCGGGGCGCATCCGGGGATGCAAGGGGCGACACGAGATTCACGGGGCGCGGACGGACCAACTCGCACGGGGCTGCTCCGTGTGGCGGGCGCCCTCCAACTGGGGCCCGCGACGGCCCCGCGCCGGGTAGGCCACCGCGCATCCCGCCCCCCGACCCCCGAATCCCGCCGAGTATGCAGCCACCCGCCGAGCCGGGCGGGTTGCAGCCCCGCCGAGGCGCGCCCTCCCGCGCCCGGCTTCCCGACGACGGCGAGGATAAGCGTCAAGAGCTCATTACCGTCCTCGGGTTAAAACGCTGTATGCTGCCGGGCTAAGGAACAACGCCGTACGAGCCATCAGGCGTTGCCAAATGGACGTATTTCTACCAAACAGAACTATGTGCATTATTACGTGAGCCCTCTTACAAATACATTCATATGGGTCTTAGGGCTCATGTCTTAATGCACATAGTTACATTTGGTAGAAATACGTCCAAATTTCCTTCAACAAATCACGAACACACTGGAAAAAAACTCATTGGATCTAGATTCCAGACTCTTAAAAACATGGACAAGAAAAAATACTCTTGATTCAATTGGATTTTCGCGTAAATCAAAAACCAAGTCTCTTAATTTGAGCGGATTTCCTTTTGATTTAAGCTTAAATCTGCTTGAATCAAGAGTAATTTTTCTTGTTAATGTTTTCAAGAGTCTGGACTCTAGATCCAATGTGTTTTTTTTCCAGTGTAGTTGTATATTTTCTCCTGTCAAAAACTGAAAGTCTCAAAACAAACATTTTTTGTGAAAAGAAGGGTTGAATTTTATTTTCTACATTGAGCCTTATGCGAGAATAGAACTTTAAACCTCTTTTTCTCAGTTTCAACTTAATGTGGGTTGGTTCCTTTCTGATGAACTTTGGAACCTCTGGTTCCTTTCAAGAGTCTGGACTCTAGATCCAATGTGTTCATTCCCAGTGAGGGTGTCTACTAAAACAAGCAGGCAAAAAATCAGTACTTTTTTAGTGCATTCCCAAGAAATTTGGTACCTCTTCAACAGAAAAATTCAGAACTTTTTTAGTACCTCCACTTGAGGAGATTCGAGAAATTTGAATTTCTCGCTCAAATTGCAATAAAATGACAAAAAAGTGAGTAAAATTCCGGACCTTCCTACGAGATTTCCGCACTATTTCAATACTTCCAGACCGCCCTTAAAAAATCAGTACTATTTCCTGAGTTTCCCGAAATTCTGGACTTGTAGACACCCTGCACGAATTTTCAGGTAAATCTGTGAATTTTTCTCCTCCGATTCTTCACAGGATTTCGACACATGCGCAGTATCGACTTCACGTGATGATTCATGCACTGGGTAATTCAAACGCGTTGATGAAAAATGATCATAATAAAATGATTCAGACAGGGAATTTAGGTTCCACACGCTACAAATAAACTGCTAGCACTGTCGCGTTTACTTTTACAGCGACGGGGTTTCCGGCACTCCGTCAACGATTTTTCGTCCGCACACCTGTTTTGTCCAGGAGTTTACGTCCTCGCTTGAAATAAGCAACAGTGACTTGGTCCAAGTGTCATATTTTAGTCCGTATGTAAAATTATATTGACAATGATGAGATGAGAAAATTTAGAGAAACGTAAGAGTTGTTGTTGTAACTCATTTTTTAAGTGAAATGTTATTTCCTTCTTTTGATCAATATTTTTAAATTGTCATGGGTGAATATTTGGTTTTATTTCCATCCTTTAAATTTTCGATGAAAAAAAAAACATATGAATACATTTTTTTTAAATGAAAATATTACTTTATTTTTAAAACATTTACATTTTTCAAACGTGGCAAATATTTGTAAAACCTTTTTCAAGCGATGGCATCGATGTTAAAGTCAATGAGCAATAGTTGTGTCGAAAGAAACTATGCGCAAATGAATAAGAGGGAAAAAACCGAGAAGCACGCAATCTTCGGTTTTAGCCGATCTGTACATCGATCTTTCAGAGTCAAATACGTCCTATTTTGAGCGTTTGGTTGCGTTCACGCCATGCTGCAGCACAGTAGAAGCACAAAATATAAAAGAAAAAATTAATGTGCTTTGAAAATCATTAAATACGACAAGGAAACACCTTAATATTTACAAAACACACATTAAATTTTCCTTTCATATATCGACGGTGAAAGTCGGCAATCACATAACTCGGTTTGCGACGTCGCAGACTTCCTGTCATACTTTATTTTTTAAACGGAAAACTACTCAACGGTAATTCTTTAAAACTGCCGTGATTTTTCTTCTATGTGCGAGGAAAATTCTGCAAAAACTTCAAGGAATCATGTCCATTTGTTCCCCTTTAAAAAAATAACATAGTTGCGGAGATTTTCAGACACCGCAAACGAGTTATGTGATTGCCGACTTGCACCGTCGATATATTATTATATATATTTTTTTATCAATTTAAATTAAAGTAATCCAAGCAGAGTGTGCAAACATATAAAAATCATGAGTTGAAAAACGCTGACTCCGCGAGTTTAAAGCGGAGTGATGCGACGTGCTGCCAGCACGAAACGCGCACTGGCGCCTCCAAACCTAAGCAGATACATCACGCATTGCGCAATGCTTGAGGTATCCCTTGGGTTTGTAGGCGCCAATGCGCGTTCCGTGCTGGCTGGCTGGCTGGCCGCGCCGCAGCGTGCCACGTGCAGCGGCGCTTCATATTTCACAATAGAGGTGTTGTACAGTATTATACGAAATTAAAGGCACTCCAACATACCAACAATAAGAATGACAGGCATCTTTTAAGAGTACGGAATTTTCCTTGCAAAATAAGTCCAGATAAGAGAGATGAAGGACCATTCTTGAGTATGCCGTCAAGAGGATTTTATTTGGAATCAAAAATAAAATAGGTGAACAAAAGCGGATTTCTGCTTGATGTAAGTGACTTTCCTTTTTCTAAAAGCATCTTTTCTTCTTTAAGAAAACATCATTTTCTTTATTAACTCATAAGCATAACGTCGTAAGCAATTGTCGTTTGTATTTACATGTGGACCACTTTACTTTGGGACTCAAGTGGTAAGTGAACCAAAACTCCCCTTCCGAAAAAACGCGTGGACGTAAACTTCTGGAAAAAACAGGTGCGCGGACAAAAAATTGTTGACGAAATGTCCTATAACCCAGCGACGGACGGACACGTAGAAAAAAACGCGTTTAAATGAAACTTCCGAAGTCACCACGCTGCGTAAGACGTGATCGAAATCTCTATTCTGTTCAATGGTGAAGGATAACAGTAGGATAGTACCTGCACATCGATTGTAAAAAGCGACCCGTTCTGAGAACGGCGCGCTTAAAAGGCTTAAATCGATGCAAATCACACGCCAGAAAAGTTTGCAATGATCGGTGAAATAGTTCGCCTACGTACGTAAGATGGATTACATTCTGCAATAAGGAACCACTATCTCTGGTTCTCTAATATAAGCATATATCTGCATAGGAAAACCAACGCTATGTATGTTGTCCAGAAATAGTGGTTCCTTATTGCAAAATGTAATCCAAATTATCTTTCGTCTCTCTCTCTGCGTGAACCTGAACCGTGAACTAAAAACTGCCCACGGATTCGATTAATTTGAGAAAGCGAGTTCCAAACTACACAAATTGGTAATTGAAAAGAGGTTTGCAAACTGTCTTGATTTGCTCATCGTGATTTTTGTGCAGTTTTACCGATAGATGGACCGCATTTTGCGATAAGGAACCACTAATTCTGGCTCAATTTAGAAACAACATCCATGCCATTGATCTCCATATTCTGATACGTGCTTTTATGGGAGAGCTAGAAATAGTGGTTGCTTATTTCAAAATGTAATCCAGATAGTCTGCATTTACTTAGCTGCGAGCCAATTATTGAAATTGAAATCAATAAAGCGATTATGCGCTCGATTGCTCGTTGGAAGTGTCTCTAACTGCCATTGATTGTATGTGACGGAATTTCCAATCAAAATTTAAGTAAAATATCCATTACTTTCGTCGGATGTGTTTCTGATAATCTGAGTAAGTATTTAATGACACACGATGAGAGGATGTTTGAATTCATAGGGTGTGCGTCGGAGAATCTGGATGCTTGAATCATACTATAAGCTCCGAGACCTCCTATTTGCTTATCTGGTAACGCTTAGTTCCAGCGTTCTACCGCGCTGATTTTCATGATTTTTTCCGTTATCGACGGGCAATTGCCTCTAGATGAGCCCATTGTATTTAGATTTTGAAAATATAACACAGGTTTTCTTATATTACGTGGTAAAGTTGCAAATTCTCCCAATTAAACGATGCAAATGTTTCAGTTTTTGTCACAGTTCGCTCGAGCGTTCTACTGGGCCAATTTCCATGATTTTTGCGGTTATCGACAGACGATAGTCCCTAGATGAGCCAGCTCTAATCGGCTTTTGAAAATAGGACTCAGGTTTCAGGATACAGAAATCGATGGCTGAATCGAATGTGAGGTTTCTTCCAAACACTACTCTGCTTTCATTTCTCTGACTTTTGCCGATTTTTGGGTTTTAAATGGTTCTTTAGGCGATGCGCAGGGGCTATCATCATTTTTTTTTGCTAAAAATTCAAAATCTGCCGAGATTTTTGACCTAACCGATGCGATATAGCGCATGCCTGTTCGACCTCGTCACTTGAGCTTGACGAATCACCTTTAACTCAGATGACCCAAAAAAACACCATTGAAAAATCAACTGGAACCAATCTAGCACCTGTAATTTTAATTTCTCAGCAGCGAATTGGATAAACGCTACCCGAGCGCTTCATTCAAGCAGATGTTACGTTAGCACCAAGCACCCCCGTGTCCCCCGCCAACACCCGACACTTGGCGACAAAAAGCGGAGAGTACATAAATTCATGCCCCACCGTTGCGGGGGAGCAAACACATTCGTTGGCCCGTGAGCAACATTCAAATGAATACTCTGGCAAATTTCGTCGGTTCTTTGACGTAAGGGTGTATCCCAATCTCTACGTGAGCCCTGTTTTACGTATGGATCCCTGCCTTCTAGGGCTCATGAGATAATCGAGATACACCCTTTCGTCAGGGAGCAACGATTTCACCGACTCGGGCTTCGCGCGCGCGTCTTCAAGAAACGAACAAAAAGAAAAAATAAAGCAGGAGGAAGAAGAGTAAAAGAGTCGACTGCAGTAGTTGACTCTCCTAAAAAAACGCTGGGTCGAGGGGTGAGATTGAAACTCGTCGAGATGAAATTTAATAAATGCAGTAATGAAATTGAGGCTCGCCTTGAGTGGGGCGTCACGGATTCCCGTTGCCAAATGGACCATTTAATTTAAGTATTCTGATACACGGATTGCATTTTGCGAAAAGGAACCAAGAGCATTCCAATGTTGCTAAAATTGTGCATCTTCTTTTGTCTCGGAAGAAAAATCTGATTATCCATCAACAGATTCTATTTTCCTCGCTAATACTGTAAATTTAAGACAAAAATTATCCTGTAAATTTCATATGTTTTCATGGTTTCAGTAATTTTATTGCGAAAGCTGAAGTTGCACAATCTTAGCACCATTGCAATGCTTCTAGTTCCTTTTTGCAAAATGCAATCCAACTTACAATCCGTGCAAAAAATTCTGAAATCATGCAAAAATTTGAATGCACAAAGATAATTTTCGTCTTGAATTCATAATTAATCGGGAGTAAAGATAAAACTTGTTAGATGATCAGTTTATAATTGCAGGATGATAAAAACTTGCACAATCTTAGCAACATGGGAATGCTCATGGTTCCTTTTTGCAAAATGCAATTCACCTGTTCCTGCTTCGAAATTTCACGGAGGACATAATTTGCGCAACGGAAATTGCTGAAATTAACTCTTAACTGGACCGCCTTAAGCAGAAATGAACCAAATCAAGCCACATTAGCTATTGTCAAATTTAATTATGCAATTGAATTTTTACATGAAAATAGTTGCACGGATTTTTTGAAAATTTCAGTGAAGTTTCTCCTCTGATGGTACGAAGCAAATTTCTTAAATATTCAAAAGAATCCGCACAAACGTTCTCTTGGAAAAAACTTAATTGCCCGGTTAAATTTGGCGAAAACGGATGTGGCTTGCTTCTTTTCTTCTAAACGCGGTCCAACTAAAACACTAATGTTTTTAATCGACATTAGTTAGAAAATATTTCGATGGTGAAACTACAGCTTTGCGTACTTTGGATTGCGGCGTTGCAGACTTCCTATCATATTTTAATTTCTACAGTAAAAAATACTGGATACCATTTTTTTTAAAAATGTAAGTGCTTTTTCCTCTCCTTATGAAGCATATTCTGTGAAGACTTCAAGCCATGATGTTGGTTCGGTCTCCTTTTAAAATATAAACTAGTAGCGGGCGCGAGATTCTAACCGTGATACGCATTCTTGTAGTTTCACCGTCGATTTGGGATCTCTCAAGAAAAAATCAGAGTGTACTTGAGTCAAATCGCGCACTACAACGGTTTTGGCAGGTTTCCTAATCGAAGAGAAATTCTGTTCCCTCATCATATCCTTTGTTGTTCAAAGTGTAAACAAAGAGAAACAGCTGAGCCCCAGCATCGATAATGAGGTTGTCATTTTTTTCAGTTCCCGCACAAACGAGCATGCAATGAATGATGATGTATGTATTTTGAAATTTATAATGCGTGAAAGGTTGGCGACACGGGGTAGAGGAGGAGATCAGAAGGTGCCAATGGAGATGTTGCATGTGTGAGGAATTTGCGATTTGACTGTTGATTCTTATGCAAAAGTTCGCAAGAAACACGATGGTGCCACTGGTTGTCTCTGAAATCAACTCCCAAGCTCAAAAAAGCTCTCGAGTTGAGGCCAAAATGGAGGGAATATCCCACGCTATCCTGAGAGTCCACCTCTACATCAAGACAAACTCTCCATGCAAAGATAAGGAGCAAATACATTGATAGGACTGCCACCTTATTTGGGGACTCTTAAACTGACATCACGGCAGCCCCGTCTATGTATTTGCTCCCTTTCTTTGCATGGAGAGTTTGTCTTGATGTAGAGGTGGACTCCCAGGATAGCGTGGGATATCCCGTCCATTTTGGCCTCAACTTGAGAGCTTTTTTTGAGCTTGGGAGTTATGATTTCAGAGAAAACCAGTGGCACCATCGTGTTTCTCGCGAACTTTTGCGTTGGAATCAACAGTCAAATCGCAAATTCCTCACACATGCAACATCTCCATTGCCTGATGATCTCTGGGAGGATAGGGGGCAATGGCGATTGGGCGTCGCAGAGCGCGAGGCTGCGCTGTGAAAGCGGCTTAATGTATGTATAATGCGTGGATAACCTTAGTGCGTCTTTATCATGCCCCAATTTTCCAGGAAATTGAATTTTTGATGGAAGATCCAGTTTTTGAGAGAAAATCTCGATCACCCGCCGGAGATGGCAGGGTAAAGGGGAGATGAGATCATTTTTGGCCTCATCGTTGAGTTGGTTCATAATATGTAGGCTCATCATGAAGCTCCTCGAGAAAAACGAGAGAAGGTATACAAACATCAAGATATCGAACAAATTTTGCTAAATTACTGATTCCGGTTTGAATTTTGGCACTACTGTTCTTTCACCTCGTCTACTTGTAAACCCTAAAATACAAATGGACCGCGTTAAGCAGAAAGGAACCAAGCCACATCAGCCATTGCCAAATGTAACTGGGCAATTTAATTAATTACATGAAAACGGTGAAGTGGATTTGTTTGAACATTTCAGTGAATTTTCTGCATGTTACAAGGCAGATCCCCTAAAATTTTCAAAAAAATTCGCACAAACGTTCTTTTGTAGAAAATTAAAAACCTCAGTTAAATGTGGGAACAGCCAATGTGGCTTGGTTCCTTTCTGTTAAACGCGGTCTAAATAGAGGTAAGCGAACGCAAAATACTGCATTTGATTAGTGAAATCGATCGGCGAGTTTTCGCATTTGCACACTATGAGCTTTTATTCAAGTTTTACATACTAGATTCTTTGAAGATACACAGCTGTAACGTGCTTCTAGGGGTTATAGGACAATTCGTCGATTTTTTGTCCGCGCACCTTTTTTTCCAGTTGTTTACGTCCACGCTTTTTTTCGGTGGGAGAGTTTCCTCCACGTACCTATTAAGACCCAAAGCCAATTGGTCCACGTGTAGAAACAAAGTCCACTTAGTGCACATGGCAAAAAGAATTCGTCTCGGCGCAAAGCAGAATCAGGTCTACGAGGCCTCAACAAGGAAACCTTGGAAAAAGATCCGCCGTCGCTACTTCGGTGCCGGAACAGTGCGGACGAACTGCAGTGAGAAGACTAGGTTTGGGCGCCATAAAGAAATAGATGGAAAGAATTCGAAATTAAGAGAGGGAAACCAGGAAAAGGAAACAAGTTGGATTTTGCAATCGCTAGCGATAGCAATATTCGTCATGGGAACGTTAGCTTCTGGGATATGAAAATGTTAAGGTACAGTTCGTTTGTAGTATCTTCTGAATTGAAGGGGCTATGTAATTTTGTGTTGACATCTCTTTTTTAACATTTTTAATTATTTTCTTTGCATACAAGAAAGCTGTTATGTACCAATTATTTATTTTCGTTGGATTATATATGGTTTTCGGAAGTTAACGCATTTAAGTTTCAGGTTCGCTTTTTCGGCGTAAAGTATACGTAAGGTGTCCCAAAAGCACCGGGGCTTGTTCTGTAACTTCGAAAGTAAGATAGATACAGACATGATCTTGATTTCATTTTAAAGATCAACTCAATACCTATCGATTAAAACCAAGATCAGCTCAATCGGATAAAAATTGACCGAGTTATGGCAATTTGAAATCAGCGAGGAAAGTTTACGCCTACGGTTTTTAAGGAAGATTCTTCATCGCCGTAAATCGAAAAGTCGGCCGATAAAGTGATGCTTATTGTGTTTTTTTATTTTCGAGGTGTCATTTATCAACATTTTGTACCATCAAACACAACAGTTGACAGTGCGTATTATTGCAAAGTACTAAAGGAGTTGAGAATGCACATTTCCCGGAAACGGTCGGACTTGAAAGCTTCGTGGATACTCCATCAAGACAATGCGCGGCCTCACACATCGAGCTTAACACGTGAATTTATGAGTAAAAATGGAGTTGAAACAATCCCTCATCCCCCTAATAGCGCTGACTTGGCTCCATGTGATTTTTGGATGTTTCCCACGCTTAAAAAGGAGCTTCGCGGACGAAGATTCGTATCGAAGACCGAAATCCAGAATGCAATTCAAAACTTCTTCAACTCCATCCCAGAGGAAGAATTCAGGAAAACAATGTTGGATAAGTGGCAAGAGCGCATGAAAAAGTGCATCCGGTTTGATGGACGGTACTTTGAAAAGCAAAAGGAAATTATGGAAGATTCGGAGGAAAGTGGATACGAATATTAACTTTTTGAATCCTGGTAAGCGAAAAATCTTCCTAAAAACCGTAGGGGTAAACTTTCCTCACTAATTTCAAATTGTCATAACTCGGTCAATTTTTATTCGATTGAGCTGATCTTGGTTTTAATCGATAGGTATTGAGTTGATCTTTAAAATGAGACCAAAATCATGTCTGCATCTATCTTACTTTTGAAGTTACAGAACCAGTCCCGGTACTTTTGGGACACCCTACGTATGATATTTTTACTCTACACATATGCCCGAATACGCATCATAAGGGACCTATGTGCTTCCTAAGTTGCCAAGTATTAATTATTGTTAGATTATTGGTCTAAAACATTCAATACAACCAGTAAAAATTAGCTGTCCCCTACGAGATTCGAACCCCCGCTCCCACAAAAAGTGACACTCTCCCAGGATCAGAACGGTGTTGTAGTTATCTGAGCTATCTCGCCGCTCGGATATGGGAGGAGAAAAAGAGAACAGTTAAGTGATCTCGGACGCTGAGCGGGGCTTCACAAAAGACGTCCTTGAGATTTCAACGGTTCGGCCACTGGCGTGGTAAGAGAAAACGGATCAAGCCCATTACTCTGTGAGACATTGTTTACCTATGCTGTCATGTGTCACAAGGTTCATGTCAGAATGCATTTGCGATCGCGGCAGTAAACTGAGGCAATATTTCTGTATTCATGGATTAAATCCATCAATCGAGTTCTGATTTTGGCTCATATATCCGTAACGGGTCCTCCAGAACAATTTTCCGCCTTGTACGATGGTTATTATTTCTTTATATCTATGTTTAAAATTTGAGGTGGGATAATGGCGGCTTCTCAAGAGCAACGAGGTAGGCGATCTTTTGCACCAACGAACAGAAAACTGATGGCGAAAAATAGCCAATGAAAACCTCCCAAAAAAAAGAATTTGCCTAAAAACGGAACTTCGTGGTTCTGCGCAGATTTACCAGTCAGACACGACATCTCAAGGTGGAAAAAAACTCGCTGAAAGCGAATTTTAGAAATCAACACAACTTGACGTAGAGACATGATTGGCTAAAAAATACAACGGTTTTTGATACATCGGAAAATCAACCAAAAATCGGAGACTGGGCGAAACGCTCAAGGTCGCAGAGGTATAGGGAATCCCATAGCGAAAGCAACGGAACGATTGTAATATCATGGGGAACTCCGTTCTCATGACAACATGGGGAACTCCGTTCCCATGACAATTTAGCACAGCTCGATTTGATGCTGCTTAGACCACGCACTAATACTTCGCTCTACTTCTTAAAAATTCGGAAGCGTGCTTCAAAATTTATGGAGATTCATTTAATTACCGAGTTGAAGGTTTCCTCATGAATCAATAAAAAAAATAACGCTCGTATAAAGAAGAACATATGCTTGCATAAAAAGAAAAGTCACTTACGTCGAGCAGAAAACCAGCTTTCATTCCGCGATTTTATTCTTGATTCAAATAAAATCATCTTTACGGCATACTTAAGAATGTTTCTGCTTAAATTGAGTCATTTTTTCTCTGATGAAATTCAAAAATTATGCCAAACGTTATTAAATACGGACGCGAGAACTTAGCGAGTTTTGTGACTACCGCTCTCTTTTTGTGCCGTAGTATCTTTATTTATTTTGCGAGGAAAGCTCCGTACTCTCAGAGGATACCTGTCATTCTTGATATATTGGAGCGCCTTCAATTTCGTATGATACTGTGCAACACCTCTGTTGCGAAATAGTTGCTTGAAGCGCCGTGGTACGCCGCCCCGCGGCGGCGGGCGACACGCGCAGTGGCGCCTACAAACCTAACAGGGATACTTCACGCATTGCGTACTGCGTGAAGTATCCCTGTTAGGTTTGTAGGCGCCAGTGCGCAACACGCGCTGGCAGCACAACGCTCCGACCCGTATTTGGATCTAATATTTGAACTCGCGGAGTCGGCGTTTTTCAACTCATGATTTTGCAATGTTTGCACACTCTGCATGAATTATCCTCATCTAAATCGACAGGGGGGAAAAATATGTATTAAAGGAAAACATACTGTGTGTTTCGTAAATATTCAGATGATTCCGTGTCAAATTAAATGATTTCCAATGCACTTTAAATTATTATTTTATATGTTTTGCTTTAACTGTGCTGCAGCGTGGTGTACGCGCAACCAAACGCTCAAAATAGGACGTATTTGACTCTAATAGATCTATGTACAAACGGGTTGAAACATGCGCCATTAATTTACGAATCAAGAACTGTTTATTTTTACCAAAGATACTTTAAGAACATCTTTCAAGCGTCATGATGTCTATTAAGGTTGCGGCAACATTGCGGCAAGCTCGGATGAGAGAATAAAGCAAGCAAGGGTGCACAGTTGCCTGGAGCTAAGGAGCCAAGATTTAAATGAAGACCCGCAGAACAAACAAAATAGTTGTCGGAGGCATGAAAATTGACGACCCGGTAAAATCCTCGGTTCAACCTTCCGTTTTCACTTCAATTTCCGCTGTGTGCTTTGACCATGGAGCATTATCTCATAACTTGCAAGACCTCTTGAAACTGCTTGCACTGCGTGCCTCGATGAGGTTGCAATCGGGGAAGGAGTATTCTTTCTTCGTTGCAGTTTCTCGGAGTTCGTTCCGAGGATACATAAAAAGGCGAATTTTTACGCAAAGATTAGGCTCAGTTATTGACAGAGAGGAAGGCGAACAAAGACGAGTAAATAAGAATATTATGCAGGGTGATCCACTACTTTCGTGCCCTGTTTAATTTTTTACCCTCCTAAATTGGGGAGGGGGGGAGGTTCAAAAATCGTATACTTTGATTGATGTAAGAGCACTCGCAAAATTCCAAGTCTGTAACTTATTAGGCCTGTTGCAAACTTCAGATAAAGGAAAGAACAGAGTTATCACTCATAGAAAAAAGGTCTCAAAATTACGACGAGCTACATCAAGAAACTCTAAATACATACACTCCTAACTGGACTACGTTTAGCAGAAAGGAACCAAGCTACAGAAGATATTAACCTTTTTATTTCACATTGGTTACGCGGATTTTGAACTGCCCGCTCACAAGAAACTCAAAGCTCTACGTGAGTCGAATCGCGCACTACAACAGTTTCAGCAAGCCTCTCAATCGAGCACTGTTCATTTCCCACCATGCGTTTTTCGAATTATAAGCAATTTGCAATAGCTGAGCCAAAGCGTCAAGATTGAGGTTGCCAGATTTTTATATCGCAGAGACTGTCATGATAACGTTTAGCGCACGATGTGAATCACACAGAGCATTGAGTTTTCATGAGTGGGTGGTTTAAATTCACGCATAAAGAATCATTAAATATCTTTGGAAGGGGTTAGATTTCGGTAATTGTCGTTGTGCGCGTCGTATTCTACGTGAAATTTTAGTTAAGAAACATGTATCAGAATGCTGAAATTCGTACCTTGTCTAGTGGTCCATTTGCTTTGTACCATGGTGAAAGTTCACTGAAATTCGCACAACAATCCGCAAAACCGTATTCATGTAAAAAATTAAATTTCTCGGTTGCATTTCAGAATGCCTCATGTGGCTTGGTTCCTTCATTCTTAACGCGGTCCAAATTCAGTATCTGCGTAAGAAATATATGTGCTTTTTTTTTAGTTTCCAGCTTCAAAAACGGTTCAACGACTTAGGTGAAAATTTCGTACGCGCAGCCGTTGCATCTAATCATAGCGCACTAGAATGCCACTTAATATTCAACATGGCTAACGTGAACCCTCCAATACACACGTGAAGAGACGAGATTTCATGAATCCGCGTGTTTACATTTAATTCTCCTTGCGTTGATAAAGACCATGGTGCTTTCTCACGATTTGCGCGAGGAAGCGTCATGCGTCAACCGTTGAATATTGTGTGGCATTCTAGCACACAAGGGTTGGACGGAAGGACTCATCTTATTAACACATATTTTGCACGTAAATTATGAAGTTGAAAGTGTGTCTCAGGCTTTTTTCAATGCACTCATCATGCTTTTTGAGCCATTTTCTGCGGGAGACAACTCCTCTTTCTGCTCTAGCTGAAGTTTGCAACGCGCCCATTCGTTCAAAAGTTACATGAGTGAAACCTGTCCCTGGTGCTGCAGGACTTTTAGATCATTCTGTACATAAGATTGTATACTTCTCACAGTACCGTGGGTACTACTCTCTGAGCCACTGGCGGATCCAGCGAATTGGCGACACCGACATTGTTTTTTCCATTTAAACCTATGGAAATGTATCGATTCTTGGAAGGGTCAGGTGCTCCAACTAGAACCGATTACTAAGCATAGATTTAAATAGACTATATTCGGGTGTTGCCAAATTGCTGGATCCGGGGCGTCTGTTCTCTGCCGCTGGCATCGGGTCCGGGAGAGATGAAGAAAATGTGACCTAAATGAACAAGCAATCTCGCAACATCTGTCATTAATGGAAACAAAACGAAACCCTCCACGGAATTGTATTACGTCATAGGATTCGATGCATGTCTGATGGATTTCGTAGTTTCCCTCACGAAAAAATGTAACCGTATTTCAATGTTGCCTAATTTCTTTTCGAAAATAGCATTTACTTTGTTGAAATCTTGGAAACATATAACGAAAATTTTCACTGATTTTTCTTCTGATATCATGCAATATTAAACAAATTGTAATCGACGACAATTGTACATTTACATTCTTGTAAAAAATTGAATCTCTTGCGTCAATTTTGCAACCTTGGAATGGGGGCTAAGTTCCTTCTTCCGGGAAACGACAAACTGATGGCATTAATGAAAAGCAGACGGCACTTCTTCCTAGATCGAGATCATTTTTTACCCCTTAACTCTCGGAATCCCCCGTCGAGTCACTTTTGGTTTTTTGAGTCACGGCGCTGTTTTACTGTGGTATTAATTCAGCATTGCACTTCGTTTGTGCAAACGGTATAAAATAATTTTCCGCTCAAAACCGTATTCGACCATTGACTCGCGGAAAAAGTTAAAAGGGTTTTTTTTTTTTTTTTTTTTTTTTTGAAAATGTCTAATTTTTTCTCCTTAATCGCTTCTCTGCCCCGACTCAATCCATTAACACCCGCATCACGCGCAACATCCATTAAAAGCCATATCCATGCACGAGAAAACACTAAACTTGTCCCACGCTACAAATGGAGCACCAGAATCTTCGGCCCCGATAACTGGCCTACATTTTGCGATAAGGAACTACACTTTCCGGCTCCGTTTAAAATCAACGAAGGCATCTTTAGCTTCCTTTTAGTCATTCGTGCTTTTATGTGTGAGACGGGAATTGTAGTTCCTAATTGAATCGACTCATGCAAAAACGTCCGTTGTCCAATACAGAGTTTCATAATTTCAGTGGTTTCTTTCGCTCCGAGACGCTGATGAATAATTGATCGATCTCTTTTGTAAACGTTTGATTACACTTAGGGGATTAAATGGATTGCATTTTGCAAAAAGGAACCAAGAGCATTCCAGTGTCGCTAAGATTGTGCAACTTCTTTTTACCATGCAAACATAAACTGATAATCTAAACAAGTTTTATCTTTACTCCCAATAAACTATAATTCAAGACGCAAATTACCTTTGTAGATTTAATTTGTTGCATTATTTCAGTAATTTTATTGCAAAGGATGCAAGTTGCACAATCTTAGCAACATTGGAATGCTCTTGGTTCCTTTTTGCAAAATGCACTCCATTAATAAAATTGTTCTACATTCTTAACGTCTTGAACCATCTTGTGTCTTTGAGTTACAACGAACTTGTCCACTCAAATTCTGAAAAACTGTCTTGGACATCGGACGTTTTCGCATATGCCGATTCAATTGCAAAATGTAACCTTGAAAGTCGTCATCTCTGCCGTGCTGAGTAATAACGCCGCAAGAGCATTCTAATTTTGTCAAATTTCCTCACAGAAAATATTTATTTCTGAAGAAAGAAATAAATATTTTACCTCGAAATTGTAGAACTCATCAGATCAAATTACGAACGAAATCATCTTTAAAATCGGAGGAGGATTATTCACAAATTTTCCTGAAAATTGGTGATTTGTCGAGGGAGATTCAGCAACACCTGATGGCTCTTACGGCGTTTTTCCATAGTGCGGCAGATCCTTGTCCGGTTATTCCCGTGCAGCACTTTTAAGAAGGGGCTCTCTATAGATACCCGCACTCGAAAAAAAACACATTGGATCTAGGGTCCAGACTCTTGGAAACATTGACAAGAAAAAGGACTCTTGATTTAATCAGATTTAAGCTTAAATCAAAAGGAAATCCGCTCAAATTAAGAGGCTTGGTTCTTGATTTGAGCTTAAATCTGATTGAATCAAGAGTATTTTTTCTTGACAATGTTTTCAAGAGTCTGCACTGAAAAAAAATTATCGGCATTTTTACCAAGGTCCGTTGGTACCTTTACCATCTCACTTTTTTTAACAATTATTGGTAATTTTACCAAGACAGACTGGTAATCTTACCTAAAAACCAGTATTTTTACTGTTTTTCTCAGGTAAGAATACAGCTTTTATTTGTAATCAATTCCCGGTAACTTTGCCATTTTATCTCGGTAATTCTACCACAGTCGATAAAAAATATTAGCGTTTTTACCAAGGCCCAGTAAAAGTACCGAGAAAGTTCAATGATTTTACCGAGGTTACTCGGTAAAATTTACCAATTAAATAATTATTAATTACCATTAAAAAATTAAATTATTATTAATTATTTTAAATTAGCAATTCCATAAATGGTAATTTTACCAAGAAAAAAACTGGGATCAAATAGAACCCTGAATTCTTGGTAATTTTACGCTTTTCTTAGTGAATACACCGAGATTTTTTTTTCAGTGCAGCACTTTTAAGAGGTGGCTCTCTATAGATACCCGAATAAACGGGGTAAAAAGCCCCCGAATAAAATCCGCGATTCGAAGGGGGATTTTTCAACGCGGACAAGGGGGGGTCCCCTCGCGGGAGGTACATAAGTTTCCTGCTCAAAATTCTGCCCGAACATAATTCATTTTCCGGGCGGGGGCTCCTCGCGCTCCTGCTGTCGCATTGTTCCGTGCCGCGGCTCCGAAGCTCCGAGTCAGCTCCTCTGATCAACCCCCCCCCCCCCCGGGGGGGGGGGTCTTGTTAGTATTCTCGGCTCCCCTCCGCTTAATTTGAGCTTCCTCCCGAGACGGAAGAGGGGACGGCGGGGGGGAGGGGGGGCTTCGTAATCCAGAGTTTAAAAAACCCCTCAATCTGCATACAAATCCGGCCCGACACGCTCCGGTCACAACCGGGTTCAGGTGGGGGTGCAGTTTTAAAATCAGGTTTTTTTCGGCGGATGACGTCGCGAAAGACAATATCCAGAGTTGTCACAGAATTTAGAAAATGAAGTCCCTTGATATTTCCCTGAATTCTCTGTCACATTTCCGTTAAATCCCTGACAACACTGGAAAAAAAAACACATTGGATCTAGAGTCCAGACTCTTGAAAACATTGACAAGGAAAAATACTCTTGATTCAATCGGGTTTTTGCTTTAATCAAAACGAAATCCGCTTAAATTAAGAGGCTTGGTTCTTGATTTAAGCTAGATTCTGATGAAATCAAGAGTACTTTTTCTTGTCGATGTTTTTAAGAGTCTGGACTCTAGATCCAATGTATTTTTTTCCAGTGAACATTGAAAAAAACGCCAGATGCGTACAAATACATAATTGGAAATAGGTTTCAAGCAAATGTTGTTGTTCGAAACGTCAAATCCATTCTAAAAAAGCTAGTGAAGATTTTAGCTTGATTTTTCCCTGACGTTTTCTCTGACATTTTTCAGGGCTTTCCTGACTTTAAAAATCTCTGACGTTTCCTAATTATCCCGGTGTTCCCTGACTGTGGCAACCCTAAATATCGAGACGATACTTTCGAACCACGTTGGACGGTTTGTGACGCTACAGACTTCCTGTAATTCATTATTTTCAAATCCGAAAACTTCTCTACGTCGATTCTTTAGAACTTCGATGATTTCGTCGCTCTCCCCCACGAGGAACGTAACTGCAGTACTTCGTTCTCAAATTTTCTTGCGCAAAGTGCGTTTTCATCTGTTAAGTTTGGGAATTTCCGACTGAAAATATTACGAATTTTTTTCAAATCTCAAGCGGAAATCAACTAAATTTAAAAAAAAAATTGCACGGGTGCATTCTCATAAAACTTTAAAATGTTTGAGTCAATTTTGCAATCTCGAAATTGATGCATATACGAGGAGTATGGAAGAATCCAGAGCGCCTTCAATATTTTGCTATGCAACACGGACAATCGTCCGGCCTGAATAGTTGCATCCAGACGCCTGTCTAGCTACTGGAGTGGAGCGCACGTAAGGCGCCTTCAATATTTTGCTCTGCAACACGGACAATCGTCGGGCCTGAATAGTTGCATCCAGACACCTAGCCACTGGAGCGGGGCGCACGTAAGGTGCCTTCAATAATTTGCTCCATTTGGTAACATGGCGGTATAGAGTGAAAGTTACTCAAGGGAGTCAAAGCTCAAATTCGTCCTTATGTTACCAAAAATTTGAGCGGTTTTCCTAACTTATTTTGTAAAAACTCGCACAGGAAAGTGCTGATCTTCGACATTCATTAGTCATCATTAGACGGATTTCATCTGGTTTTTTTCTCAACAATTCGCTCATTAATCGTCATTAAGCAATAAGTGGTGTCGACATCCGAGTTTGACCTTTATCCTTTTTTAAGCCTCACTTGATTACATTGCTTATATTTCATGTTCGAGAATATAGTATATTTTTTCTAAAATGTATTGTCCCTGAATTGCACGTACCTACAGCCGTATCAATTTCATCTGCAGTTTTCTCGAACTCCCAGTTTTTTGGTCCAGAAACTTTAAAAATGTTCAAATCATATCGTTTCAGGTGTTCTTAATGATAAATGATGATCTTAAGAATCAACCCCTTTAAACCGTATATTGTCATATTTCTTCCCCTTCCCCCTTTAAGGCGAATTTCGTTGTTAGCTCTACGAAAGAACGTGCACGTTTGAATGTTGCAAGACTTTCACTGAAAAAGTTTAATCATACTAAGAAACTTTTGGTCATAATCGAAAACTTCACTAATTTTTTTTACAATCTCTTGAAAAATCGGCAAAATCGTTTAAAATATAGCCGTCTTGTAGAAAATAAATTGTTCGCGTCAGTTTTGCAACCTTGGATGCACACTGGAAAAAAACACATTGGATCTAGAGTCCAGACTCTTAAAAACATCGACAAGAAAAAATACTCTTGATTCAATCAGATTTAAGCTCAAATCAAGAACCAAGCCTCTTAATTTGAGCGGATTTCCTTTTGATTTAAGCTTAAATCTGATTAAATCAAGAGTCCTTTTTCTTGTCAATGTTTTCAAGAGTCTGGACTCTAGATCCAATGTGTTTTTTTTTTCCAGTGCAGTTACTTTCTCTCGACCAGGAACCAATCATTTTTCCCCGACCTCGTCATAAATAATACATTTTACGTTCATCGACGGTGAAACTACCTGATCACGTATAGCTTGGTTTGCAACATTGCAGACTGCCTGTCATACATCATTTCTTAAATAGGAAACCATTCAACGTCAATTTTAGAAAACTTCCATGATTTTGCTTTTCAATGTGAAGAAAATGCTGTGAAAACTTTAAGGAATGATATTGATTTGTTCTACTTCAAAAAAGTAAAATGAGAGCGGAGATTTTTAAACACCGCAAACGAGAAACGTGGTCTGGTAGTCTTACCGTCGGTATCTTGTGCTTTAACGTGAGTACTTCTTGAAAAATTGCGAATCTTACCGTAACAAATTAAGTATAAATAATGCTTAAAATGGGAAACGTTGTCTTCTTAGTGAAAAAATTCTGAAATTGACAGACTTAAAATAGTGAGGTAAACGTATCGAAGGAATTCCTACTTCGTTATTGAATTAAGGGCGCACTTTAAGTTATCCTTAAAGTAAATAGTTTATACGATTAACTTGCCGGCTATTAAATAACGTTATTCGATAACTTCAACACGTGCTGAAACTGTACGCTGAAACCTCGATGTAAAAAAGTGGTAGGGAAGGGGCTTACAGCGCGGAGGGTTAAATACCAACCCTTCCATAACACCCCGTAAAAAGACCGTAAAAATTCAATGGATAGAGGGAAATAATATTAGCAACGCCAGGAAATGTCGGAGCTATGAACTCAATAAATGTGACGGGAGACCTCATAAAACTGCAACGATCCCAGTCAACTTGGAAATGTGAGATTGTGATGATATTTTATTCAAGCCGTATTCTCTCTCGCGTGGGAAAAACAGCGAACGCACAGCGGATTCTCACTGCAGTTGCGTGGTTTGGTTTAAAAGAGCAACTCTGCGAGGGGAGGCTGGAATTTGAACCGAGCTTCAATGAGAGAGTTTTCCGTTTGGTTTGCTACCTGCAATGGGAGCTGAAGTAATGATATTAGCTAGGAACATAATTTAAATAACCTCTACTTGAGCATGACTTTGAATGGAAAAGTGCACTTTACACCGAAGACAATTTGCATTTGCCCCCTTTACTTGTGTCAGAAATAAGCAAAGCATTACAAGCCTTCAGTCAATTTTTTTTTCATTTTTTGGAGACAGAAGTTACTAACATAAAAGCTATTCTAATCAATGATGATACTGGAATCAATAACGCAAGGATCGTAATTTAAATGAACTCAACATGGGTATGAATTTGAAAGGAAAAGTATGCACTTCATATCCAAGACAATTTGTGTTTTTTCTCTTAATTTGTAACAGAAGTAAGGGAAGCTTTGCTTCAATGATTTTAGTCAGGCAATCTCAACATTTCATTTCAAGAGGTAGGGATAATGAAACTCTGAAATGTTCATGCAAGTAATAGGTATCCAAAGAAAGAATGACAGGGTGTCTACCAAAATTTAATTTTGGATTTTCTGATATTTTCTTGTTTATTCTGATATTTTAGACGAGATTCCCTGATTTCTTGCGCGAATAAATTGACACTGGCTCAGTAAAAAAATCGACCTATATAATGAAATTAATACAAATTTTATAAATACTTGGAGTACTCAGAATTGCCTGATCTGCGACTGATTTTCCTGATGCTTTCCCATTTTTCCGGTTTTTACTGATTGGTTTTACGGTATTGGACACCATAAATGGACCGCGTTTAGCAGAAAAGAACCAAGCCACATCAGCTATTGGCATTTGATTTGGCAATTTAATTTTTTATGTGAAAACGGTTGTGTAGATTTTGGTGCAAATTTCAGTCAACTTTCTGCATAGTACAAAGCAATTTCCTTAACTTTTTAATCGAATCTGCGCATTTTGAATTGCCAAGTTAAATTTGGCAATCGCTGATGTGGCTTGCTTCCTTTCTGCTAAACATGGTCCGAATGAAGTATGACAAGGGGCTTACAACGTCGCAGATGGAGATACGTGATTTCACACTTAGACCATGGATATGATACTACAATATGATATTAGGACATATTTCTGTCAAACGAAACTATGTGACTTATGACGTGTGCCCTATTATGCATACGTCGCAGGCAATTGGCAATCGCCGGCAATTTACAAGCCAGTGGTGAATAAATATAAAAAATCATAGAATTCAAAAATAAAAGAACAAGACTAGAGTGCTGATTATGTTGCCTATAATGTGGAGAGACACTTGTCCGTCCTTAAAAACATGGCAGGAATATACACACTCAGAAGAGTGTGTAGTGAACTCCGTGACTTTAGTTGGGTTGAGATCGGACAAGCAACTAAACTAACATCGTGACAAAGCGCGGAGTATCACAAAAAATGAAGGCGCTTCAAGCCGAGCTCATAATTTTGAAGACAATAACCCTTAAAAATTGCATCATGCCGATGCGCATTATTGTACTTTATTGAAACAACGTGTGAACCGCTTGTAAACTGCCGGCGATTGTGGATTTCCTGTGATAGATATATTCTTATGAATCTTAGGATTCATGTCTTGATGTACATAATTCAGTTTTGCAGAAATATGTCCATTATAAAACGGATTACATTTCGCAATAAGGAACCACTATATCCAGCTGTCCAGCTCTTCCACAAAAGCATCTTCCTGCATAGGGAAACCAATGGCTCATATCATAATGCTCATTCATTTCTAATATAAGCCAGAAATGAATCAGTGAGTTTGAAAACACACCAACACGGAAAAAAAAATTGTTCAGGAAACACCTACATCTGTACAGCGGGTGAAGAAGTTAGTTTGAGAAAAACCTTTTTGGTGCCAAAGGACGAGTACTTAGAGACTTTGTAAAGCACCAAGTTGAAATCGATACACCAGGTTTGATGACAGTGAATTAAGCGTTTAAAAATTTCCAAGTTGGTGTGTTTTCGTTCTCACCGACTTTCAGATACTGATTTTTCATAGTCTACCCAGAAAAATTTATATTTTTCGACCTGAATAACGCTTGAAAATCTATATAACTTGTTAGTACAAGGTATACTGAACCGAAAAAAGAAAACCGCAAAATCGGATGGCCACCCGTTTCCCTTGAAATGGCCAAAAATTGGTATTTCCAATGAAATACTTCGATTTTTCCCCTTTTCCCGTCGCTGTTTCGAGCACTTCGAATTGCAAATTCGAAATTTCTTTTTGCGTGCAGATGCTTCTATCCATAAGCGTTACTAAACCGTAAAAAAGTGAAAATCGAAAAAAAGCCAAGTTGGTGTGTTTTCGAACTCACTGATTCATATGCTCTCTCTAATATTATGAGCCAGAGATAGTGGTTCCTTATTGCAAAATGTGGTCGAAATGATATTATTATATGGACTGCATTTTGCAATTTGGAACTATAAATTCTGACTCTTCTGCGGACTGATTATTGAAATTGATAGACAAAGCTATAGACAAAGAAGACATAGGGAGTATGGAGCGATCCTATTGGTTGAAATGGGTGGTTCCTATAGACAAAGGGAGAAAATGATAGACTAACTGTCGGGTCTCTCGTGGGTTGCCGTTAGTTAGTCTATCACCTACCTCCTTTGTCCATTGCAACCACCCGCTTCCACCAATAGAATCTCTCCATATCTCCTTTGTCTAAAGCTTTGTCTATCAATTTCAATAATCGGCCCGCTGGATAAACACTTATGTACATAGGGAAACTAATGGCACATACGTCGTTTTTAAACCGGGCTAGAATTTATAGTTCCAAATTGCAAAATGCAGTCCATATGATATTATACAATTTGATAAGCGGAGGTTTACAATCTACCGAAGCCACTACGAAGCACCGCTAGACGGCTTACCTCTTCTCCTTCTTTTTCTTCTTCGGTCGGCGGATCTCCTGATCGAAGTTGCTGTCCGCGGGCGCCCCGGGGGCTCCGCGGCCCCCCCGCAGGGGCACGGGCCGCATCGCGGGATTCGAACCAGGGACCCGGCGCTCGGACCGCCGGCCCTAACCATTGCCGCCACCGCTAGAGCTCATACTGGCCTCCGAGCCCGGAAAACCCTCAGGAAATCGATCGCATCGTCTTGCCGGGTTTCTCATCGGAGTTGGTTTTCTTCACATCGGATTTTGCACTAATTTCACGCAAGTTGACAACACTGCGTTCGGCAGGGTTGCCTGATGTACCGATAAAACCCCGTTTTATGAAAGTTCGAAGAGTACGTTCCTACGGCTGAGATAATGCTGCAACGTTGCCAAATTTTTCGTTTAAATGGGATTTTTATACGTTGAAGTCTGTATGGAGCATAAAACCCCGTTTTATGAAAGTTCGAAGGTATGTACCTAAGGCTGAGATAATGCTGCAACGTTGCCAAATTATTCGTTTAAGTGGGATTTTTCTACGTTTAAGTCTGTATGGTACACCTACATGGGTGAAGTTTCGCCATTTTTGGGCCGCTTCTCGATTGGTAGCGCAAAAATAGACCTGCAAGTTGCTCCAATGACCGCGAGTAAAACAATAAGATTGGCGATTGAAGACAACCGTTAAATTCCTCCAGAAAATATATCAACTAAATCGACATAAAATATATTGAATGGACTACATTTTGCAATTAGGAACTACAATCTCCGTTTTGGTTTAAAGACGACGTTTGTACCATTAGTTTTCGTATTCACATAAGTGTTTTTACTAATGCAGAAATTGTAGTTCATACTTGCTAAATTTAGTCAAAATAAGGATGCACATTATAAAGAAAGAAAATTGCCGGACTAATTTTCAATATGCTTATTTGCAAGAGATCCTCTCTCTGTAAAGGTCTCCCTTTCTTAAGATAATAATTACTTTTTTTTATTAAGGCACCTTCAAATAAACGTAATTCCAAGTAATTTCAAGTAATTCCAAGTAAAGTATTCCAAGTAATTCCCAAATTTTCAAGTAAACGTATTGATTTAGATAAGACGACGGAACACCTGGAGTGCTTTCCATGAGAAGGGTGGCATAAATTTCTGAGGTCTATCAAACAATGAGAGCGTTTATTTACTTAAGGCTGCAAGAACTCATTAAAAGTCTTAAACTCGTACACCAAGCAAAAAGCGGCACAACTTTTGTCTTCGCCAAAAATTCAATGATCGTATTCTGCTTATTACATTCCACACAATTTGACAGTAATGCGTTATGCAAAGCTGCCTGATTCATAAAAAAAAGTCAAAGCGTAGAATGAAAGTCTCGTCTCTCTACAAGAGCATCTCAGCCATGCATTACTCTGGAAAATGTGAGTTTTTATGAATAATTTTCGCGTATGAATATACTGGAGTCTCTTTTTTTCTTCGAGTTTCGTTGAATTTTCGCACAATATTCTAGGAAAAAACTTAGGAATTTGCATGATTTTGGTCTACTGCAAACTTCATGCACGCTGAGCGGTACACTTTCATCAGTTTTTTGTTGCAAAGACGCAACTGAAATTCGGAGAGATGAAAGCAGGATCATTTTGGGAAAAAACCCACACATTCGTTGCAGAAGTCAATTATTTGATTTTTTTCCCTCTGAATGTTGCCAATTTCTGGAGTGAGAATGATTCTTCAGGCTCACGCTCAAATGCGATCGTTATCTTGTCTTGGTTAAAATTCAAAATCTGCCGAGATTTTCAACTTAATCGATGCGATATATCGCCCGCAAGTTCGACATTACCAGAGACAGGAACGAATCGCCTCAAGGAATTTTTAAAAACAAAAATGCAACAGCCCTATTATTTCTTTGGAGTTTTCTCATTTCACCAAACGCCCCTATTCAGACACTGAAAAAAATAATTGTGTTCACAGGGCTCCTGCATTTTTTTTGTAACAGTCACAGAAGTTTCCATTATGAGGACAGAGTACTCTGTTCCCACGACCGAAGTTCTGTTCTCACAACAGAAAAATTCTGTAAGTGAAACA
This sequence comes from Bemisia tabaci, assembly GCF_918797505.1. Classification (NCBI taxonomy): domain Eukaryota; kingdom Metazoa; phylum Arthropoda; class Insecta; order Hemiptera; family Aleyrodidae; genus Bemisia; species Bemisia tabaci. Next base: position 38,761,715 of record NC_092802.1, on the reverse strand, counting down.
AAGAAACTGCAGGAGCCCTGTAAACAGAAGGTTCTGTCGTCAGCACCACGTATTTTTTCTGTAAAGGAGCCCCATTTCAGAGGAAATTTAGTTTTTACATTCATCTGGCAACCCTGTGGTTGACCATCGACGCCGTTTGGTCGAGGACCACGGGGGTGTATGACGATACACGAAAGGGGTCGCGAGTTTAAAAGTTGCAACATGGCGGCCGGATAATTTTCTGCCGCCTCAATGTGAGGTGCTGAAAGGGCAATCGCACCGTGATGCCGATAAATATCAATCTCTTATCCGCACTAAATTACCTCTGGTTGCCAGCTTTACGTCACTGCAACGAAAATTACTTACCGACTATTTCGAGTTTTCACATGGTGCAGCTTAATTCCCTTTTTGGCTACAAAAATTACACAAACTGATTGCGGTGGACGCACGGGTCGTAAGACGGTATGTTGGAGTTTTTTAGCCAACTTGCGTTAAAAATTCAGCATAAAGCTGATATGTCAGTACGGAATGAAAAAGCTCACACAAAAGCACAATTTTCCCTCGAAGAGATACGCTGTTTGTTGTGTCTGAGGCCAAATTGTGCTTGTGTGAGAGCTTTTTCCCTCTCTAGTGAGATATCGGCTTCATGCTGAATTTTTAACGCGCGTAAGCTAAAAAACTCCAACATACTGACAAAAGATTACCCTTTTGGGCACAAGACATTTAAGTCGTTTCTTCCTAAAACTAATCCTAAAACTTAATCTTGTTTCATTAGTCCAGCACTTAAATATTCTTAAATGCATTCTTCTGTACCTTTACTTTGTTAATGTTCATTAAATATATTTTTTATATCTAAACATATTTAAGTGTTGTTTCATAAGTGCAGCACTTAAATATTATTAAATGATAAAAACTATACTAATAACCCTTTTCGGCACTGAGAGATTATCACAGAGCTTGCGGAGAGTACAGGAGTTGAGATGATGTCAGCACACAATGGTGTAGTTGGGTCCGTTGGGTCTCGTTTCAGTCCGCAGACACAATTGTTATTCTTATTGAAAGCACTGTAATAATCTATCAGTGCCGAAAACGGTTATTTTCACGTTAGTTTTCAGAAGAAACTACTTAAATGTCGCGCGCCGAAGAAGAACATTTTTAACGTTGAATTCGCCAGTAGAATACGTACCCTGGTAAAAATTGGCGATAGGAGCTGCGTTTCAAAATACCATAGGAATTCTTATAGCCGGCTAAAGAAGGCAATAGAAAATCATATAGTTGGCTGTAGAAAGCGGAGCAAATCATATAGCCGAGCTATACGAAGCGATAAAAAACTATGCAGCCGGGCTATAGTTCCTATCGCCGGGCTTTACACTTTATCGCCATCGGCTATAAAAGGCTATAAGAAATTGTGTAGAAATTCGTGTGCTTTGGAAATCATTAAGTTTGATACGGAACCACCATAATATTCACAAAACACACATTATATTTGCCTTTAATAAATATTTTTTTTCATCAATTAAAATGAGAATAATCCTTACAGGATGTGCAAACATTTCAAAATCATGAGTTGAGAAACGCTGACACCGCAAGATTATATTGGAGCCTAACACAGAGCGGAGCGGCGTGCTGCCAGCGATAAGCGCGCACCAGCGCCTACAAACCTAACAGGGATACTTCACGCATGGCGCAATGCGTGAAGTATCCCTGTTAGGTTTGTAGGCGCTAAGGCGCTTTTCGCGCTGGCTGCCCGCCTGCCGCACCGCAGCTTGCCACGGCACTTGAAGCAACTATTTCACACCAGAGGTATTGCACAGTATCATATGAAATTGAAGGCGCTCCAACATATTATGAATGGCAGGCATCCTTCAAAAGTACGGAGCTTTCCGCGCAAAATAAATCAAGATACTACGGCCCAAAAATAGAGCGGTAATCCAAAAACAGTCCTTGCATCCGTAATAAGTAACATTTAGCATACACTTTATCGCCTGGCTGTTGCTCAATCGCCATCGGCTATAAAAGACTATAAGAAATTGTGCAGCCGGCTATAAAATATATTGATAATCTTACAGCCTGCTTTAGGTCTATGGTATTTTGGAACACAGATTCTACTGCCAATTTTTACCAGGGTATAAAAATTACTCACGAGCATTCAAACCGTTGTTTTCCAAGTTTACCGCAGACGCGTTCCGCCCCTCATAAGGGGATTCTTCACGGCTGACATATTGTACTAACATTAAAACTAAAACACTAAAAAAATTTAACGATGGTCCTCGAGATATTGGGCGTAGTTAATACGCTTGTATCACGTTTCAAAAGAAACAATATAAGAGAAAAAATCATCCAATTAGCGAGCTTGCACCGCACACTACGTCCAATTTTACGAGGGTCATAGTTAGATTTTTTAGTGTTTTAGTTTTAGTGTTAAAATAATGTGTTAGTACTATATAGAAGCCCCGAATGAGGGGCGACTTAAACGCGGCTGCGGTAAACTTGGAAAACAAAGGCCAGAATGCTGGAGGGTAATTTTTTTGAAGAATATTTCTTTAAACTGGAAAAAAAACCACATTGGATCTACAGTCCAGACTCTTAAAAACATCGACAAGAAAAAGTACTCTTGATTCAATCAGAATCTAGCTTAAATCAAGAATCAAGCCTCTTAATTTAAGCGGATTTCGTTTTGATTCAAGCAAAAATCCGGTTGAATCAAGAGTATTTTTTCTTGTCAGTGTTATCAAGAGTCTGGACTCTAGATCCGAAGTGGTCTTTTTTCCAGTGTAAGCCAAAAAGGGCTGCGCCCTCTGTGTCGAAATGAATGAATCCTATTTCGGTGCAACGGGTCACTAATCTTTGTATTTTTTATTTAATACTCTAAAAGTATGAGGTGAGTAGATTGCAAGGTGATTTATCGCGAACTTTTCGAGCTACGATCCCTGGATTTTGACTCCAGGTCTCCTACAGGAAGAAACTGTTTAAGGAACGACTTTGTAAATGACTATTCATTTCTGGACGACCCTCGTATTAATGCATGAGAGGGGTATACCGCAAACCTGCCGTGATAGCGAATAGAGAAGTATTGCATGCTGAGATGAGCCTTGAGACACATAAAGGCATGTGCTAACCATGGCTCATACAGAACTGCAATTACTGCTCTCTCCGCTATCACGGCAGAAAGGGGAGGCAAGGGAAGGGGCTCGCTAGGCTCGGTTGACCACAATTGGTGATTCCATTGCGAGTTCATTCATTAACCCCTAATTATTCAAACCACTCGTTATTTTAGCTCGCATGAATGGGAAGTATCGTCATCTCCTAAAAAAAAGAACGTTACCGTATCATTCTGCAAAACTATCATGGAAAAAATTAAATTGCTCATTTAACAATTCAATTGCTAAAAAAAGTGACTGCAATGTTTCAATGTAGATATTACTACAAAAAAAGTAAGTTTAACCACCCCTGTGGTTGAATTAGCTTACAATAGTGGTTAAAGTAGCATTTTTTGGTTGTAAAATCTACATTGAAACATTGTAGTCACTTTTTTTTATCAATTGACTTGTTAAATTGGCAATTTAAATTTTCCCGTGTATCTCGAGCAGTTCAATTTTTTCAAAACATACGGCTGCACACTGCACAAGTTCTATTAAAAACTTTGCTAAATTTTCATTGTATTCGGCTGGACAGTTAGGGACATTTCCAGTAGGAAAATTCCGGTAGTTTATTTTCAATAATATGCGATTTGTAAGTAGAATTTTGTAGATAAGCCTTTTAGTTTGGAAAATGACGATAAATCATGAGCAAGGAGGAGCAGTGAGATGAGCTTTCACATTTCTGACAAAGCATTGACACAAAAATGAACGTCAATTCTCACAACTTATTATTTTGGACACTCGAGAGTTTTTTTTTGGTTGGTCGAGATCTCCAGTTCGGTATAGGACACTTTTTTCACGATCCGATGTTGTCACCTTCCGGTAAATGTATCACAAGAAATGCGACGTTTCAAAATTTCTGCCGCAATTTTATTTTTTTACAGGAAAATTGTTCAACGAAACTGTCCGAACACTTCACTGAATTTTCTTTGTGCTGCCGATAAAATTCAGTGAAATTTTCAAAACAGATTCAGCCTACAATCTCTCCTGAAAAGAATAAAATGGCGGCAGAAATGTTGAAACGTCGCATGCGGCTTGTAATACTTTGGCCCAAATGTGAGGATGTCTCAGATTAACCTACGGTTTGGGTTGATTTAGCACAAAATAGTGTTGAGAAACCAAGTCCTTTGGGTCTATCTGACATAAAAAAGGAACTCTAAGTAACACAAAATGTGGTAATTTCTAACTAAGTAGAGGTCTAAAAGTCGCTATAATTTAGGAATGAAATCCGTCCGAACATACCCGTGAGAAAGAATGGGAGGAAAAATGGCCGATAGACAAGGATCAACGGATTTTACGTAAAATTTCGATACGGGAACATGGATTGTGGTGAATAATGCACAAGTGGTCTAAAATAAGTTATAATTTAGAAATGAAAACCTCGCGAACATACACCTGAGAAAGAATGGGGCGACCGAGTGGCTGATGGACAAACGACACGAACACCCGAAAAAACACTAGGCCGAGGCCAGCAGACAGGAGGCGACTGAAATTGGCTATCGAAATCGGCTATCGGTGCCGTCCGAGGCGAGAGGGAGGCCAAAAAATGTCACGACCAATATCGCGACATTGCGACAAGCAAAGTCACTTCTGGGTCCGCAGTTTTGCCACCAGCGCGGGGTGCCGGGCCGCCGTGAAAAAACAACCTGTTTCCGGGAGCGAAACCTGGTTTTCGGGCCCCGTCTGGCAACCGCGGGTCATCCGATAGGGGGACGCGGCTTTTATGTCCACGCCATAACCTTTGGAATCAACCGCAGCCCGGCGATTATAGTTTTGCAACGCTGCAAGGCCCCTCTGCAGTCATGCAACTCCCGTGCTAAGTAGGATACGTGTATCGATAGCGGATTGCCAGCTTTGTGCCGCTTTCTGATTGGTTCGTTATATTTATGCTTACCAAAGGCGGATTTTTGCGAGTGGATTCAGTCGATTTTTTCAAGTAGATCGGCAAGGTTGCAAACCAAAGGCGACAAAGGCTCTGCTAAAGTTATGAAATAAACTCAGTTGCTAGATGATTTTTGGCCAACGTTACAATGTTAGCATCGTCAGGGACACTAATTCATTTTCCTCCCTGTGAGTCTCTTTCCTGTGGACTGTCGGACTTGATTTTTCCTCTAGAATCTTCGTTGGTGCTAGGGTCCCTTTAGGGTCGAGGGTGTAGGATGATAAAGAGGAGGGAAGGAGGTGGATGATAAGGAGTAGGGAAAGCAGAGGGTAAATAGTAGAGAGAAAGTGGAGGACAGTTGGGAAGAGGAGAGCCAGGTGGAAGAAAAGAAAAGAAAGGAAATGAAGAAGAGGAGTGAGGAGTAGAACGCGAGGAATTAGGAGAAGAGGATAAGAATACAAAAAGAGAGAAAGAGAGGGAGAAGGAGGTGGAGAAGGTAAATGAGAAGTGGAAGAAGAAGAAGTCGAAAGTAAGTATAGGGAAAGAAGAGGGCAGAGGAGAAGAGACATCAGGTTTACAGACTTCAGCCTCTCCGTTTTTCAATCTTAGGCGACACACCTGGAACGATGCACTGTGTGTAGAATTAGAGTCCCTTTACACTGAGAGTAAAGACAATATGAATCCATTTTTGATTGGTTCCCGGAGTTTAGACCTCCACAGTGTCACAAACGGGAATAAAGATTATCTTTTCACCAATTGCAAAGCTTATAAACTCGAACGGACCGGGGAATTGGGAGCACGACAAGGAACAAACGGAATGAGCGAAGAAACCGAGACAGGAATTCGGGAAATGAGTTGATCAAAGATTAAGAGAAACGTTCAATTTGTGTAATCCTTATTCCCGTTTGTGGCATCCATGAGCCGCGTTGTCCTAACTCTCTCTATAAAGGGACTCTAGCTGATGCTGACGACCGGGCGCCAAATACAACTATTCGTACTTCATGGATGTGCGTGTTGCGTCTACAAAACATGAAGGTGCTTACACCTTCCTCGCTTCTACACATAAAATAAGCGCTCGACACCGGCTTACCCTTTACGCAACTATTCGTACTTCCAGGATGCCTGTGTTGCGGACGCCAAGATTGAAGGCGCTTTTCGGGCTGATAAATCTCTTCATACTCTCCCAATCTGTGTACTACAGTTGGAAACCCCCACCCTGTAATAAGCTCTTACTATTACTACAAGATTTTATGAAACTTTGTTGGTGAGATAAGATCATTATGAGCATCTCGCTCGGTTATTTTGTTTCCAGATGCTTCAGCGCAGGGAGAGGGGGCGAACCGAACCCCGAACTTTTCAAACTTCCCCCGCATCGTCGTCGAGTAAAAAACACCGCATCCGCCAAACTCGGAGTCGTGATCTATTCTGCCATCCTAAGGAGGAACACCGTATAAGCCTTTAGATGTTGCCGGATTTCCTCAAATAAGAAAATAATTTCCGGAGAGAATGTTGAGTAATTTTCTTCAAATTCAGAAAAGTTGCTTCGCACTTTGAACCAATATATCTGAAAATTTCAAGGAAAAATATGAATACAGTTCCTTAAAAAACCTATTATATACGGGGAAATTCGGCAAATCTCGAATGTTCATATGACGTTTTTCCTTAGCACTCTAGGTTCTCCCTTGCCAACCCCACCTTACTACTGTGGGAAAAAGAGAGGGGACAGGCTGGCGGCGCGCCACATTACCAAACAGTGGCGTGGCTTGCTTTGCGATGGATCGATTGATCTGCCTTTGGAACCTATGGAAAAGGATCGGTAGACAGGGAGTTCGTAACGAAAACCTTAATTATCGATTATGAACTATAGTTTCAAATGGGGAAAAATCGATAATCGACCATTCACGCCTCGCCCAGGGATTCTCCCAGAAAGAAAATGAAAGACCGGATTAAATAAGGAGGGTTACTTACTTTTTTGATCCTGTCACACACCAACAGGCTGATTATTGAAATTGTTAGACAAAGCAATATACAAAGGAGACATGGAAAAAACTGAGCAATCCTATTGGTTATAGCGGATCGGTGCAATGGACAAAGTAGGTAAGTATAAAAGAATATCTAACGGCAGCCTGAAGAGAAACCGAATATGTAGTTAGCCGATCATTTCCCCCCTTAGTCCATGACCATCACCCGTTCAGCCCACTGACGACCACTGCTTAATGTGTTGAATGCATAAAATAACATAAAAATCGAACCCATTTATTGTATTCGAATTCAGCCCATTTTTTTTTAGTAAAAATATGTTTCCGACTAGCTCTTCAAGGATTTGGCGTTCCTTTTGATGATATCTACCACTCTTTCCATGAAAACGGCAGGTATTTTGATTTTTGAAATTTTAATTTTCTTACGGTTGGCGCACAATGGATCGATTCAATGAGGGAGGTCGGAAGAAATTTGGAAACTTTAAAAGCTCATAACTCCGCTCATACAAAAGTTTAATTTTAAACAGACAAGTGAGGCGCCTATAATGAAAACCTGCAAATTCTATTGCGCTGTCTACAAATTTTTAATTTATGATAAAGAGAACAGGCTAATTTCAATTTGCGCACAGTCTCAAGAATTTTTTACTTGTCAGGAAGAAAGTAATGACAGCATTTTCCGCAGGAAGTCTTGTTGATTACTCTTCTCTAAAAATTAAACATCTACCCTAGGACGTATCCATGAAATTGTTTACCAGACACAATGTACTTGACAGAACTTTTGAAGAGCCTTACTTGAAGGAAAAATAACCGTTTGTATGTTACTACATTTTTCATGCTTTATTAAATCATTACCCTCGGAGGAAAATGCCAAAAAACGGACTAAAAATGGCAAAAAACCTTTGAATTTTGTGGTACATACATTAACTAGACAGTCTTATAGGAAAAAAGCGTCTACATTTTAAAACTGAGGCATTTACGTAGACGGACTAATGTCGCTCAAAACTCAACTCGGAAGAATAGCCTTCAAATAGTCATGATACCATCCGCCGTCACGAAGACACGAATAGTTGCATTGGCGCCTACAAACCTAAGTGGATACTTCAAGCATTCCGCAATGCGTGAAGTATCCACTTAGGTTTGTAGGCGCCAGTGAGCCTCCCACGCTGGCAGCAAGGAGCACGCCGCTCCGCTCTGTCTGGCTCTAATATTTATACTCGTATAGTCAGCGTTTTTTAACTCATGATTTTGAAATGATTGCACACTCTGCATGAATTATTCTATTAAAAATTGAAAAAAATCAGTATCATCTGTTCTTGGTTTTATATAATGTGCGTTATAAGGAGAAGAAAAAGGATGAAATGAAAATGGAAATTAATAATAAACATATTTATACACATTGAAAAGAAACAGCGTGAAAAGTTCTGATCGAAATGAGAAAAAAAACTTGGAGGTTATTGCTTAATGAGGAAAAATTGGCAATAGGAAAAAGATGGAACCAATCATGAAAAAACCGTAAAAAAAAAAACGCGGGAAAAGAAAAATGTAAGTTGATGGCAGTTGAGTGTTGGAAGTAACCTCACTTAATGATGATTGTTGAATGAAAACAGCTGATAAAAAGACAGCAAACAGTAAAGTAAGATGCGTAGCAACAAAACTTTTCCGAAAAACAAAAAACAAAAAACCCCCACTTCCCCTCATCCAATTTATGAGTTTTTAGGGATTTAAAAATCGGGGACGAACCCCAGAAAATAATTTATAGTTTTCCCGAAGCATTGAGAACAACACCTTTCAAATGAACCAACTAAAAAAAAGTAAAAAAAAATTTAAAAAAAATACAATCGCGCGTCACGCCGTTAGAGAAAAAGCCCTTTTTCTGACCTTGGTGCCCGCGATTGTATTTATTTAACTTATTTTTTGGATGTCTGTTACAATAAATGTGTCTACATTTTCATGGCTGTTGCAATTCTCCTTCTGCAACTTTCTCAAAAACATGACAGACTCTATGACGTGCCTAGATGCCGCTTTGTTGTTGAATGTTTTTACAGACAACCGCAAGGAATATGAGCATACACTACTTACAAATAGGTCTAAGCAGTTCAACATTTTTGCCATGAAAAAGTAGGAGTTGGACATAGAGCTTACCTGTGAACAGAAAAATATTAAATCATTAGTAAGTTACACGATAAATTAAGGAAGAATGAGTTCTTTTTTTAATTTTTTCGTTGATCCATAGGGAGATACATATAGGAATTTATATTGCAGGCTGATTATTGAAATTTATAGACAAAGCTATAGATAAAGGAGACAGAGGGGTAAAATGACAGAATAAATACAGTGTCTCTCATTGATTGTCGTTAGTTAGTCTAGCAATTTCATTTTCTGTCCATTCCAACCACCTGCTTCGACCGGTAGGATCTCCGCATTTTCCCTTTGTATTCCTCGTCTAAGGCTTTGTATATAAATCAGTGGCGGATCCAGCAATTTGGCAACACCGAATTTCCTTCATTTAAACCTATGAAAATATATCGAATTTTGGAGGGGCCGGGTGCTCCGACAAGAATCGATTATTTAGCATAGGTTTAAATGGAGGAATTCGGTGTTGCCAAATTGCTGGATCCGCCTCTGATATAAATTTCAAGGCTTTGTCTATGAATCAGTTAGAAATTTACCGACAAATGTTGAATCCTTTCGTTTAAACCCGGCTATATTCTTTGGTTTCAGCGAAGGATGAGGACTTATCGACGGTGTAAGTCCGGAACCAAGTTTCTTGGTTTACGACGTTGAAGACTTTCTATCATACTCAATCTTTTAAATAAAGAACTACACAACGGTAATGCTTAACACATCTGTAATTTTTCCTATCTGTGCGAAGAAAATTCTGCGAGAACTTCAAGGAATTATATAGATACGTTCTCCTTCAAGAAAAAATAAAATAAGAACGGAAATATTAAAACACCGCAAAATGGACATGCGGTTGCGAACTTCTGACATCGATATACTGTATAGAAGGAGATTTTATTGAACGCAGACGTCCGAGTAATTGAAGATACTCTAAGATTTTAGAAACGTCTAAGGATAGTTGGTCGATGTTTTAGTTCAATTGTGTCATTTTTCCTCGCGGAATAACTTCCCTGAATTTAGGTTAGGTTCCCCATCTCATCCGCAAATTCAGTGGCGTCCAGAAGACTACCACTGCAATATAAAATCGCTCAAGCAAATCAAAAAGCCAAAGCACTGCCTGGCGAACAACGCACGGTTGTCAAATGCAAAAAAAGAAACAGCGCTATTTCATACGGAGAAAAGTTAATATTGAGTTAAATCCGACAACAAGGTTACCGAGGCGTGCAGCGTGAAAAGCTCACGTCCGAAACACGATGACTCACAGCGATAAATGCTGAAAGCCACGAAAATGCATCAATGGAAAAGTAGCTTCAGAGGGCTGCACGTCATTGACAAATGGTTCTCTTGCAATCTTCAGCTAGAAACAAGAAAGTGTAAACGTTTTTAAATCAAAAGAATTTATGTGCGATGGGATATGAGACATGAGAGTCATAAGAATACATGCTGGCAAGGCTCGTGTCACAATGCATATAGTCTCTTTTGATTTATATACGTCCGTATGTGAGAATGGACCACTTAACAGGGTACGAAATTGAGAGCCGCAATTTTAATTTCTTACAGAAAATTTACGTAAAATATAATGTACGCATTAAAACATTTCACACTGAAAAAAAAAAGATCTCACACAGCGTCAATCCAGAGTCAATTCTACCAGAAGAAAGGTGAACGTTACTATATACTGGTACAGGTAACCATTCCTCTAGCAGAATTGACTTGAGAGTCGGTAGAATTTATCATTTCTTCACGCTGTGTGAAATACAGCGTGAAGGAATGGTAAATTCAACCAATCTTTTTTTCAGTGAACTTGGAAAATCGCCACTGCATGACGTAAAGTCAAACCTCCCGCCGATAGAACAACCGGAGTTTACTCGAACGAAATCGAGCACTTTTGAAGTCGTAACTTTAGTAAATTTATCGTGGTAGTCAGTAATTTCGGTAAACTTTACGATGGACTCGCGGTTCCGTTTTACGTAACGTAGCTTTGAGAGGCCATGGATGAGCGTTACGTATTTGACAAACGGTTACGTGTTGAAAGGGTCATTTTTCTTGCTTTCCAAGTTGCGTTTCGTGCAAATACGTATACTACCCTGCTAAGGAAGAGGGCCGTATGAGCATTTGAGAGTTCCCAAATTTCCTTCAATAAAATGTTTATCTTTGAGGAAAGTTATGAATATTTTTCCTTGAAATTTTCAGAAACTTTAGGTGAAATTGCGAACAATATAATATGAAAAATTGGAAGAAAAATATTCATAACTTTACCAGGAAATTCGTGTTTTATCAATCGGAATTTGGCAACACTTGAAGGCTCATACGGCGTTTTCCCTTAGCATGACAGTATACTTGTGCGCTTTGGAAGGAAAAGTGCCTTCAATTTTTCACAACTGCAAGACGCACATCCTTGAAGTTTGAATAGTTGCGTAAGGAGTATGCCCTCAGCGTCTCGCGCTGATTTCATGTGTAGGAACGGCGCCTTCAATTTTTGCGATGGCAACACGCATATCCATGAAGTACGAATAGTTGTATGTTGTACTCAGCTGTTAATATTAAGGAGGAGGAACCCAGAGGAAAAATCGATTGCAACTATCAACGGCAAGAGACCCCTCCGAAGAAAAATGGATGGGTGCTCCTGAAAATGCCACATTAAAAAAAAAAAAAAAAAAAAAAAAAAAAAAGTCATCGTAAGTATAAAGGAATCAGATAGTGCTAGGAATGTTGAATGGGTCTGTCACACGTAAGAGATACATCCAAGTGAATGGTACTTCTTCAGACGCAACACACCCATTCTTGTTTTTGGCCAATTTGGCTGGCTTTCATTGATCATTGATTGAAAGAAGAATCGAGCTACAAGTCACAAATTAATTAAACAAATAATATTTCAAACTACATAGAGATGAGAAATAATAAAAAAATCTTACTACTTAAAAAAACAACAACAAGAACCAAAACAAACTTGAAACTTACTTTGTTTCCTGTAAGTTTTTTATTATTTCTCATCTCTTTGTAGTTTGAAATATTATTTGTTTAATTTATTTGTGGCTTGTAGTCATATTATTCTTTCGATCTTTTTACCATTTCCACTAAGTTGACCATCAATATTTCTCCTCATATAATGCAAAGTTTTCGATGTGAACTTACACATTTTATCGTACGATGTGACAGCTCGGGGTTGCAGCGGGTACGAAGGGGATGATCGGGAAATGGAGGGGGTGATGAATGTTGACGCTAAACGGTTGAACTTTAGGATGAAGTAATGCGGATGGGATAATACTGCGAGCTGCGATGTGACATTTCCCGAGAAAACTCCATTCTGGAGTTCCCAAAGCCGGAAAAAATTTCATTTACATCCGTTTTGGTTGATTCTTGTGTTATTCTGCCCCGAAAACAGTTTACGCGAAAGCTTGAAAATCCGCAGACAAAGTTCATGGACGACTTGATACTTAAACTGGACCTTGGATTTTGAAAATCTATTCGTTTTTAACCTAGCAATTATCCATTGGTTAAGTTTTTCGATGTGATGAGGAATGCCGTTAGTGTAAAATTACCCCTCCCTGCAATTCCTCGTTTCCCAGACGAAAGAACGTAACTACATTCCAATGTTGCAAAATTTGCGAAAGGAATTTTTTTTTACGAGGGCTTTCTTTTTCTTCATTTAAAAAAAATAAAAATTTTAAAAAACCTCCGATTTGCTTTTATCCTCTGCAAAGAAAACTAATCAGAATTTTTCAATGCGATTTTCTGCGATTTATTTAGACTAAGTGATGGAAATGTACAGAGAGGTTCAATAGAAATTATTGGTTGGTTTTCCTTCAAAAAATGAAACATGATCAGATATTTTTGCTGTCGCGATCTGAAAAATTCATTTTTTTTTTTAAAATTCTTGCCACGAATACATGACTCTCAACAGGAAAATCGACCTTGAGTCTTGTACTCGGGTGGCAGTGGCGGTAAACCAGCGTGTTGCCAAAAATTGACAAGTGCATAATGCCATTTCCACCTAGAAAGTAATCAAGTTTCTTCATACTTCGAATATTTTCCTTCACTGAAAGCCATCCACTTTCCCAGTACCTACAATGTGCTCAGGTGCCTATGAGAGAGGTTGAATCGAACGTCATCAAAACATCATGCGCATTACTGCCGTGCTAAGGAAGAACGCCGTATGAAAATTCAAGAGTTGCCAAATTTCCTTCGATAAAATGTTTCTTTTTGAAGAAAATTAGGAATATATTTTCTTGAAATTTTCAGGAACTTTAGGTGAAATTGCAAACAATATATCTGAAAAATTGGAAGAAAAATGGTCATGAGTTTACCCGGTGTTTCGTGCCTTGCCAATCGAAATATGGCAACGCCTGGGGGTTCATACGGCGTTCTTCCTTAGCACGACAGAATAATGAAGGACTTATTGTTAAGCCAGGAGCATTGACTCAGGGTTTGATACCACAGAAATGAAGTTCAAGGTGCTTCTAGATCAATGTTCGCAGTGCTTCTGGATCAAAGTTTGCAGTGTTTCTAGATCTACTTAGATACGTGTGCATCGAAATCAAGGTAAAAACTCTCAAACTTTTTTCTCATTTAGCCGCAATTTAACCCAACGCCTTAGGCGTAAAAAACTATTTTCTGAGAACGGAAAACCGTGATTCCGCGAAGTCTGACAGATGAGATACGGTGGCTTTTTTGTTATATTGTCTGCTCATTTTTCAGCCTTGGGACTTCATAAAAAATTTAACGCTTAAGAAGAGGGGAGGAGGTCGAGAGAAGGGCTACGCTATTAAGGAGCTTTCCGGAAAAAGGGCACATAGCAAAAAATCGCGTGTGAGAAAAATGCATTTTAAGTTTCCATCATTACTTTTTGGCCACTGATGGTAACTTTCATCGCAGCTTGGACTCCCGATCTAGAACGTAAGTCACAGTCAGTGGCCGTAGAGTAATGATAGAAACTTCAAATGCATTTTTTCAAACGCGATTTTTTGCTATGTGCCCTTTTTCCGGAATGCTCCTCTATTGTTTTTTTACGAGTTAAAGGATGGTAAATTACGTTACTTTAGCGTTACAAGGTCCCAAGGGTGGTAAAAAAAAAAAAAAAAAAAAAAAAAAAAAAAAAAAAACAATAATTAGCGTTACGTATTCTAGGGACGGCCTATTGAGGGGGTTTTGTTTCATAATTACAGTGTTTGAAAATATCAAAGACTTTTAAAAGAATCTTAACAACCAAAATTAAGGACTCTCAAGAACTATTCACCAACTTTCGAGCAAATTTCAAAAGCTCTCAAAGGCGTATACAAAATTTATCAGGCGATATTGAAAAATGCCTTCTATTTCCCAGAATTCCACCCAGTCAGTATTATTTACGTGAAAAGAGGCAAATGTATGACGTGCATGAAAAAACGAAGCCTTTATTGCGAAACGCGCCACATTAAACGCGAGAACAACCTATCTGCCGAAGATTTAAAAAAATTCAGTAGCGCCATTTCCGCCCAGATTGGCTGAGGACCGATACTTCGCGGGTAAATATTTTATGATGTTTTTTGTTCCAACATTTTTGCGGTGCAAAATTCTGTGCTCTCGCATCTGTAAGTCAAGTCAACGTTTTCAGGAACTAATGGTATCTTTTTCAGCGGATGAACATATTTTAATGAGCAAATTCTAGTCTTACTAACTTGCAAAAATTGCTAATGCTTGTTTTTTTCCCCTCTTCATTAAACCGAAAACCCAGAAAATCATTAAAATGCGCTAGGAATTATACAGACAACTTGTATTAACGATGGAAAACTTCCAACACATGAGAATGTGTGTAATATGCATTAAGTGCTACTGGTAACTTTGCAGGTTTGCATCTTTCTTTTTAAAAATAATAAAAAAAGAACATGTCGGTAAAACGTGCCAGATGTTTCAGAATGATTTTAGATTCATTCCTCACCAAGCATAAACATGTCTCTTTTCCTTCCAAGGCCAAGTTTAGACAATCGGCGAAACCCTTTAAAAAAATGAACATTTCCAAATAATCGACAGAAATTGGAACAAATTCATTCCTGAGAAAACACTTCAGTATGAATTGGGCGTATTGAAATCAGGAAGAAATTGAAGGAACCTTGCATCATTGAAACGGACAATTTTTGTAAACCTCGAGTAAAATTCAGTGGAGACACCCTTCTGAAAAACCCTTCACCCTTCTGGAAATGTATCCTTTTGGGGGCTTAAAATTATTTTCCACTATGAAAATTACAAAACATGGAAGTAATAATGCAACTTTTGTACATTTTCACGGTAAATCGCTCCTACTTTAAAGTTTTTTCAAAATCCGATTTTTTTCTTCTTTTTTTACGTATTGTAGTGACAAATCATTGCAATCTCCCGTGAGGATCGATTTTCGAAGTTTCACCACTGAATTCGACTAAGGGTTTGCAAGAAGTGTCCTTGTGATGATCCCACCTATAATAGTTACCGGATCTATGTCAGCAATTCTTTCGTTCACGATAACCATCGTTAGATTTACGTTAGCTGTCTCAAATTTTGTAATTTTGTCCATTTTGATCTGATGAAGAACTGTATAGATTTTCGGTTGAATCGCATTTACCGTTTACTTATAAACGGTAATTAACGTAAGTGCCCTACTTACGCTGTTTTCCACTAAACTGTTTTTATGAAAGTTCCATTCCTGGTTTCCTTGGTAACCTTTGTTTGCTATCAGCTGATGTTTTATTTCAACTTATTTTTTGATTTTTATTCATTTTTTTTCTTTCTTTTTTTAAAAAATCATTGCTAGGTTAGTTCTAATTTTTTTGCCAGCATTTATTCAAACCCCCCCCCCCCTCCACCCGCAGCTCATTTTTCTAGCTCCATCACCCTCTCCTCACAACTCATTTTTCTATCGATTTTATAATTTTTTTTGTATGGCATGTCTTACTACCCTACCACCATTTTTTCGGGGTTATAGATATTTTAGCGGCCTCTAGACCCGTGACTCCAGTCACGGGCATTTCGCTAGTGCTGTAATAAAGATCACATTAAACCTCCCCTGGTCACCATGGAAACCATTCGGGACCTCCTAACGAAAGGAGCTGATTGAAGAACTTTTATGAATATGACCTATGGGTGCGTTCATAAGGGGTTAATGGCACTGCGTTTTGGTTTAAAACTAAACTGACGTGTTACTGTATTTTTTATCTCAGCAGCACCGCACAGTGGAACGAGCAAATAGAGGAGGTCGGATATGAAGTTTTTGGCTTTCATTTAAACTTTTGAAGTTTACTTCGTCACAACGTTTACTTACCCTTTACAATAGTTACGTTTAATTACCCGTCATAATAGCAATTTAAAGCTAGCAACGTTTAATTGCCCTTCACAATAGTAATTTAAAGCCAGCAAAATAAGTAAAATCTTCAGCGCACTGGAAAAAAAACACATTGGATCTAGAGTCCAGACTCTTGAAAACATTGACAAGAAAAAATACTCTGGATTCAATCGGATTTTTGCTTGAATCAAATCGAAATCCGCTTAAATTAAGAGGCTTGGTTCTTAAGTTAAGCTAGATTCTGATTGAATCAAGATTACTTATTCTTGTCGATGTTTTTAAGAGTCTAGACTCTAGATCCAATGTGTTTTTTTTCCAGTGCGTCTTAAAATCTTTGTGGAACCCCGAACCATATAATTTATTATTTCATGTTAAAAACAAATTTGTAAAGACTAAAGCTGTCTAGAAATGTGTATGTAAATTTGTTCGATTGTTAATTTACAGAAAAGAAAAAAAAATTATCACAAATTCAATTTCAAGGTGTGTTTCCGTAAGGAGATTTCACGAAAAAACCAAAGGCACCACTCTCAATTGTTTTATTCATATTTTCGAAATAATGGGGAACATTTAGTTATATTTAATTATTTCATGTTAAAAACAAATTTATGAGGACTAAAGCTATCTACAAATGTGTATGTAAATTTGTTCAATTGTTAATTTACAATAAAACAACAACAAACAAAAAATCGTCACAAATTCAATTTTAAGGGGTGTTTCCGTAAGGAGATTTAACGAAAAAACCAAAGGCACCCCTCTCAATTTTTTTGTTCAAATTTTCGAAAAAAATAAGCTTCAAAGTTTCCAAATTTTGTCCGACTTCTCCTATTGACGCGGCCCAGTGTGCGCCGTTACCTTTTCCAGACGAGGTGTCAGTTGCTTCGATAAACGGGCATTACAAGAGTATAATTTATTTTTTTTTTTACCGATGTTCAGGTCCGTCTATTACAATTTCAACTTACTCAATTGTACGCACAATCCGAACTGCGGCATCAGTTCGGTTGCTCGAGTTGTGCGTTGCTATCACGCGATGGATGTTGTTCGGGCCTCCATCTTGTTGGTGAGTAAAACTTTGGGTAATTCAATAAAATTTCACTGTAAGGTTTAGAACAATGATTTTAAAATCCAACATACATTTTGCGGAAAACTTCTCTGTGGTGTATACAAGGTGTCTGCCAGTAAAAAAAAAGCAAAAGTGGGGGATTTTGGGGGACTTTTTTTAAGGAAATCGGGGACTTTTTGTCCCGAAATAGTAAGAAAAAGGGAGCTATAGTTAGAGCTTAAAAGGCGTATTTTATACGACTAATTTTACAAGTCATCTTGAACCGATGAAAACATACGAAAAACCAAGCAACACTTCAGTTTTTATATTCACTGGAAAAAAAACACATTGAATCTAGGGTGCAGAATCTTAAAAACATCGACAAGAAAAAATATGCATACGTGCATTTTGTGCATATGTGCATAATATGCATAAATTGGACGGGCAGACACTTCCAAATAACTTCAAAACTACGCCCCAGTTGAATATCGTGATTTTCTATGTATTCCGATTTGCGAAAACTATTCCCGATGTACCTTTGGGATGTTATTTGTATTTCAAAGCAATTTTCGATCAAAGTTTGTGTGCAAATGCCTACTCGGCCAGCGTAATGTGACGCTCAGCAATTTTCGAAAAGATGTCCGAAAATCCAAAGAGTCTCAGTTGAGCTACAATCCTCAAACTGCAATGTGGCTGAGGCATCTTATTATTTAAGCTCTCGTACTATGGTTTCACTCGAAAACATGTCGAGACATTTGAGAGAATTTTTTTTTTCGAAAAAAAACCCCTCTGGCCATGAGTCGATCCAATTTTGTTAATTTTCTCTATTTTCCTCTGTTTCTCTCTCTCTTACGAGTAGCTCACGTTCGTGAACCTTGGCATAGCCGCAGTGATTTCACCTGAAAAAGAGAATCATGTTGCAACATTACACGTACCAGACCCAAACCAGGTGAGTTTTAATCCTTTCAAAAACAACACAAGTCGATTCGATTATATGTATAGGTAAATTTTGAAATTGAGTTTAAATGTTAACTTGGATGTTGCAGATCCGAAATTAACCTTACATGGAGAAAGAAAAAATGAACATATTTATGCTAAAAGGAACTATGTGCATACGGATTGCGTGTCCCGGGTAAAAATTGGCAGTAGAATGTGTGTTCCAAAATACTATAGACCTATAGCCGGCTGTACAATTCCTTATAGCCTTTTATAGCCGATGGCGATTACCGCTCTCGTTTTGTGCCGTAGTATCTTGATTTATTTTGCGAGGAAAGCTCCGTACTTTTGAAGGATGCCTCTCATTCTTAATATGTTGGAGCGCAATGCGTGAAGTATCCCTGTTAGGTTTGTAGGCGCCAGTGCGTCGCCGCGCAATGCGTGAAGTATCCCTGTTAGGTTTGTTGGCGCCAGTGCGTCGCCGCGCAATGCGTGAAGTATCCCTGTTGGGTTTGTAGGCGCCAATGCGTCGCCGCTCCGCTTTGTGTTAGGCTCTAATATTTAATCTCGCTGAGTCAGCGTTTTTCAACTCATGATTTTGAAATGTTTGCACACTCTGTATGGACTATCTCATTTTAATTGATGAAAAAAAAAATATGTTTTAAAAGAAAATATGATGTGTGTTTTGTAAATATTAAGGTAGTTCCGTATCAAACTTAATGATTTCCAAAGCACACGAATTTCTACACAATTTCTTATAGCCTTTTATAGCTAATGGCGATAAAGAGTAAAGCCCGGCGATAGGAACTATAGCCAAACTGTATACTTTTTTATAGCTTCGTATAGCGCGGCTATATGATTTGCTCCGCTTTCTACATAGCCAACTATATGATTTTCAATAGCCTTCTTTAGTCGGCTATAAGAACTCCTATGGTATTTTGAAACGCAGCTCGTATCGCCAATTTTTACCAGGGGTAACCTATAACATAGTTCCCTTTTTTAGCAAAATACATCCAAATGGCGGTATCGACTTGAATGATTGGCCATTGTATTTTATGTTGATCCCCCAAAAAGGTAGTGAGGGACTCGAGGCCCTTACCTCTGGGGGATGTACAAGACGTGGCCAGGGATTATATTAATGCAGCGTAATTGACTCATACCTCCTTTAAATCGACGTGCTTATGCTAAAAAGTGCTATATTTTACTTAAACCCTTTACACATACTATACCTTTTAGCATAAATAACGCACCATTTTTAGCTAAAAGGGTAAAAATTCCGCCAAAATGTCGAGTAATCAATCTCGGTCTCGTGATACCAGCGAATCAATGACTCCTTTTTCGCTTTTTTGATTCCACTTAAAAAGGAAATTTTAAAATTATTTCGAAACGTCCCGGGTTTTTTGACCTCCTCATTTTTTGTACGTTGCAGCTTCTCCCCAGATTAAGTTGTGATTGTAGAATTTCAAGATTTTCAGCCCTCATAGAGTGGTATCAAAAATTCAAATATTCTACGAGGTGGTAAAATGTTGCTAGGTCGACACGATTTTGCGGGGAAAAACAGGGCCAGAAAGTTCAAAAATTTAAATTAGAGTCAAAAGTTTTGAGCTATAATGAGTATAAGTACAAGACTGAGAGGAGAATGCTCAGCTCTGGCAGTTGCATTGTTGCATGCCTGCGCTGAACACTCCCTCTGCCTCAGTCTTGTACTGATCAGTGTCGTGGCGTGCTTTGCGATATATCGATTGATCGGCCATTTAAACCTATGGAAAAGTATCGGTAAACCGGGTGTCCGCAGCGAACACCTTGAAAATCGATTATTTACTACAGCTTCAAATGGCAGCTTTCAACAATTTAAGTCTTCAAAAATATGTCCGACATGTTTCAAACGTACATTCTACAATAACGGAAAGCTTATAGTGATAGTGGGTGGCATATTTTGTATTTTAAAATATACATCGAAACATGCCGGACACATTAAATGTGTGAAAAATGGGATAAAATGTTTATCTACAAAATTGTTCAATCAGTGAATTCATTCTTTCCCGTGCGCTCAAAAGAAGCTTGCGTTCGTTTGCAGGACACATTTGATCTCGACCATGTGGATGCGGAAGCCCTGATCGAACCGGATAATCCGGGTGTTGGACCCGTCGATCAGAAACTCGGAACTAGAGGCGGGGGCAACTCTAACAACTCGTTCAAGGACAAGCTTGTGAAGACGTTCAGCCTGAAAAGCTGGAGACATCGGTTAACCAAGAGCAGATCAACGGTCTCCAACCAGGCTCCATCGTCGACCACCTCTCACGATCCACAACGACTCACGGCCCAGAATAAGGGATCAGCAACCCCTCAACCGAGGAGCAAAAACAAAGGACGGATACCCGGGGTGCTAGGCGGCGGGAAGTCAAAACCGGCGAGAGCGGGTATGGACGACTTGAACAGGAACACACCGGACAGCCAATCTGACAGTGACTCCAGCTCTGACGGAGATACCGGGAATAACAAGGCGAAAAAAAAGTACTCCAGGCGAAACAAGCCAGTAGGAAAATTGGAATATAATCCTAATCGCGGTGCCTTTGGTACTCGCTAGACACCAAGCGTCGGAAATTGAGTCTTGAGCTCTTTTTGAAAATATTACAACTAATATTTAGATAGTTAGTTAGTATAATTTTGAGACATTCAGCGTCTCAGGCTATTAACGTCTTTACAGATAATTTTGAAAATGGGAGTATATACGAAAATTCAGATTTTTAAATTAAGAGAGGTGAAGAGTTTTAGAATTTTGGTAGTAATATTGGGTTCATCGCATGTAAGTGGGTTTAGGCGATTAAGTATGTTCCAGATACATATATACGAAATCAGTGTTTGAAACTCACAGGCGCCAACACGCCAAATGCGCCTGAGAAATCGGTCATGGCGCCTTTAAAATGAAGGCTCTGCGCAAACGTGACCCCTATAAATTGCCCCCGTCTCCCCCCCCCCCCTTCGCAAAAAAATCCTAATTTTTCTGTTTCGTGACTTTTCGAAATCTCCTTGAAATATCTTGCGTCTATCTTTTCATTATATGCGCCACAATACAGGCAAAAAGTTAATTTGACCCCCAAAAATCAAGCTTCATGCGCCACATGGCTCCTGAAACATTAAGGTGAGGTTCGAACACTGTATATAATAAAAGCTACGTGAAAAAATTCTTAAGTGTTAGGATTTTTACTTGTAATTACGGATAAAGCAAATAAATTTAACTTTTGAGTCTTTGTTCTTTTCTTTGTGATAATTTATTTTTAAACAAATCCATTATTAAAGAAGGCATTCCTGATAATTATACCCTGGAGCTAAAATATCAAGAGAATATGGCTAACTATCATCTCTTAGATGTGGAATTGAAGCGCTTGGAACCTATACATTGTTCAGATTCTAGATTTTTTGATCCGAGGTGTTGAGATTTGTACCTTTAATTTTACCTATAATTACGGATGAAACAAGTAAAATAAACATACTAATCTTCGTTCATTTCTCTCGGTTGCAATTTTTGAAAAACTATTATTAAAAAATAGCATCATTGATAACCATAACTCGGAGTTTAAATATCAAGAAAATATGACAAAATATCTACCCTTAGCTGTGAAGGTGAAGCGATTATGAAACCTGAACATTTCTTACATCAAATAGAAAATAATTTCAATCATGGGGATGGTTCCAATATGTTTAATTTATTATCTCCAAGTCATTGGAATGTAGAGTTATACCTGCTCCAATCAATTATTAAGTTCGTCGTTATGAGCACTTCAAGCGTCGCCAGGTCATTTCATAAAATCGATTAATTTTCTCGTGGACGCAATTTTTAGTTATTCAATTTTTTGCTTTGTGGAATTTTTCCGTGTTCTAATTGGACGTATTTATGCGAAAAGGAACTAAGCGCAAAGGAAAAGATGGGGTGTGCTCGTGGAAGCTGGATAAGAAACAATGCAAATATGGATATAGTTCCTTTTGAGAAAACGGAAAAGCGGGATTTTCAATTAAATCAAAAGGAACTGAGCGCTAACTCGTGAGCCTTCGGCATGTAATAGGATCGTTGTGGAAAGGGCTTATGAGTTAAAAAGTCCCGCCACCGATCTCCCCGTGGGCTCCGTCTTCCCGGTAGCCGCTGACGTCACTGGCGCTTTTTAATTCCCATTCATTCTTATGGCCCTCAACTAATAAGCACACTCCATCTTTCCACTTGCACATAGTTCTATTTGGCATAAATACGTCGAATTGTACTTTTAAGTCTACAATGTTTAGGCAAGCAAGAGTGTATATTGGGAAATTTTGTCGGTGGCCCCTCAGTAGTACTCTTATCAGAAGTGAACACTAACTCTCCCTTTTTACTCTTGAGAGGTGAAAACATAAAAACCAAAAACAAGCAGGAAGCTCCAACGCATTGGCGTCGGAGAGCGGCTCTGGGGGCAGTAGTTGTAGTCAAGAATGAGGGCCTAGACACATTTTGTCATTGATGTACAATCCGACAACTGTCGATTCAATCAACGAAAACGATTCAAACTGTCGAATCGCCCCAATGGCCACGATAGTTGTTAGACGTTTACGGTTTCCCTGGTAACCTTTGTTTGCTATCAGCTGATATCAAGTAATATGACTAGGAAGCTCCAACCCAGTGGTTAAAGCTTCCTTAACCGCGAAAACTTTAAAATTCAAATTTTCAAATTTTGAACGTAAAGTACATTTTTTCCATCACGAGATAAAAGCACAAACAAGTTTTGAATTGTTGACTGTATCACCATGATTCCAAAAATACAATACACAACATAGCATTGACTAACAATAAAACAGTATGCAATAAAATAAAGTCATGACAAGGAACATAGCCGAAAATGGCGCCGATTCCCATCAACCAACGCGCGGTCTCTACAATGTAACATGCTGCATTGATACTCCCCAGCTGGGACCGTCCGGAATAGCAGCTCTAGTGCAAGCACCAGAGCCGCTAAAAAGGTAATAGAAGTACTGCTGAAGGGCGGCGAGTTCAAGTCAATGTTACGGCAAAAATAGGCCAAAATGAAAAGTATGTTGGATCAAGAGGTTGAAGTAGGTCCAGAAAAAGGTATATGTATGAAGTCGCTCCTACAACGCACTCTGGTGTTCTGCGACACCCAAACGCCACATATGCCTGTCCTCCCAGAGGTTATCGAGCAACAGACACCGCGACAATGCAACATCTCCTCGTCAACGCCCTGGCGCCAACCCTCTACAGGACGTCCTCGTCACCTCTTCCCAGGCATAGAGAAAAAAAGGAGGTGCTTGCATCTTGAGGTTTGTTTACCCTGTGACGTAGGTCGGTACAACCTGGCCAGCGAAATCCGGAATTCGAAGTATGAAAAACGAACCATAATGTCCCATTTTTTTTTGCTTAGATCAATTCATGAAATAATTTCAAGCACATTTTATGGAATGACTTGTTTCCATAAATTACACCATTTCCGAGAAAATTGATGATAAAAGTCGCTGTACCGACCTACGTCATCAAAAAATTCCAAGATGCCCGAAATGCAAACACCTCCTTTTTTTCTCTATGCTTCCCAGGTGGTACCCAGTCCAAAACTTGATTGGGCAAACTTGTTGGGAGAAAAAGATACTGAAGGAGAAACGAGGAACAAGAGGTTGATGTGAGTGGAAATAATACAAAAAATTAGAATTATAAACTCGGGAAGAAAAGATAGAGAAGCCTCGATAAAGAGACGCCTAGATGAGCAAGTAACGACGCAAAGCCATTCGGAGCAAGCGACCACACGAGACTGCAAGGCTTCCTCATTAGATGACTTTAAACTTAAGGGAACTTTGTAGGTATGCATTAAATCAAACGGAGCTTTGAAGCAAGCAAAACGTCGCACGTAGTTTCTTTTGATTTAATCAGTTTACCCATAGTTTCTTTCGGTATAAGTACGTCCAATTATACGTATAGTTACTCAAGTCTCTCAACAGCTAACCTGCCGTGATAGCGAAGAGAGCCGTAAGTGCAAAATTTTCGAAATCGAGTTTTCTTCAAAATTCGTCTAAACTCTTTTAGATGAAATTACTGAGACAGATAAAACATCAAAATTCATCCTAATTCAATGAAAACAAGACGTATGAGAAAGCCGTAAGTGCACAAAAAATGACATAGTTTTTCTCAAGACAGCCGCAGGTGCATGAGAGCCAATGAAAACAGTGCTTTCCAGTAAGGTGCCGCCCTCTTCTGTCAATTTCTAACCTGAAAATGTGTTTGTTGTGCGTCCAAAACGCAACCACGAAAGCATGCAGAAGATAGCACTTACGGCTGTCTTGCCTAACAATAACCTAACATGAAAATGAAAAATACCCTTTTTATGTAATGGAAATAAAATTAGTCGATTTTTAACCATCCATACGATTTCTAGGAGTCTTCCGGACGATTAGTGGCCAATTTGACAAAGAACGGAGGCTTCTTTCAATAAAATGTTCTTGTCAGGAGCTTCTGAGCCCGTTTTCTCAAAACTTCATTTTTGCATTTACGGCTCTCTTCGCTATCACGGCAGTAACAAGATGGTGCTTTTACTATCGAGAGGCAAAGTTCGGAGGTAAACACAGATTTTCACTCGATGTTACGGTAGCTTCACCAATCTGCCGCGATAGCGAAGAGAACAGTAAGTGCATGCTGGGATGAACCTTGGGACACATAAAAGCATGTGCTAATCATCATGGTTCATAAAGAGATACAATTACTGCTCTCTTCGCTATCACTGCAGCGTTTTGCTTATCCTCGTGATCAGGAAGATACATTTAAGTATATTACAAACATGACAAAAGGTGCGAATAATTTTCTCAAACATGAGCATGGTTTTTGCGCCAATAGACCACTAGACAAGGCACGAATTTCAGCATTCTGATACATGCCTCTTAACCAAAATTTCACGTAAAACACGATGCGCACAACGGAAATTACCGAAATCAACTCCTTCCGAAGATATTTAATGATTCTTGATGCGTGCATTCAAACTACCCGCTCATGAAAACTCAGTGCTCTACGTGATTCACATCGCGCGCTAAACGTTATCATGACTTTCTCTACGATATACAAATCTGGCAACCTCAATATTGACGCTTTGGCTCAGCTGTAGCAAATTGCTTATAGTTTGAACAACACATGGTGGGACATGAACATTGCTCGACTGAGAAGCTTGCTGAAACCGTTGTAGTGCTCGATTTGACTTACGTAGAGCTTTGAGTTTCTTGTGAGCGGGCAGCTCAAATTCTTCGTAAAGAGTCAATTTCAGTAATTTTCGTTGCACGAATCGTGCTCTACGTGAAATTCTGGTCAAGAAACATGTATCAGAATGCTAAAATTCGTACCTTGTCTAGTGGTCCATTATATTACAAACATGACAAAAGGTAAAACTAATTTTCTCAAACATGAGCATGGTTTTTGCGCCAATTAAAAGGGGGTTTTGAGAACTATTCATACCCAAATATACTCCTAAATTTATTCCACCTAACAATAGGACAAGAAAAAAAGCCAAGAAACGTGGCCCGAACTGTATGTAACAAGGTGGTAAAAAGTGCTGCGTCTACACTATTTTGCGAGGAATACAAGGCCAAAATGTGTTTTTGCTCGCTGACGAGGACATTTTGTCAAAAATTTTTTGTCCGAGCGCCTGTTTTTTTCGAGTAGTTTACGTCCACGGGTAAAATAAGCAACAGTGACTTAGTGCAAGCGTTATATTTTAGTCCGTATGTAACATTATATGGACAATATCGAGACGAGAAAATTGAGAGAGAAGATGGTTTTGTTATGGTGACTCATGTTTTAAATAAAACGTTACTTTCTTCTTTTGATTAATGTTTTCAAATTGTCATTGGTGAATATTTAAATGGTTTTATTCATATCCTTAAAATTTTCGATATAAAATATACATTAAAAAACATTTTTCCCCCCTCCAAATGAAAGTATTACTTTATTTAAAAACATTTACATTTTTAAAACGTGGCAAATATTTATAAAACCTTTTCCAAGCGAAGACATCAATATTAATGTCGATGAGCCATAGTTGTGTTGGAAAAAACTATACAACAATTTATAAAAGAGGGGAAACGATGAAGAAGCACGAAATCTTTGGTTTTAACCCTTTAGTACATCGAGCTTTTTGAATCAAATACGTCCAATTTTGAGCGTTTGATTGCAAGTACACCACGCTGCAGTACTTTCAAAGCACGAAATATATAGGATAATTTAAGTGCTTTGGAAAGCATGGAACCACCTTAATATTTACTAAACACGCATTATACTTTCTTGTAATACTATTTTTCTTTTCATCATTTAAATTAGAATAATCCATGCAGAGTGTGAAAGCATTTCAAAATAATGAGTTGAACAACGCTGACTCCGCGAGTTATCCAAACAGAACGGAGCGGCACGTGGTGTGCTGCTAACGCGACATGCGCCTACAGACCTAACAAGGATACTTCAAGCATTGCGCAATGCGTGAAGTATCCCTGTTAGGTTTGTAGGCGCCAATGCGCGTGTCACGCTGGTCGCCCTCTTAACGTCTAAACTTAAAATTACGTTTTTTTACAATCTGTACATTTTTGTCTAGTAACTTCTGGAATATATCTCATTCAATTTTGAACAGTCCGAGTCAATATTGTGCAACTTTTTGAGATTTCTTTCCTTTAAGTATTAGAACAAATCTGAGGGAAATTTTCCCCTGGAAGATCCTTTTCACAGATCCGGTCACATATTGTCGTTTTCCGTACGAAAGAATGTAACCAAATTGCAATGTTGCAAAATTTTCCCTCACAAATTGAATTTATACCAGGAGAATGTGGGGCATTTTCGACTGAAAATTTCACCAATTTTTTGTCTGATTTCGCATGCAAAAAAGAGAGGAATTTCAGACAAATTTTCGTAGTTTATTCTTGTAAAAAATTAAATTATTTGAGTCGATTTTGCAATCTTCAATGGAAATGCGTTCCTTCATCCGGTAGACCAAGATTTCGGTGCAACTTCAGAGGTGGTATGACTCTTCGTCGCCCAGCTGACGAAAGGGCGTAACTACATGTTGAAATGAACCCGGAAAAGCATTGAATTGTATGGACGACAGGGCTCATTGCTGATTGTAGTTACGCCGTTAAGTCAGGAGGGCGACGGAACACTCCCCACATTTTTTGGCAGATTAACGTAAAAATTAGGATTTTTCTCTGGGGAAAAGTTGAATGTCTAACATGAAAGTTCTTCATGAGATAAGTTCTCATTACTTTCTTGGTTTCTTTTTCTAATCCGGGCATTGGCGAAAAATAGATTTTCCAGTAAAAAACTCACCGCTTTGTAACGCAGTAAATATGAAACTTTTTTAGTGCGCTCTGCTGTGCTAAGTTAAAACGCCGTATGAGCATTCGGGAGCTGAAATTTCCTTTCAGAAAATATTTGCTTGCGAAAGAAGTTATGAATATTTTTCCCTGAAATTTTGGTACTTTTTAGATCAATTTACGAACAAAATCTTCTGAAAAATCTGATCAGAAATACTCACAAATTCTACGATGATATGTGATTTGTCGAAGAAAATGTGGCAACGCCTGATGGTTCACACGGCATTTTACCTTAGCATAACATCGCTCCTCGTGGGTAACTTTAATGCGATGTAATCTTTAGAATCCTTATTCATCATCTGCGTACATTGTACACACTAGACCTAAGACTAGAGATTTTTCTGCTCGTCGCTCTTCCAAAAATTTTAATTTTTACCTGAGAGTTCAAAACATTTTAGACACCTGCACATAATCCATTACGATTCGGGCGAATAAGTTGATATTGAGGCTAAAATACCGCCGTGCTAGGAAAAAACGCCGTATGAATCTTCAGGCGTTGCCAAATTTCCCTTGAGAATACACGAATTTCCTGGCCAACTTAAGAATATTTTTCCTCTAAAATTTTCAGACAATTTTGTGAGCAATTTAATCTAAAATATCTGAAAATTTTAAAGAAATATGTAAACAAATGTCGTCAAAAATACATGTCTTATCAAGGGAAATTTGGCAACTCTCAAATGTTCATAAGGCGTTTTCCCTTGCCACGACAGAATAGGGGTTTACCGCACAAGCCCCATCCATTTCGACTTTTTTCCACTTTTTTCATACGTTTTTTCACTCGCATTTTTAGACACCCGTATTTTTTTGCGGCCTCTCACAGCTCTTGACGTCATGGTTGTAAGCTTTCGCCGACAACATCTACGCGCACCGAACGGAGATCGGGAAACTTACGGGTAACAATGCTCAAAAGTTTTCGATAATAAGTCGCGCGGTTTTTGTTGTAGGTCATTTTTATAAACACAAACTCGGTTCAGATACTACGGATCACTTCCGAAAATTAAAAGAAAACCGAAAAGATCGTTCGTCTTAAGTTGTTCCGCGTTTATCAAGGTCATTGAATATGAATAAAAAGTTCAATTTTTAGCCGGAGCGTTGTAAATTTTTGCGCTGTGTTAATTGCATTGTTGAAAGTTTTACATCTAATTTTGAGATTTATAATTTTTTGGTTGCGTCTTTGAGAATATTGAGGTGATTTCTATGTTGTGTTATGTGTTAGTACTCTGTGGATAGGTGAAACTCCGAAACGTTACAGCGAAAAATGTAAGTATCAATTTATTAAAATAAACACCCTGAATTCACAAACGCTATAACTTAACATCGAACTTCTTATTCATAGATTGTTTTGGGCCACCGTCTAAAAGGTGAAAGAAATTTATGACAGTTTTGACAAATCTCTGGTGACTCTTAACTTTCCAAAACTTGAAACACTGGATTTACCCCGTGCGTGTTTTTTTTTGAGGAAAATTTGCAGGCAATTTCACCTCTGAGGTTTTCTGCCGTGCAAAGGAAAAACTCCGTATGAACTTTCAGACGTTGCCGAATTTCGATCGATAAAACGCGAATTTTGTGGTAAACTTATGGATATGTTTCTTCCGATTTTTCAGACAATGCTGTTTACAATTTCACTTATATGTTAATTGATTTAAATGAAAAAAATTCACCTATAATATTAACCGAGGGAGGTATGGGAGAATTTCCTATGCACATAAAAAACCGTATGACCACTGCTGCAGGAATTATTGAAAACAAGTCCTGAAAATTTCAAGGAAAAATATTCATAAACTCCCTGAAAAATAGACATTTTATTAAAGGAAACTTGGCAACTCTCGAATGTTCATACGGCGTTCTTTCTTAGCACGAAGCTTTACCGTCGGTACATTTTAACGTGAACGAGTGATGACAAATACGTATTGTCGAGCCCAAGCGACACGATCCTCAAAAAAACAGATAGCCTCTCGCCGTCAGTGAAGAATTCTCCGCAGTTGCAAACGTGGGTAAAGGTTCGTGGTAATAAAGTTTCGCAAAATTTGCTCTTTCAGAATGGTCCGTCAGTTTTCGAATAAAGAAATGTTAGAACCGTGAGGATCTTCTGCGATAAATGTGGGAAATAAAGGTAAATGTTGATACATTTTTTTCAATAGTTCCACGTAAGATAAATTTTAATACGTAAGTTTCAGTGAAAATAAATCAACAATCGGGTAGAAAAAATTGATAAAACACAAGAGAAAGGCGGATCTACGATTGTGACGTTGCGAATAGTCGTACGCGTCCATATTCATTTGTTTCTCTTCTTTACATACAACAAAGCAATACTTTTATTGAAATTCTGAATTTTTCTCCTTCATTCAGAAATACCGAAAAGAAAAAAAATCAGGAATGCTCTTTTTAATTTAGTTAAACAATAAACATGTACACTGGAAAAAAAACACATTGGAATGATCTAGATTTCAGACTCTTAAAAATATCGACAAGAAAAAATACTCTTGATTCAATCAGATTTAAGCTTAAATCAAGAACCACGCCTCTTAATTTGAGCGGATTTCCTTTCGATTTAAGCTTAAATCTGCTTGAATCAAGAGTCCTTTTCCTTGTCAATGTTTTCAAGAGTCTGGACTCTAGATCCAATGTGTTTTTTTTTTTTTCCAGTGTATAGATTGTTTGACATCCCTAGCCCCGTGTAACGCACCGTAATGCTGCTCTGGACTCCCCTAAAATATTACGTAACGCTTGCTTGGAACCCCCCCCCCCCGCCCCCATTTCGATAAAAAATTGTAGAAATATCACGTTACATTTACTGTACGAATTGCCGTTTCTATTTATTCAGAACAAGTGAAAGGATTTCAGAGAATATTTTTGAGATTCTTCACAACCTCTAACGACGACGGACGAAAAATTCTGCGGAAACTCGGGAAAAAAAACTTAAAATTGTTACGAAACGCATCGCTCCATACCCTTCATCCCCCTGTCACGCCGCGAGACGCTGGCAAAGACCCCTCCCCCTTGAAGCGTTACGTATTTAGAGATGGACCGCTAGATTAAACCAATCACACAAACACTAGACAAGGTAAGAATTTCAGTAATCGGACACATGTTTCTAGAACAGAATTTCACGTCGAACACGATTCGCACAACGATCATTACTGAAAGCAACTCTTAACGAAGACATTAACGTTACTATTTCACATTGGTTACGAGGAATTTGAACTGCCCGCTCACAAGAAACTCAAAACTCTGCGTGAGACAAATCGCGCACTACAACGGTTTCAGCAAGCTTCTTAATCGAGCAATGTTCATTTCCCACCATGTGTTGTTCAAACTATTAGCAATTTGCTATAGCTGAGCCACAGCGTCAAGATTGAGGTTGCCAGCTATTTATATCGCAAAGACTGTCATGATAACGTTCAGCGCGCGATGTGAATCACGTAGAGCATTGAGTTTTCAAGAGCGGGTGGTTTGAATTCACGCATCAAGAATCATTGAATATCTTCGTAAGGAGTTTATATCGGTTATTTTTGCTGTGCGCATCGTGTTTTACGTGAAATTTTGGTTAAGAAACATGTATCAGAATGCTAAAATTCGTACCTTGTCGAGTGGTCCATTACATGGTGGCATCTGATCTTTAGAAGTATCGTACTCCAAAAGGAACAAATACCCAGAAAAATAGGCAATCGTGGTTTTAGCATGAACCGACTTGATTGAGTTCGCACTTAACGTGTCACGCCCTCATTTCTGCAAGTGAAGGAAACTCATTAAGAGGGCAGATTTTTTAATTCAAAAATCGTATGAGGTTCCACGTGCTTAGTAAAAAAAAGTTGCTCGGTAATAAAAAACTACCGTCAGTTTTTCCTGTTCTGAGGGTACATCCTCCCAAGCGATGAAAGATTGAAGCCTCCCTCTTTAGGTTCAGTTAAACGATCAAATTGAGCCATCAAACTGAAGCTCTGATTCGTGGTAAAAGACCTGAGGTGAGGATGCGACCAATGAGAGGCCCAATTTGATGGCTCAATTTGATCGTGTAACTGGACCTTTTGGAAATATTGAAAAATGAACTTTATGCTTAGAACAGCTTTTTAACTTGGGATGCTCACCTAAAATTTCCACTTTACATTTACTACTCGGGGTAATAATTTTTTTCATGTATTATCTATCTATGTTACGTTACAAAGTTGTTCTTCAGTTGAAGAGTGGAAGAGTTTCTTCGTCCGGGAGACGACGGATTGTGCACAGCGTTCTTCGCTGTGGAAGAACCTGTCTTAACTATGTGAGCTTTCATTCGGAAATTTTCTGTAAATTTTGGCCTTTTCCTCCACGAAAGAATTGACCTTACTTAAAATGAAAGGAGCTTTGTTGCACGAGAACTCTTTGCAGACAGTTTCTGAAGCATAACTGGACTACATTTTGCAATTTGGAACTATAAATTCTGGTCCGGTTTAAAAACAACGTATGTGCCATTAGTTTCCCCATGCACATAAGTGTTTTTCTAGAAGAGCCAGAATTTATAGTTCCAAATTGCAAAATGCAGTCCAACTGTGCCAAGTTGTTATTTTTAAGCCACTGGATTCGCGGTAGTTGGAACCAATAGTTTGACGATCTTGCAACATCTGATAGTGCTTCCAATGTCTTAATTTTCTGCTCTGCAGTTGCTAAGGATGGCTTTCAATAAATTCGTGCTTGCAAAATTTACGAGATCAACCACCGTGTTCATTTTGACCAGGGGCGTAGCTAGGGAATTTCTCTGGGAAGGGCCATGGGACCACCTCTCGTGGTGAAGAGAGCGGGGGGAGGGGGTGGGGAATGGAGGATCCCGTTTTTCTGGGGGGGGGGCACGAGATTTCTGGGGGGGCCAGCCCCCCCCCCCAGGACCCCCCTAGCTACGCCCATGATTTTGACAAATAGAGGCTGTGACAAATGACAATACTGGACCTTATGCAAGTCAGACAAATTTGTGTTCTTCCCAAAATCGCAGTAAGATTAGCGTGTTTATGGCAAAGATCGTGGCAATAGAGAATTTACAGGTGTCTGAAATATGATGAATTTCGTGTTTAAGTGGACACTACTGAGAGAACTGAACACGAGGATACCCTTAGTTCATGGATTGAACAATTATTGGAGAGGATATGACAAAATGATCTAATCCGCTAAAATACGCGTGTTTAAATGGGAAATGCCGCCAGATGACCTCACTAGGCGGTACATTTTCTCACTTTTAAATCTATTTTTATAATATTTCCCATATCAGAAAAAAAATTATTCGAAATACTGTGAAATCAGCTCTTTAAGCACGTTCAGATTAAGCAGTAATAAATTTGTATACAAATTCTCCATTCATCAAATTTATTAAATCATATCAGAAATCATTTTTTTTTTTTTTTTTTTTTTTTTTTAAAAAATTGCGGGGATTTTTTGTTAGGAGGTTGAGAATGGCGGGAGAGGGGCTGTGTCTTACTCATGGTGGTATCAGAAATGAGTTCGCTCATACCGTAACTCATCGGGGTCTCAAACCCGCCCCTCAGCGAGGCACTATAGGGAGGGGAAAAAGAGAAATGGAGGGGATAAGTTTACGAAACCGTGACTCGTCTTGCGTGCAACAACTGCAAGACTAGAGGATCGCGATGGGTATGGGTTGAAATTTGGGTGGAAAAGAGGTTTACACATTGGGACGGGCATGAAAAACCTGTGTTCCTAAATGACTATTTCTAGTCCAGATATATCCTTAGCATGAATTTGTCTTTACTGTTAGCCCGCAGACCCCTATAGCCACATATGTTTGACCGTTGCCTACGAGGATAGAGAGGCCGTAATCATAATTCTGTGACGTCATGCTAGTAGATGAAACTTGACCACGATTTAACATGTGTCCTTATGGGAGAACGCATGACACACGCTCCTTTCGTACTAATATCTTTTCAGGGGTTGATCTGATGCAAGAATCCATAAGGATCTTTTTGAAAGAAGATTATCACATCAGAAAACTGCCTAGTTCATAAATTACATTGTCTGATAATTGAGGAAATAAAAGATAAACACGACTGAATACCGAAAATCGTTACCCCACTACGATTCAAACGGGCCGCTCATGCAACTTCGGCCAACAGAGCACAGGAGAGAATTTCATGAGCCGCCCTGCGCCTGACATGGCGCACGACCCGCCTTTCGTTATTACACTTCATGTAGCGTTGAGAGTTCACTAATTATTTCACACGACCAGCATGTAATATTAAAGTGAAAAATTTAAAAAAAAAATTACACACACGAGTTTCTCCGCCAGGGAGCTCTCCCCGCAAAAAATCGGTCACCACCCTCCTGCCGAGAGAGCTGCGGCGTGCTGTCAACGCGAGACGCGCACTGACGCCTACAAACCTAAGGGGATACTTCACGCATTGCGCAATGCTTGAAGTATCCCCTTAGGTTTGTAAGGCGTCAGTGCGTGTTTTGAGCTGGCAGCACGCCGCGCCGCAGTGTGCCATAAACTTGCCCACAATTTCTAGGTCAGGGCGTCAAAATGTAAACAATTTGACATCGAATTCGAAATTAGCGACTCCAAAACACATCAGATACGAAACTTTCGTGATCTTTCAGTCATTATCGGACTTATTTCTTCCTGTTCTTGAGTTTTGGACCATGGTGTGCCGCGGGCAGCCGCGCTCAAGAAATTTTCCCCTGTGCTCAATCGAACTTCCGCCGATCGACGGCGGCTCTGATTGGTTAACACGGCGATTACTCAACTAGTTTGACGTCAGGAAACCGAGTATTTACTGCCTCTCCATTCTCGTAGACAACGGTTTGACCTTGCCACTAGGAAAACCCTAACGGTTAAGGAACGACCATGCAAAATGGAGATGTTGCATATATGAGGAATTTGCGATTTTACTGTTGATTCTTATGTAAAAGTTCGCGAAAAACACGATGGTCCCACTTGTTTTCTCTGATATCAACTCCCAAGCTTAAAAAAAGCTCTCAAGTTGAGGCCAAAATGGAGGGGATATCCCACGCTATCCTGAGAGTCCACCTCTACATCAAGACAAACTCTCCATGCAAAGATAGGGAGCAAATACATTAGCAGTGTTGCCGTGTTTTCAATTTTGGAGTCCCCAAATAAAGTGGCAGCCCTGTCAATGTATTTGCTCCCTATCTTTGCATGGAGAGTTTGTCTTGATGTAGAGGTGGACTCTCAGGATAGCGTGGATATCCCCTCCATTTTGGCCTCAACTTGAGAGCTTTTTTCGAGCTTGGGAGTTGATTTCAGAGAAAGCAGTGGCACCGTCGTGTTCCTCGCGAACTTTTACATAAGAATCAACAGTCAAATCGCAAATTCCTCACACATGCAACATCTCCATTCTTGCGGCGAGGGTGGTGGCTAGGCTTGGATCCTGAGCGAGAAAAGATGCTCATCACTATCCTTGCAGTCAGGACTCAGCCTTACCGCGGTAGGACTTTTTCTTTTGGCGATGGCCTGAAGCCTCTCTTGTGCATTATGACGTGAGGCCTGTTATGCATATATCTTTATGGATATCAGGGCTCATGTCTAAATGCACATAGTTCTCTTCGGCAGAAATAAGTCCAAATAGAGCAACTATATTGGGTGAGTACGGACATGTCGGTAATTTTAAGGCTAGGTCATAGAGCTTTTAAGACCCAAAAGTGAGACCAACCTAGGAACTCAAATTATCCAGAGTGATTTATTATTATATTTATTTGATCCGTCGTGCGTAAAGCACATATTTGACTTAGTTTTTTAAAAAAATTCACTCACATTTACGGAGTAACGCTCATTTAAGAACATTCTTCGACGCATCTTGGTTTGATATTGGAATCAGAGGATTGGCAGTGACGTTTTTTGTGTTAGGAGGTTGGCTGCCATTTTCGGCTCGAAGAGCTCTATATTTCGACATGCCCGTACTCTCCCTACATGAGAGCTCTACTCAAAAATATGTGGCGTGGTGTTTGCGAGCCGACTGAGAGGAAACATTCACGCTATAGGGATGCGAAATTTTAGAGGTGACGCAGATCACATTGCGTGATTTTTAAATGATTTTTCACAAATCACAATTAACGCCTCATAAATTAAATGCAAATTAAAAAATAATAAAAAAAAAATTGAATATGTGGGAAAAATGAAATCCACAGATCAATCTGCTTGAATGACTTATCTAATCCTGATACCTGTGAAATGCCATAGGGACAGTAGTTCGGAAACACGCTTCTCATGATATTTGGAAGCGAAGAACTGGAGACCCGGCGAGAGAGGCAAATCGGTCGGCTGTTGAGTATCCACGTGGAAAATCCGTTTCACAGTTGCAGTGCAATGGACAAAACTTGTTCTCTACTTTTAGTGGTGAGGCCATTGATTATCTCTATTCTCTTTCATACTTTTACTTTGAGTAACTTGATAGGACATCCCATGGAAGCCGCAGAACCCCAAAATGGCGACGCTTTGTTTCGAGTTCTGACGGTGGGGGAGGAATGGGTCACTAAACCTTGTCTTTTTTGTACAAATAGTACCAGGTGAGTAGATCGCGTATTTTTGGAGCCAAAATCCTAGATGTAAAAAAAAAGTCAAAGAATTCTCCTTTTAAAAAAGTCAAATGACTCGAAGGAACTTGAAACGCGCCGGAGAGGCGGGAAAATGATGGCTGTGAAGTACTGCGGCAGTCAAATCACTGTCTCCTCTTATTTTCCACTCACGTTTGGTAAAATAAATCTGATTTCAATACGAAATTGTTGCTTGTTTACTACAGATAACATGAATGAGATTCAATTCTTTGATTCTACAGATAAAATTTCGACTTTCCTATTGTTTTTATATACGGAGAGCAGACAGACATGTGACGGAAGTCGTAGAAACCCGTGCTCGCTTCTGATTGGTGCCGATGACACAATTCAGTTCGGCGCGAGATCGGGGAGCTTTAAATTTGCGGAAAAATTTCGCTTTTTAAATTGGTTCTAAATTACTTTTTCGCGTTTTTCGTGCGTCATCGTGCTCCACGCGTAAATTACCTTTGAAAATGGGCATTTGCAAGTCACGTGTGCATGGTTTAGTCACCCATTATTGCCCACTGTTGATGGCACTCGTTGGCAATCTTACTACTGCTAAAAAAAGTTTTCTCGGAAATAGCATACGATTCACCGTAAAACTATATTAATCCGTAGTAATAATACATTTGAGTCAAGTTCCCCATGTAATATGCAAATATAACCACGATTTAAGTCATTTTGTAACTATATTTGCTTACAAGTCCGTCATTTTTGAGTTGGAGGTCCATTAAGTGCCAGATGGAGGATCCGATCAAAAGTGGTCCTTTTAAAACAATCCTCTCTCTATTCAGTTACTCTACCTTCCCTTGAAGGAACACGACGTGAAGTTACAGCAAATGTAGCAAAGTATATATCGCTCACATCTATAAACGATACATTTTTTGGTAAATGGCGTGCAATGGCTTACGAATTTTCTGTGAAGATCACGTATTCTGAGTCTTCACGGTAAAATATATCGAAAAATATATGGTTCACTAGAAAAAAAAACACATTGGATCTCGAGTCCAGACTCTTGAAAACCTTGACAAGAAAAAGGACTCATGGTCCCATCAGATTTAAGCTTAAATCAAAAGGAAATCCGCTCAAATTAAGAGGCGTGGTTCTTGATTTAAGCTTAAATCTGATTGAATCAAGAGTATTTTTTCTTGTCGATGTTTTTAAGAGTCTGGACTCTAGATACAATGTGGTTTTTTCCCAGTGTTTGTCGGTTTGGTTTTTCGTTAGAGGGGTGTACAGAGTTATTCAGCAAACAACATGTATTTGGAATCTTTGGTATATTTGTCTACACAAAACAAAAAAGATAGCATGTACACAAATGGACCTTGAAAAATATCAATATCAGAATCGAGCTTCAAATACAGCGCTTTTCGATGAAAACTCATGCAGATCCTATAAATTTATACTTCTCTTTAGTTTTAAGGGGCAGATACCTGCAAACGTGTAAAATTTCCTCGTATCTGTAAACTTGCAAATGATGGAAGACAATATTTGCAATCGGGGTTTCAATTTTTAAAAGAACAGTTAAAAGTTATTGAAATCAGCGTTTAGAACTGCAAAATGAGTTTTCCTCGAAAATAGTTTTTTTTTCCTTTTTTTCTGGACACTCTTTCACTGAAAAACTCCTCAACTTATTTACGATAAGTGGAGTTCACTCTTGATCATATTTTTTGTTTCAAAATTCATAAACACGCAAATGGGTCCATTATCATCTGACTTAAATACAGGAGATGCTTCTTCCTTGTAGAAAATAAATTATTCTTCTCCGAGGAATTGTGATAAAGAGGTATCTCGGTTTGATGTTCAAGCCTCTATTTTTGACCAAACCATTATTACTTCCAATTCGACCCGAGATTTTACTTTATGTGGGATCATTTGGGCGTATTTATGATAAAAGGAACTATGTGCATAGGGTTTGCGTTAGATATAATTCCTTTTAGCATAAATACGTTCATTTGAAGGTTGCCCTATAGATTTTCCATCGTGTGTTACATATCTGGGCTCAGAATCATGAGGCCGAAATTTGTATGCATGTTTGACACTTTTATGCTGCCAAAAAATTTGCAGGAGTTGTTCGACCTTGAATTGTAGCATGTAGCAGACCTGAAAAAAACCTTGAATCTAAAAACCATTTGCACGCGTCGTGCAATCATGAAAAATCAAATTTTTCGGTTCGTACTTTTTTTGAGGGCACACGCTTACGAGGTATACACCATCAAGCGGAAAAAAGTATCAGAATTTTTGCTTGCTTACCCGGAAAAAAGAAAAAAATTTAAAAAAGGGGAATTTTTTTTAGAGTGAGCGGAGTAGTGTGAATGTATTTTTTTTTAGATTCAATGAAACCTGACAATTTTTGTCAAAAACCCTTAAAACAGAAGACATCGATGGGATGAATTCCTTAACTTTCAACTAGATGTTGAAATCTTAATTTTGATCACCAAAGCAAAACATGCGATGAGGATAACGGGTACAATTGGATGTAAAGCTGGTGGTTTAGATGTTTGGGAGACTGCAGCTCTCAGATGAAAGAGACGCTACAGAAGAAAAATTAAGAAACAAAAAACATAACTTCGACCCAAAAATCGCCTCATGCATTTTCTTTTAAATTGATCTTGAAGTGTGCTACAAAAAAATTCTTAAATTCAATCATGAATCAGTTTTCGTCATTCATTGCATCAGATCGTGAAATGGTTTCTTCCACTTTCATTTCAAATAGACCGCATTATGCAAAAGCGGACTCGTTACAAAACTGCAGGCTCCTTTAAGAAACAATGTTTGAGCCATCAGTTTCCCCATGCAGATAAGTGCTATTAAAAAGAGCTAGAAATAAAGATGTCTTATTTGATTATGAACTTCATGTGACGGTACCGTATTAGAAACACATATGGCATACAACAAACAACCAAAACAAGACTTATTTAGACCGATGAGAAAGCCTGCCCTCACATATACCGAAATTAAACTCAGCTA
The DNA here is from genome assembly GCF_918797505.1 of Bemisia tabaci. Classification (NCBI taxonomy): domain Eukaryota; kingdom Metazoa; phylum Arthropoda; class Insecta; order Hemiptera; family Aleyrodidae; genus Bemisia; species Bemisia tabaci. The sequence goes on along the minus strand of NC_092802.1, from coordinate 38,722,477 downwards.
GCAAAAATTCGGTTCACATGACCAAAAATCGGTTCGTTGCTGAAACTTGAAAATCTTTGGTATTTCGTAATTCAGTCCATTTCACCGAAGTTTTTTTTCATGGCGAGTGGAGCGCAATTCAATCTCTGTTTTTTTTCTCATTTTTTTTAAAAAAAAATAAATTTACACTCATACCTATTACTTTGTTCGTTGATTGACAGCTCTCTCTTGTAGACATCCGCACAGACGCACTAGTGACAGGTGATCAGGAGAAATACACCCCGAGTATAATCGTAACTCCAGAGGTTAGTCCCGTAATTTTACTAGATTCATAATAGTTTTGAGGATGAAAAGAAATCCTCTGGACTATTAAATAGAACCTATTGAATTTCAACGTGGTAAATTGTTCTTTCACGCATGCACGTAGCAAGGAAGGTCTAGGGACAGGTGTTCCCTTGAATTGAAAATGGTATCATTTGCCTCCCCCTCCCAGAAATTCTAGAGAGCGAGAAAAAAACAGAAGAGTTATTGAGTCCATCCATCCGTAAGTATTTTGAGCTAAAAATACTCGAAACGATGTAAGTTTTGTGCAGAAATGTATTGAAAATTGTGTTACGAAGCCTTAAAATATTTTAAATAGAGTGAAAATAATACAAATTCAATAGAGTTGTAAGAATTGAATGGAAATTTGACCTGCGTTCTAATAGAGGTAAATTTTAAAAATTTACGGGAGGGAGTAGAGAGCTTGATTAAAATGTTGGTGAATTATAGTCTAAATCAGCCAAAATCATGCATACTTGTATGCATAATTTTGCTCCTAAAACACACTCTTCTGCGTTTTTTTCCAGTGCGTGCTTTGCGATATATCGATTGACACGCCACTCAAACCTATGGAAAAAGATCGATTATCAGGGTGTTCGCAGTGAACACCTCGGTAATCGATTCTTTACCATAGCTTCAAATGGCGAGATATCGGTAATCGATCATTCACGCCTCGCCACTGTTAGAGTACCTATATTGAGAGAGTATGGCCACTGGGCCCCATGGGGAGACTTAGGACCCAAAAATGGCGGTGCTTTGTTTTGGTTTTTGTGGATGGGAGGGGGGTCATTGCCAACTTTTGACGGTTTTCACCAACCGCACTTGCTGCCAACCTTACTACATCTAAGATAATTTTTCTCAAAAATTGCACACGATTAGCATTAAAAATATATAAAGAATCGCAAAAGTGCATTTGGGTAAATATCTCGTTACGATAAGCAAAGAAAACTACAATTTGAGTCATTTTGCATCACATTAATTTATGGCGTCCGCCATTTTAGGGTACTAAGGTCTCCATTCAGCCTAAGATGGCTGAGCCAATCAGAGGTGGTAACACCAGTGGCCATACTCTCTCAATATAGATACTTTAGCCACTGTTGTCAAGAAGATGAAACATCTCTCATTCCCTCCTCGTTTACAGTTCAAGGTGGACAGCGATCGAATCTCAGGCGATCTAAATGGTTCTACGGAGACGATCCCTGTCGAGCACAAACTCAAGCCGGGTCTCGAGACAAGATCCCTCAGGAACTTCCGAAGATCCCCGACCTGGAGATGGCTCAACGGCAAGCGGAAGGACATCGTGGAGAAAGCCGGGCCCATCATCTACGACGCCAGCAAAGTCGTCGCCACACAAGCGGTCCGGCTGATCGACTACCAGGAGAAACGGGGAGGACGCACGCTCCTCAAGGGAAGTTGGAAAAATAAGCTCAGGTCCTTCTCGGCCAGCGGGAGTGACCGGTCGAGCAGCACGACGACGCGGCAGGGGGGCCAAGGGATACGTCATCCTGACGACTTGCAACACGTGGACCAACGCTACAGAGTACCCCCTTCACCCGATACAGCTCTGCCGGATCTCGTGAGTAGCTTGGACGTCACACGGCAAAATGGAGATTTTGCATGTGTGAGGGATTTGCGATTTAACAATTGGACGGAGTTAAGCAGAAAGGAACCAACCCACATTTTGGAGAAAATTGAGTTATGAGTGGTTTTGAACTCAACCACTGCTCTACTATCTATCGCCAAAAATTCAAAATTTTTGTTAGAGCAAATTTTGCAGAAATTGAACTTGAAGTCTATCTTTTACATTGAGTCTTATGCAGGAGCCAAACTTTAAACCTCTTTTTCTCGGTTCGATCCCGATGTGGCTTGGTTCCTTTCTGTTTAACTCCGCCCAATTGATTCTTATGTAAAAGTTCATGAGAAACACGATGGTGCCACTTGTTTTACTCTGAAATCAACTCCCAAGCTCAAAAAAAGCTCTCAAGTTGAGGCCAAAATGGAGGGGATATCCCACGCTATCCTGAGAGTCCGCCTCTACAACAAGACAAACTCTCCATGCAAAGATAGGGAGCAAATGCATTGACAATGCTGCCACCTTATATTTGAGGACTCCAAAACTGAAAACATGGCATCCCTGCTAATGTATTTGCTCCCATCTTAGCATGGAGAGTTTGTCTTGATGTAGTGGTGGACTCTCAGGATAGCGTGGGATATCCCCTCCATTTTGGCCTCAACTTGAGAACTTTTTTTGAGCTTGGGAGTTGATTTCAGAGAAAACCAGTGGCACCATCGTGTTTCTCGCGAACTTTTACATAGGAACCAACAGTCAAATCGCAAATTCCTCACACATCCAACATTCTCTATTGGACGTATTTAAATCAAACAGAACTATGTGCAGGTGAGAAATTTGGGGTGTGCTCTAGAAAGCTGCATAAGAAACAATGTAAAAGTGGGCGTGATTCCTTTTGAAGAATTGGAAAAGCGGGATTTTAAATTGAGCAAAGAGAACGATGTGCCGACTGAATGCGGGATATATGAGCCGCGGGCATGGCACGAGAGCGTTGTGGACAGGGCTCATGAGTTAATGACCACTACGACTACTACGAAGAGCCGCGACGACGGCGCGCATCTCCGTTGACGTCACTGGCGCTTTATTATTCTCATTCACTCTTACGGCCAGAGAACTGACGAGCACACCCCATATTTCTCACCTTCACATAAATCTAGCTGTTTGATAGAAATGCGTCCAATTGAACCGATTATTCTCCAAATCATGTACGTGCCAAAATTGCGAATGCGAGAAAAACAAGAAAAACCGTTATATTCGCTTTCTTAACAGTCTTCGAATTCCAAAAAAGTATGATTTTAGAGGGTTATTCTAGAATCAGACATATTTGATTATACCAGATAATACAAAAAAATACCTCTTTAACACGAAAATAGCGATTGGCGCTTACAAGATTTGGAGAATAATCGGTTCAATTGTTGAAATGGGCCGGTTGTAAACTTCAGTTAGAGCAAGAAGAAGAGCTATTTCCTATGGAAAATGACCGAAAAATGACGATGAGCACACCGGGAAAGTCTCGAATAAAATTCTAACTTTACAATCGATCTCCATGGGAACATGCGTTTTTTCAGCTTCCCGCTTCAATAACGATACTACGGCACAGGTGAATATTTCGTGAGAGGGTTCGTTCTATCCAACCCTTGCGCACTAGGATGCTACACAATATTTAACATAGCCGACGCCAACCCGTAAAAATACATTCACACAATCCTATAATATTCGATTCTCACTGGTCCGAGATTTCGCTTGGGCTATGAGCGCTATGTTACTCAAAGTTAATTATTAGGTTATTTTCGATTCGCCTTCAATTGCATCTGCAGCGATTGTTGTTTCGAAAATGTTGTGCGTGCTGATTTTAGTTCATTACATAATTAACTCTTTGAAGGCATTTTATGTGAGCAAATGGCGCACTCTGTTGGAGAACAAACGAAGTAGGGGTTGAGCGATTATTACATTATCTACTTCAGTTTTTTTCGAACAGGGTGTGCTGTTTGCGCACATAAAACGCCTTCAAAGAGGCCATTATGTAATGAGGTAAAATCAGCACGCATGGCATGCTCGTAACAACAATTGCTGCAAACATAGTTGAAGGCGAATTGAAAACAACCGTATGATAGGCATGTTGCTGACGCTTCCGCGCGGAAATCGCAAGGAATTACCATGCTCGCAAGGAAAATGTAAATATAAACACGCCGGTTCATAAATTCCCATCTCGTCGCCCGTGTTTTGGCGGATCGGCGTCGGCCATATTTAGTAGTGTGTAGCATCCTAGTGCAGAAGGGCTGGATGAAACGACTCCTCCTGATAATATTCACCTGTGCCGTAGTATCGTTTTTGAAGCGGGAAGCTTGGAAGCTCATTTCTCTTGCAGATTGAAAAGTCAAGAGCAGGGTGGCAAAATTGCATGAAAAATAAAATTTTGAAATTTCACGTGAACTATTCCATGAAATTTCAGAAGTTTAGGAGAGATAATAAAAAAATACCAATTGCTTTTTATGTTTCGCAAAATGTAAAAATTGTGACTTTCTTCTATTTTTGTGCGTTTGGGTGTACGTTGCACACTCTAACCTCTGAAAAATATGAAAGATTTCATAGCCTCACTGAAAAAAAAAAAAAAAAAAAAAAAAAATCGCCGTGGAGCCACAATCGGGCTATATAGACATACCGTCCATTCCGGGCTCAAAGGCCGAAAATTCCGGCTGCTGGAGGCGTAGCTTCGATTGCTCCGGGTTCAGAGGCCGAAGCTACGGCTCCAGCAGCCGGAATTTTAGGCCTTTGATCCCGGAACGGACGGTATGTCTGTATAGCCCGTAATTGCGGCTCTCACGGCCGGAGTTTTTTTTTCAGTGCTCCTGATATTTCATGAAATATTTCACTGAAATTTTCAATCATTCATTTCTTTCTTACGTTTCATGCCACGTTGTCAAGAGAGTATTTCAGACCTTCACATATACTTATTTATTCCTTTCCTTCCTCTCTTCAGCGTCAAGTCTACCGGGACTCGCGGCCAGAGGACGTACCCTTTAACACCCAATATTTTCATCAACATCCCCGCGGCCAAGTGCAACAACGGCGACCCGGGGAGATGACGTCACCTACACGTCGAGAAGACCTCCGCGGGGGAGGCGTCACGGAACTTCACCAAGCCCCAACGCGAGGGGGCAAAGACAGAGAGATTTGCCGAGAAATAAACACAACAGGACCCAACTGAAGGGAGTTCCTAACGGGGAGATAAATGGGAAACATGTGCATTTTGCAGCGCCTCAACCATCGCCTCCGCGCGAGCAGAAGGGAGCCGATGTTAATAATCCCGATGAAAGGAAAAAGAAAAAATCGACAAAGATAGATAGCTGGTTGGCCTCATTGCCCGATGAACTAGATGTTCCAGGTGATTATATAAACGAAGATCCTCTCAGTAGTCCCAAAAATATATACAAGAGACGCTAGGTCTGTTGCACGCAAGAGATAGAGCCAAACATAGACGATGTACTGGGCTGTCGAGCAATTTTCAACAAAAAAATTCCCTGACGTATTCTTGATTGTCTTGGCCAAATCGGCCAGAACTGAGAAAAAATTGAAATTCCCTGACATTTTCCTGAGAAATAGGAAAAATGGACGTATTTCTGTCAAACGGAACTAAGCGCCAATTTGAGTTCCTTTTGAGGAATTTAGAATGCCGGATAGTGCGTTCTGTCAAACGGACCTAAGCGCCATGGAAAAGCATTGCGAGTATGGGACGGAATGAGCCCAACGCTCGGTTCCGCCGCCAATCTAAGCCCCCCTCTACATCCCTCCCCCAATGGCGCTTAGCTCCGTTTGACAGAAATATGTCCAAATAATACTAGTTTTTCAACGCGGTTGAACTGATTAGATGTGAGTGATAATGTTTTCATGTTTTAGGAATAGAATGTAATAAAAAAAAGCAAAATATATGGTGCCTAAACTTACACAAGATATTTTGCCCTCGTTTGTAAAATTTAAGGAAAGTTCGTGAAGAATTTTCTGAAAAATCCGTGTTTTTCGATTTCCCTGACGTTTTCCTGGCACAAAAATAGCTTGCAAAATAAAATTCCGTGACATATTCTTGATTGTCTTGGCCAAATCGACCAAAATACAGAGAAAAAATTGAAATTCCCTGACATTTTCCTGACAAATAGGAAAAATAATACTGATTTTTCAACACGGTTAAACTGATTAGATGTAAGTGAGATGCTTTCATGTTTTAGGAATAGAGTGTAATAAAATTAAGCAAAATATATGGTGCCTAAACTTTCACGAGATATTTTGCCCTCATTTGTAAAATTTAAGCAAAGCTCGTGAAGAATTTTCCGAAAAACCGTGTTTTTCGATTTCTTTGGCGTTTTCTTGGCACAAAAATAGCTTGCAAGATAAAATTCCGTGACATGCCGAATTTTTGCGGACTCCTTGACGTTTTCCTTGACATTTTCCGGTTTTCCTGGGAGCTAGTGTCTCTAAGTTGCTGGGTTAGTTGCGCTGGTAAAATGATCGTGTTTTGACGATTGATTCCTACATTATAGCTAAAAATAATGAGATCCGTCCAAACAGCATCACTCTACGATCAATATTATCTGAGGTATCGCACTTTGAAAAATTCGGTCGTCCTTGTTACACCCTTGGTTCCCCTCACCTTGCTTTGATTTGAGTTTCATATTGAGTAACCAGAGCAAATACGTATGTATCACCGGCTGATGAACGCAAGGTAAAAGAGATAATGGTATGCATAACCGCGGAGGATGAAGTGGATTGCATTTTGCAAAAAGGAACCACTAGCATTGCAATGATGCTAAGATCGTGCAATTTCATCCTTTGCAATAAAATTGCGGAAATCGTGAAAAACTATGAAAAGATGGTAATTTTTGTCTTAAATTTACAGTTTTTAGCGAGTAAAATAGAAACTATTAAGGGATAATCGGGTTTTTCCTCCAAGACAAAAGAAGTTGCACAATCTTAGCAACATTGCAATGCAAGTGGTTCCTTCTCGCAAAATGCAATCCAAGTCATAAACCGAATGCTTCAAATCGCGATATCTCGGATAATGTTGAGAGTAGAAAGTTGCTGTTTGGACTTATCTCACTATTTTTAGCTGATCTACGAGACTCCAGCATCAAGTCACGATTCTGTGACCTGCACGATTGACCTTTTTTAAGGGTCAAAATAAGACTTTATCTCCATTAATTGTTTTCTGAAAATACTTTTTTTCGACGCCACACCAAATCAAAATCGAGGATTTTTCCCCGAAATTTGCCCATGACTCTATTCCAAAGCAGATCGAAAGAATAGACGTGTTCCTGCCATACGGAACTATGTGCATTATGACAAGAACCCTGATATGCATACATTCTTATGGGTCTCAGGGCTCATGTCTCAATGTACATAGTTCAGTTTGGCAGGAATGCGTCCATTTTATCTCCAATTATCTAAGACACGGCATGAACGCCTTCTAGAGGCAAATGATTGCTTCGCAGTTGTGCACGTTGAAGCACTCTTGCTTGCACTAAAATGTTTAATTTTTGACCGAAATAAAACGTGATGAAAATCGAATCTTAAAAAAAGGCGAAAAAATATCATTCTCTCGAAATGAAAAAAAAATGCATAAAATAAATGAACCCGTTGAGACGTGGTTTCCTGCCGGTTGATGTAAGTTTTCTATCTTGTATTTGATAGAACGGATGTATTGAAGATGTCTTTGAGTTTTTGGTTTGTATTGTGATGAAAATGTGTCTTTCACCTTCCCAAAAAGTCAATCAGGCCCCTCCCTATCCTTCCAAATTCACCGTCTCCTCGTAAAATGGTGTTAAATTTTTATCGACGAACATAATAATATTAAAAAATGCTTATTTCAGTGAAAACTGTCTCCTTGATTTTTCAAAGAAGTATCATAGTTGCGTTTCTAGCAATTTTAACTTTCGAGACTTTAGCGTCATTAGTTACGTACTGCAATGTATACACGCAGTGGCAAATTACCAGTCCACGGGTTTCATGCGTGATTAGGCGGGAAAAATTGGACACATTTCTGCCAAACGGAACTATGTGCATTAAGACATGAGCCCTGAGACCCATAAGAATATATCCATAACAGGGCTCACGTCATAATGCACACAATTCTGTTTGGCAGAAATAAGTCAAATTTTTCCTTGTAAAGTGCGCAATCCAGGCTTCATTTGATTCATGTACCATTTTTTGCAAGATCAGCTCACTTTCGAGTTGCTCATGACGTGGGTGTAAGACTTGGCGCTCAATCATCTTCAACTTTTTACTGATTCATTGTTCGAGCGCATGTCACCTGACAGTATGAATCATTGTGCACGACTGCACGTGTTCGCTATGTGAATCTTTTTAAAGAGCCACTTTAGCTCAAAACTCGTTCTGCTCCTGCAAAGTTGGAACAAATTGATCCAATCGAAAGTTTAAAGTTCAAAAACCCATACCAGGCCGATATAATTTACACTAGCTTGGTTGAGTCGGTCGTTATCGGTTCCAATTTTGTTGGTTGACGCAGGGACAGTAACGAGGGATTCCACCCGAGAAGAAATGCGTTCCAGGTAAGTGTGTGATACTTGAACCACGTGAAGCAGAAAGGAACCAAACCACATCAAACGTTGCCAAATTTAATTGGGCAGTTTAATTGTTTACACGAAAACGCAATTGTGCAATTCTCAGTGAATTTTCTGCATAGTGCGAAGCCAATTCCCTAAAATTTTCAAATGAATTCGCATAAAAGTCCTCTTTTAAAAAGTCACATTACCCAATTAAACTTGGCAATTGCTGATGTAGCTTGGTTCCTTCCTCTAAACACGGTCCAATTCACAGTGCAACACTTCGATGGCTTAAAAAAGATTTCAATTAGAAACTAATTAAAGTTAAGTTAAGTATACCCCTTCTTTGACAAGAACAGATATTGACGAGGATCTGGGATGAAAAGTATGGACATTTTGGGGAAACTTTTGGAGGGTAAAAACTATACTTTATACGACAAAAGGCATCCATAACTTCGTCCAAAGGCACGGTTCCTAAAAACTTCAGCATTAAAAGTTCTAACGTTCCGAGGTTACTTTGAAAGGTGAGGAAACAATTATGGTCAATTAGACTACATATTACCCTGATGTTTCTTGAAGATATTAAATTTTCTGATATTTATCGATTTTTACTGACGGTAGGCACCCTGATTTTGCAAGTAGGAACTGCAATCTTTGGCTCATTTTAGAAACAACACATATGCCATTACTTCCCGCATGGAGAAAAATGTCTTTATCAATGAGCCAAAAATTGTAGTTCCTTAATGCAAAATGAATAAGTCCGTAAAGGCCTGATAAGGTGGATATAGAGTGAGACATCAAAAGGTGCTTATGAGTCAGTGTATAAATTAAAGGTTACTTAATTTAACAACTTAGATCAATTATGAAAAAGGTGAACTTAATAAAAATAAATTGCCTAGCAAAAAACTCATTTGTTACATCTACAACTCGTTAGTGCTTATCGTTGTTTCGCATGCTCGACAGGATTATTCTCAAAACAGTATCATGAAAGCTTTCTTTCGTGAAATGTGTTACGAGCAGACAACAAGAAAAACTTGCTTTCTTTCAAACGAAGATGTACCATTTCGACGGTGTAAGTCGGCAATCACACATATAACTCGGTTTTCGACGTCGCAAACTTCCTGTCATACTTTATTTTTTAAACGAAAAACTACTCGACGGAAATGCTTTAAAACTGCTGTGATTTTTCTTCTCTGTGCGAAGAAAATTCTACAAAAACTTCAAGGGTTGATGTCAATTTGTTCTCCTTCAAAAAAATAACATAGAGGCGAAGATTTTCAGACACTGCAAACGAGTTATGTGATTGCTGACTTACACCGTTGACTTGTTATTTTTAGTAGATATGAAATAAATAATGCAGTTTTCAAGTTCGTAAACTACCTCCGGCTATTATGGGAAGCTTTCTGTTTTTGTGGAGCTTTGAACTTACTTCCAGCGTTAGCACGGGACATTTTCTCGGGAGATTCAGAAACCTTCAATCTCAAAAATCAGGATGCAATGATCGAGTACATTAACCGTGTTCAGACGTCATGGACGGTAAGAACCTTTCCTCAAAATTAAAAAAAAATACAAATTAGCAAAAAATCTGGTTTTCTTTTCTTCCTCGACTTTTTAAAAGGAAAAAATGAAGGAATTTCCACGAAATTTGCAGTATATGAGTCAAGGAAATTTGGCGACGCTGAAGTGATATGATTAACGTTTTTAAGGCGCAGTATTACACTGAAAAAAATCGGTAAGATTTACCATTCCTTCACGCTGTATTCCACACAGCGTCAATTCAGAGTTAATTCTACCAGAAGAAAGGTAAACGTTACTATATACTGGTACAGGTAACCATTCCTCTGGCAGACTCGACTTTAAATTCACGCTGTGTGATATACAGCGTGAAGGAATGGTAAATTCTACCAATTTTTTTTTTTCAGTGTAACATTAAACTCTGATTGTAGCACCTGTATACAACTATTTGTGCTTCTTAGTGCCCGAGTTGCATTATCAAATATTTGAAGGCACACTGTTTTTTTTGCTTTCCTCCTAGTGCTGTCGACAAATTGAACTGCATTTTGCGATTAGGAACTGTAATTTCTTGGTTATTTCAGAAACAAAGCAGTATGTGCCATTAGTTTCCCTATGCACAAAAGTGATTTTACGGTTGAGCTAGAAATTGAAGTTCCTAATTGCAAAATGAGGTCCAGTTGTCCCAGTATGGTGCAAGTATAAATCGATGTATGCGTCCAGCGTAAACCAAAGGATATTAACAGGGATGTTATAGATATGTAGTCAACTTCTTTAATTATGGCACGACTGGACAAGACTGGAATTGGAATGACTGTTCATGAACTTTGATACAGATGAGTTGTGATAACAACAGCCAAGGTGTTATTTTTGGATTAAACTAGCTAAGATTCATTTTGTATGGGTAATGCATTTTCATAGCGTGTACATGAAGAGAAAAACTTCGTACGTAAGACCCGAAGTTCACGGATCTCTGAAGTTTTCGTGCATGGATCGTGCACCCGATAACTTGAGGTCCGGCTGTTGAAGTTCAAGCGACATACCTGAAACCTTTCGGTGATTCGGCTGAAGCTTTTCAAGATTCGAAAAAAGCACCGAAGTATCTCTTATGTGTGACACAAAATTTGACGGCTGAATTTCAAGTTTTCAGGTGCAAGAACAGAAAAATTCAGAGGTCAATAGGACCTAAACTTAGTGTCCCCAGCACAAAGTTTTTTTCTCCGTGTATTGACTTTTCATCGCTTTTGACGCAGGCCTTGTAGAGTTATCGTTGCACATATTTAGCCACTAAAGATGATTATAAAGCGTTTAAGGTCCCTGTCAAAATGAATATCAGAAAATATTACACCTTGGCTGTCGTCGTTGTCATTTCAACTCATCCAAATCGAATGGGCTTTGTTGTGAACTTCAACTAGAGCAAGAAAAAAGAGCCACTTCTTGTAGATAATGACTCAAAAATCACGATAAGCGCAATGGAAAGTCTAAAATATACTCCTAATTTCACAATCTACGTGAGAAATGCGCGTATTTCTGAGATTCCCGCTTCAAAACCGGTACGGCACAGGTGAGCATCTCGTAAGAGGAGCTGTTCTGTCCAACCTTTGCTCACTAGGATGCTACACAATATTCAACATGGCCGACACCAACCACCCAAAACATACGTGACAATACGAGATTTATCAACCGGTATTTTTATAATGGACCACTAGACTAGGTACGAATTTCAGCATTCTGATACATGTTTCTGAACCAAAATTTCACGTAAAACGCGATGCGCATAGCAAAAGTTACCGAAATCAACTCCTTACGAAGATATTTAATGATTCATGATGCGTGAATTCAAACCGCCCGCTCATGAAAACTCAATGCTCTACGTGATTCACATCGCGCGCTAAAACGTTCATCATTATAGTCTCTACGATATAAAAATCTGGAAACCTCAATCTTGACGCTTTGGCTCAGCTATAGCAAATTTCTTGTGGTTTGACTAACATATGATGGGCAATGAACATTGCTCGATGGAGAAGCTTGCTGAAACCGTTGTAGCGCGCGATTTGACTCGAGTAGAGCTTTGAGTTTCTTGTGAGCGGGCAGTTCAAATTCCTCGTAACCAATGGAAAATAAAAACGTTGAAATCTTCGTTAGGAGTTAGTTTCAGTAATATTTGTTGCGCTAATCGTGTTCTACGAGAAATTCTGGTTAAGAAATATGTATCAGATTGCTTAAATTCGTACCTTGTCTTCCGCCTTCCGCCGATGGAGACCATGGTGCTTCCTCACGATTTGCGCGCGGAAACGTTAGCCATGTTGTATATTGTGTGGCATCCTAGTGCTCGGTTGTTTAAAATTCGACTTCAGCTGCATCTTCAGCAATTGCAGTCACGAATATTTTGCGCGTGCTGATTCCCTTTCATTACATACATGACTCTCTGAGGGCGTTTTATGAGCGCAAGCAATTCGCCTTCAGCTGTGTCGGGAGCAATTGTTGTTACGAATATGTTGTGCGTGCTGATTTTAGTTCATTACATAATTGACTTTTTGAAGGCGTTTTATGTGGACAAACAGCGCTCTCTGTTGAAGAAAATCAGAAGTAGATTTCAATCTCTTATTTTGTTTTTCTCCAACAGGGTGCGCCATTTGCCGACACAAAACGCCTTCAAAGAGTCAATTATGTAATGAACTAAAATCAGCACGCACAACATATTCGTAGCAACAATTGCTCCCGACGCAATTGAAGGCGAATTGGAAACAACCAAATAATTACCTCTGAGTAACATTTTAGCGCTTACAGCCCAAGCAAAATCATGGGTCATTGAGAATCAAATATTCTAGAATTGTGTGACTGTGTTTGGTGGGTTGGCGTCGACCATGTTGATTATCGTGTAGCATCCTAGTGCGCAAGGGTTAGATGGAACGACTCCTCTCACGGGAGTGTTAACCTGTGCCATAATATCGTTTTTGAAGCGGAAAGCTTAAGAAACGCACACTTCTTAGGCAGATTGTGACGTTAGTAGTGTAATTCAGACTTTCTTGACGCGCTCATCGTGATTTTTGAGCCATTTTCTATTAGAGACAACTCATCATTTTGCTCTAGCTGAAATTCGCAACAGGCCCATTTTATTGATTATATGGATGTATTTCTGGCAAACGGAACTATGTGCATTATGACGCGAGCCCTGTTATGCATGTATTCTTATGGATCTCAGGGCTCATGTCTTAATGCACATAGTTCCGTTTGATAGGAATACGTCCATATCAGTAAATCGACGTGGACCATATCTTCATGAAGCACAGTGGATCGAGTCAATGGGAGAGGTCGGACAAGAATGAAAAACTTTAAAAGCGTACACCTACGTTAATATGAAATTTAGATGTTTTGAAAGTAGTTCCATTGGTTTTCTCGTAAAATTTCTATAGAGCGCACCACTAAATATTATAATCGCGATGAGATAAACGTAAAATTTTACAATTTTTGTCGACAATTTGGATTGCATTTTGCAAAAAGGAACCACTATCATTGCAATGATGCTAAGATTGTGCAACTTCTTTTGTCTTGGAGGAAAAACCTGATTATCCATTAATAGTTTCTATTTTACTAGCCAAAAACTGTAAATTTAAGACAAAAATTACCATCTAAATTTCATAGTTTTTCACGATTTCGGCAATTTTATTGCAAAAGATGAAGTTGCACAATTTTAGCATTATTGCAATCTTAGTGGTTCCTTTTTGCAAAATGCAATCCAAGTGTTCCTATGGGTGTGGTACAGGCAGGAAGGAACTTCCCCGACGACACGGATCCGGACTACCTCAAGCGGCTTGTTTCAGCCTGGAGACCCGAGAGAGACGAACAAGCAAATGGAACGGTTTCAGACGACCTCGAGGAAGAGTTCCACGTCACTTATTCGGGTGCTGATCCACCGGCTGAGTTCGACGCGAGGAAGAAGTGGACCAACTGTCCCAGCCTTTCCCACATCTATGACCAAGGGAACTGCGGGGGCTGTTGGGTATGAGTTTCAATAAAATATTGACAATTGGACCGCGTTTAACAGAAAGGAACCAAGCCACATCAGCTATTGCCAAATTTAATTGGGCAATTTAATTTTGTACATGAAAACGGTTGTGCGGATTTTCGTACCAATTTCAGTAAAAATTCTCCATGCTACGAAGCAAATCCCTTAAAATTTTCAAAGAAATCCAAACAAACGTTCGCTCGTAAAAAAATTAATTGCCCAGTCAAACTTGGCAATAGCTGATGTGGCTTGGTTCCTTTCTGTTAAACTCGGTTCAATTTTATTCATTTTTTTGGGTTGAAGGAGATATTAAAAGTTATTTCATGAAAACTTCCGTAACTGTTTCACTGAGTGAACACAGGCCTATGAAAATTGCAAGCAATAGATAATGGACCACCAGATAAGGTAGGCATTTCAGCATTCTGATACATGTTTCCTCACCAAAATTCTACGTAAAACACGATGCACACAACGAAAATTACCGAAATTAACTCCTTACGAAGATATTTCGTCACCTTCCAGGCAAAGTATCACAAGCGCCATGCGACGTTTAAAAATTTCCGCCGCCATTTTATTTCTTTACTGAGAAATTGTTGGTTGAATCTGTTTGGAAATTTCACTAAATTTTATCGGCAGCACAAAGAAAATTCAGTGAAATTTTCGGACAGCTTCGTTGAAAAATTTCTCTGTAAAAAAGTAAAATGGCGGCGGAAATGTTTAAACGTCGCATGGCGCTTGTGATAATTTGCCTGGAAGGTGACGATTTCATGATTCTTGATGCGTGAATTCGAACCACCCGCTCATGAAAACTAAAGGCTCTACGTGATTCACATCGCGCGCTGACGTTATCATGACAGTCTTTGCGATATAAAAATCTGGCAACCTCAATCTTGACGCTTTGGCTCAGTTATAGCAAATTGCTAATAGTTCGAACAACACATGGTGGGAAATGGACATTGCTTGATTGAGAAGCTTGCTGAAACCGTTGTAGTGCGCGAATTGACTCACGTAGAGCTTCGAGTTTCTTGTGAGCGGGCAGTTCATATTCCTCGTAACCAGTGTGAAATAAAAACGTTAATATCTTCGTTAGGAATTGGTTTCAGTAATTTTCGTTGTGTGAATCGTGTTCGACGTGAAATTCTGGTCAAGAAACATGTATCAGATTGCTTAAATTCTTACCTTGTCTAGTGGTGCATTTGCGTGGAAAAATGAGTGGTGTATCTGACAGTCCTTATGAGCTGCGTCCGCAGTATTTTTCAAATTTTTTTCGTACGTGTGAAATTGTTTGAAAACCGATTTTAAAGTGAGAAAATCTGCCGCTTTGAGCCGCCATCGGGTGGAATTTTCCCTATTAATCTTACGTATTTCAGCAGAAGTGGCTTGGTCATATCTCTTCTTATGATTGCGTTGGATGCAGAAAGAGCACATCTTGGTTGCGGTGTTTTAGAATCTCCACCGCTAATTCATGTTTTAGAGAAGAAACTATTGGGTGAATTTTCTGGGTTTTTTATTTCGGCATCTCAAAATTATAAAGAAAATTCAGTGAAAGTTTCAACAAATTCCATACATTTGCTTTCATTAAACCCGGATACAACTTCAATGGTGATTCTGATACACTGCAACTAACAATAAGAAATGTCCTTCCTGCACTAGCGCTTCAATTGGACGTATTTCTGCAAAACAGAACTGTATACATCATGACGTGAGCCGCGTTATGCGTGTATTCTCATGGATCTCCCAATTGGACGTATTTCTGTCAAACGGAACTATGTGCAAAATGGCGTGAGCCCTGTTATGCATATATCCTTATGGGTCTCAGGTTTCATGTCATAATGCACATAGTTCCGTTTGATAGAAATACGTCCAATTGGACGTATTTCTGTCAAACGGAACTATGTGCAAAATGGCGTGAGCCCTGTTATGCATATATCCTTATGGGTCTCAGGTTTCATGTCATAATGCACATAGTTCCGTTTGATAGAAATACGCCCAATTGGACGTATTTCTGTCAAACGGAACTATGTGCATTAAGACATGAGCCCTGTTATGCATGTATTCTCATGGATCTCAGGTTTCATGTCATAATGCACATACTTCAGTTTGATAGAAATACGTCCAATAGTTCCTCTTAGAAACCAAGGATAATCTTACGCTGATTTCACTCAGTAGAATCATCTCAAACCTGAAATTCCCAAAATTGCACACACCTACAAATTCTCGATAGCTCTAGTTTTTCTTCTTTTGATTGAATGGGAAGGAAGATTTTAAAATACTATGAAAAAGATTCGCGATTTTTTGTAGTTTTATCGTCTAAACATTAATGACATACAAAGTGAAAAGTAATGGATCGTATTCGGACCGCGTTAAACGGAAAGGAA
The DNA here is from genome assembly GCF_918797505.1 of Bemisia tabaci. Taxonomy (NCBI): domain Eukaryota; kingdom Metazoa; phylum Arthropoda; class Insecta; order Hemiptera; family Aleyrodidae; genus Bemisia; species Bemisia tabaci. Next base: position 38,706,154 of record NC_092802.1, on the reverse strand, counting down.
CTAAGCCACATCAACTATCGCCAAATTTAATTGGACAATTTAATTTTTTACATGAAAACGATTGTGCAGAGTTTTGAGAAAATGTCGATGTAATTTCTGTATGTAGTGCGAAGCAAATTCCTTAAAATTTTCAAAGGGATCCGCACACACGTTTCCTCGTAAAAAACTAAATTGCCCAGTTAAAGGTTACTTCCTGTTAAACGTGGTTCAATTGAACGAGTTTATGACGTGCGAGTTGGAACTATGTGCATTAAGACATGAGCCCTGAGATCCATAAGGAGATATCGACGGTGTAAGTCGGCAATCACATAACTCGGTTTGCGACGTCGCAGACTTCCTGTCATACTTTATTTTTTAAACGGAAAACTACTCGACGGCCGGCAATTCTTTGAAACTGCCACAATTTTTCTTCTCTGTGCGAGGAAAATTCTGCAAAAACTTCAAGGAATGATGTCAGTTTGTTCTTCTTTAAAAGAATACCATAGAGGCCGTGATTTTTAGACACCGCAAACGAGTTATGTGATTGCCAACTTTCACCGTCGATATGCATAGCAGGGTTTATATCATATTGCACATGGCTCCGTTTGGCAGAAATACGTCCACTTGACCATCAAAACGGTCGTTTTCAGGCAGTTTCCTCCGCATCCGTGATCACAGATAGGATTTGCATTTCCAGTGACGGAAAATTCAAGGACATGATTTCAGCGTGGGAGATCCTTTCTTGCTGTGACGAAGATAAATGTCGTGGCTGTGACGGGGGCTTGGAAAAGATTGCTTTCAAATACTACAAGAAACATGGCGTCGTAACCGGAGGAGAATTTGGCACAAACCAGGTAAAAACTGAATCAGTTCAATTAATCAGTCACTCAGCACTATATTTGGATTGCATTTTGCAAAAAGGAACCACTAGCATTGCAATGATGCGAAGATTGTACAACTTCATCCTTTATAATACAATAGCGGAAATCGTGAAAAACTATGAAATTTAGATGGTAATTTTTGTCTTAAATTCACAGTTTTTAGCGAGTAAAATAGAAACGATTAATGGATAATCAGGTTTTTCCTCCAAGACAAAAGAAGTTGCACAATCTTAGCAACATTGCAATGCTAGTGGTTCCTTTTTGCAAAATGCAATCCAATTAATCAGTCATTCAGCACTATATTTGAATTGCATTTTTCAAAAAGGAACCACTAGCATTGCAATGATGCTAAGATTGTGCAACTTCATCCTTTGCAATAAAATAGCGGAAATCGTGAAAAACTATGAAATTTAGATGGTAATTTTTGTCTTAAATTCACAGTTTTTAGCGAGTAAAATAGAAACGATTAATGGATAATCAGGTTTTTCCTCCAAGACAAAAGAAGTTGCACAATCTTAGCAACATTGCAATGATAGTGGTTCCTTTTTGCAAAATGCAATCCAATTAATCAGTCATTCAGCACTATATTTGGATTGCATTTTTCAAAAAGGAACCACTAGCATTGCAATGATGCTAAGATTGTGCAACTTCATCCTTTGCAATAAAATTGCGGAAACCGTGAAAAACTATGAAATTTAGATGGTAATTTTTGTCTTAAATTCACAGTTTTTAGCGAGTAAAATAGAAACGATTAATGGATAATCAGGTTTTTCCTCCAAGACAAAAGAAGTTGCACAATCTTAGCAACATTGCAATGCTAGCGGTTCCTTTTTGCAAAATGCAATCCAATTAATCAGTCATTCAGCACTATATTTGGATTGCATTTTGCAAAAAGGAACCACTAGCATTGCAATGATGATAAGATTGTGCAACTTCATCCTTTGCAATAAAATTGCAGAAATCGTGAAAAACTATGAAATTTAGATGGTAATTTTTGTCTTAAATTCACAGTTTTTAGCGAGTAAAATAGAAACGATTAATGGATAATCAGGTTTTTCCTCCAAGACAAAAGAAGTTGCACAATCTTAGCAACATTGCAATGATAGTGGTTCCTTTTTGCAAAATGCAATCCATTCAGGAAGGTATTGACTTGATTGACGTGAGCCGATCAACATAGATTGGATTGTCACCTTCCGACCGAATAATCACATGTGTCATGCAACGTTTCAAAATTTCTGCTTCCATTTTGTTTTTATAAAGAGGAATTGGTCAATGAAGCTGTCCGAAAATTTCACTGCAATTTCTTTGTGCTGCCAAAAAAATCCAGTGAAATTTTCAAACAGATTCAACCTATGATTTTTCTGTAAAAAAATAAAGTGGCGGCGGAAATTTTGAAACGTCGCATGGCATTTGTTATACTTTGGCCGGAGGGCGACGAAATCATTGGAACCCGAAATCAATTTGATCGACATGACTCGATGGTAAAATAAAACGTAAACAGGAGGATGTGATTCGATCGATTTACGGGTTAGTCGATTGGTTCGCGCGGGTTTTATCAATCGATTCATAGGTTTTGGGATCGATTGAAGGGTTAGTCGACCGATTCATGGAGTTGTCGATTTATTCACGACTATATCGATCAATTCAAGGGTTCGTCGATTGCATCACGGTTTTCAAATATTGAAATAAAATTGAGATCGATGACAGTAAAATTGCATCCCCCCCCCCCCCCCAGAAAATAACAATATTTTTATATCATCTGGTGCATAAATATCGTTTCGGACAATCAACGGGGTAAGTTTCATGATGTCAGAAAAATAAACAATTTGCAATGCAATAAATTTCCATGAAAAGCGTCCCTTCGATCAATGAATACGCAACACGCGCGACACTCTGATGCGGTAGAAAAAATATTATCATGTGATTGCAAGTTACTGAACTCTAATTGCAAGCTACTTGGGTACGAGGATTTTTCCTTTAAATTGACAGACACTCTCAATCTTTTAAGTAAAGTTCGCTGGGGAATAAAAACAGGAGGAACAGAGAAATATTCATAACTTCTTCCAAACACATTATACACATTAAAAGAAATGTGGCAACATTCAGATGCGTTACTCCTCAGGACGGCAGAGCTGATGATTCACTTATTGCAGCAAGATTCGTCCGAAGCTCACAAATTGATGATGAAAAGTACATGTTTAAAGCAAAAGGAACTACTTTCATTCTGATGTGAGCCCTGAGGTCCATAAGAATACATGCAGGACATGGCTCATGTCTCAAATAATATCGTTCCTTTGGATGCATATGCGTCCAAAAAAGGATAAGACGCAGATGAATTTCAAATCAGGACGTTGTAATCCCACGACCTTTTCTTTCGATGGAAAAACTAATTAAAAATTAAATTTCGCAGGGTTGCATGCCGTATCAGATAAAACCTTGCACGCATCATATGGGCAGAGATGGCAGATATAAAGATTGCGATAGTTACAATGAGACGGTAGTCCCATCCTGTAAAACGGAATGCCCTAATAAAAGTTATCAGACTCCCTATGCGAAGGACCGACATTTTGGTGAGTTTACGAGAATGACAAGGATTCTCGAGCAGAACATTCTACGCCTACGCACTAGTTGGTTCTCACTTTACACACACGCCTTGCAGTGCGTGGCGTGCTTTGCGATAAATCGATTGATCTGCCATTTAAATGTATGGAAAAGGATCGATATAGAGGGTGTTCGCAGCTTACATCTGAATAATCGATTCTTTGCCATACACCGGAAAAAAAAAACACATTGGATCTAGAGTCCAGACTCTTAAAAAACCTCGACAAGAAAAAATACTCTTGATTCAATCGGATTTTTGCTTAAATCAAGAACCAAGCCTCTTAATTTGAGCGGAATTCCTTTGGATTTAAGCTTAAATCTGCTTGAATCAAGAGTCCTTTATCTTGTCGATGTTTTCAAGAGTCTGGACTCTAGATCCAATGTGTTTTTTTTTTTTTTTTTTCCAGTGTAGCTTCAAAAGGGAAAAGATCGATAATCTGAGTCACCTTCCTTGAATTTTAAATATACATGCTCATGAAAAATACTGATCGAGGCTACTAAATTTGCGACTTAATAATAAACTACCAGACAAGGTATGAATTTAAACATTCTGATCTGGCCTATATTTTGCAATTATTAGAAACTACAATTTCTGGCTTAATTTAGAAACAGTAGACGTGTCATTTGTTCCCCGATACAGACAGGTGCTTTTATAGATGAGAGGATACCTGTAGTTCCCAAATGAAAAATGTGATCCATATACGTTCCATGTACAATGTTCCAGGTAGAACACGATTCGCAAAGCCGTAATTACTAATTTTAACTCAAAACCAACAGAGATTTTCTTTCGAAAGAGTTTCATTTTAAAAGAGTTTCAATTGAAATAAAGAATCAACTCACAATTTCTTTGCTTGAATTAGAGTTGAAGGAGCGAAATCAAAAACTTACCTGTAACAGAGAGAAAATTCAAATGAAACAATTTATATTAAACGCACAAACATTCAAAATATTATTACCAGTTTAGTTCTGGTTTCTAGAGCTCCTGGCTAATTTTGCTGCGAATACTTCGTTTTCTGCATTTTGATTTGGACCACCAAAGAGGGTGCGTTTAAGCATTCGGATACATGTTTCCTATTCAAAATGTCATGAAGAACTTCATTTGTGCGATGAAAATTACTAAAATGGCCTCCCAACTAAGATATTAACGTTTCAATTCAAGATTTGTTACGTACAATTTGCATTTCCCGCTCACACGAAAAATTATAGTACATACAACGGTTTTGGCAGGGTTCCATATCGAACAGAGTTCCTTCCCTACCCTACATTGTTTAAAGCGTAAACAACGAGCAAAAGTTGAGCTAATGCGCCGAAATTAAGGCTCGCGTAGTGTATTACCGCCAGCTACTGTCACAGTAACGTTTACTGTGCGATTTAACCAAGAGAATTATGATTTTTTATGAGCTGTATTGAATTTATGCATCGAAAAATATTAAAATGATGATCAGCAGTTAGTCTTAGTAATTTTCGTTGTAGGAATCATTTTCTACGGGAACTTTTGATGAGAAAACATGGATCATAACGCTGAACTTCGCACTTCATGCAGTATTTCATTATGAACTTTACGGTATAGGATAAGGAAAACCATATAGAGCCGACAGGCGGACGTCATTTTGCAATATGGAACAAACATTTCTAACCCATCAGTAACGAGCCTATTTCTATAGAGAAACTAGTGGCACAGACGGCGTTTCTAGAATAAGCCAAGAATTGTAGTTCCTTAATGCAGAGTGTAGTCTGCATCTGTGTATAGTGAGTTGAGTCCATGTATTTTAGAGTGTTTCGTATCTGAAGCTACGGGGTCGAAGTCATGCACAATGCATAGCATAAGTGAATTGCATTTTGCAAAAAGGAACCACTAGCATTGCAATGATGCGAAGATTGTACAACTTCATCCTTTATAATACAATTGCGGAAATTGTGAAAAACTATGAAATTTAGATGGTAATTTTTGTCTTAAATTTACAGTTTTTAGCGAGTTAAATAGAAACTATTAAGGGATAATCGGGTTTTTCCTCCAAGACAAAAGAAGTTGCACAATCTTAGCAACATTGCAATGCTAGCGGTTCCTTTTTGCAAAATGCAATCCAAGTATCAACACTACACATTTTTCAAGGCTTATGATACTAATTGGTAAACTACTTAATCAGGTAAACGCGCCTACCAAGTAAAAGCTGCTGATCTCAAAAAGGAGCTGTTTGAATTTGGCCCGGTCACGATGAGCTTTGAAGTGTTCGCAGACTTCCCACTTTATAAATCAGGTACAGGATAATTGGGTTTCTAATTTCTCTACAGCTCCAAAAATCAGGATCTCTTTACTCCTTAAAAGGCTCCGAAGCGGGGAGCTCAACGTGGAATGGGTCACTAGACAAGGGAGGACACTAGACAAGAGTCGTAAATGGGGGCTCAGGACGATTAAATTAAATTCCTGAGTTCCAGTGGCGTGGCGTGTTATACGATATATCGATATTTTCCCATTTGAAGATGTGGTAAATAATCAATTACTAAGGTGTTCGCTGCGAATACCCTGATAATCTATCTTTTTCCATAGGTTTGAACGGCAGATCAATCGATATATCGCAAAGCACGCCACACCACTGCTGACTTCGATGCCCGATTCGCTCCCGCAATCTCCGACGTAGTCTGACCTGAAATAACAGAGAAAAAAGCCCGACTCTACACCAACACTGCCGTGCTAAGGAAAAACGTCGGATGAACCTCCAGGCGTTGCCAAATTTCCTTTAATAAAATGTGAAATACCCGGTAAATTTACGAATAATTTCCTCCCAATTTTTCATATAATTTAGTTCGCAATTTTACCTGAAGATTCTGAAAATGTATAGGAAAAATATTCGTGACTTTAAGATATTCGCCAAGAATTTTAGTCCCTTATTGCAGAGTGTAGTCCGCATCTATGTATGGTGAGTTGAGTCCATATATTGTAGAGTATTTTCCGTCTGAGGCTACGGGGTTGAAAGTCATGCACACTCAATGAACAAGTATGGGAAGAGTGACTTCCTGGCCGAGTTATGGATCATTAAGCCATAAACCATGGATCATGGAGGAGTATTTCGGTCTCCGACCTAGTCTGACCTGAAATGGCAGAGAAAAAAGCCCGACTCTACACTAATAGTGCCGTGCTAAAGAAAAACGTCGGATGAACTTTCAGGCGTTGCCAAATTTCCTTTGATAAAACGTGAAATACCCGGTAAATTTACGAATAATATTCCCCCAATTTTTCATCTAATTTAATTCGCAGTTTTACCCAGAGATTCTGAAAATGTATTAGAAAAATATGCATAGCTTTCCTTAGAAAATAAACATTTTATCGATGGAAATTTGCCAACTCTCGAATGTTAATGCGGCGTTCTCCTTTAGCACGGCAGACCAGGTCCCGGGTTCGAATTCCGGTCGTGGAGACAAATTCTCAAGGACCGTCAGTTCCTTGAGAAAAACTTAAACAATAAAAAACTTTAAAAGTTAAGTATTAAAGTAAAATAAATCAAATACCAAATATATCTAAATAAAATTGATAATCTTACTTTAAAAATATATAAAATGTAGAAATTTAGCTTTAGATTTTAAGTGAAAGTATTGGATCTGCAAGAAGAGACTCCAGTCGGTCTTAATCCCTAAAAATGCGAGAGCCTGGAGCATATGCGCGCACTAACACTAATCCAATGCTCATTCAAGGCTGTAGAATCCTCCAATGATTTAAAAACCTAAGTAACTTTTTAAAAAAAGCCCGGCAAGTGTATCTCGATTTATTTTGCGAGGAAAGCTCCGTACTCTTAAAGGATGTCTGTCATTCTTGATACGTTGGAGCGCCTTCAATTTCGGGTGATACTGTGCAACACCTCTAAGGCATAATAGTTGCTTGCAGCGCCGCGCCGCGGCGGGCGAGGGCGACCGGCGTGACACGATCTTTAGCGCCTACAAACCTAAGTGGATACTTCACGCATTGCGCAATGCGTGAGGTATCCACTTAGGTTTGTAGGCGCTAGTGCGAATGTCGCGCTAGCAGCACGCCGCGCCGCGTGCCGCTCCGTTCTGTTTGGCTCTAATATTTAAGCTCGCGGAGTCAGCGTTTTTCAACTCATGATTTTGAAATGTTTGCACACTCTGCATGGATGATTCTCATTTAAATTGATAATGATTTCCAAAGCACTTTAATTTTTTATTGTAAGTTTTGTGATTTTATTGTGCTGCCGCATGGTGTACGCGAAACCAAACGCTCAAAATTGGACGCATTTGACTCCTATAGATTTATGTAAAAATGAGTTAAAACCGAAGATTGTGTGCTCCTTCTTTTTCTTTTATTACTTTTTGTATAGTTTTTTTCAACACAACTACGTCTCATAGAATTACTAACGATTCCATCGCCTAGAAAAAGTGTTGCAAATCGATTTGTAAAAAAAGTAAATGTTTTTAAAATGAAGTAATATTTTTATTTAAAAAAAGAGAAAAGAAAGGTATAGTAAGGTACATTTTATATCGAAAATTCTAAGGGTAAAAATTAAACCAAATATTCACGAATGATAATGAACCAAAAGAAGAAATCAACGTTTCACTTCAAAAATGACCTATCATAACAACACCTCCTCATCTCTCAGTTTACTCATTTTAATATTGTCATTATAATTTCACATACGGATTAAAATATGACACTTGGACCAAGTCACTGTCGCCAATGTTACTCGTGGACATAAACTACTGGCAAAACAGTTGCGCGGAAAAAACAATTGTTGACAAAATGTCCTGAAGCCAACATTTCAAATGGTATCTCCTGATTTTTACCGCGAATAAATTGACACTTATTTGATTTTACAAACCAAAATATTGAATTAATTAAATCAAGGTGGTCACGCTTTCCTATAGATTCGGAATTCCCTGATCCATGGCCGATTTTCCAGATATTTTCCTGACGACATCAACCAAATCCTAGTTAGCACCTCTGGCCATTCAAAAAATCGTGTGAGAGTGTGTTAGTGATAGCTGCGACGAGGTTGCCAGATGATACTGTAAAATTTAAATATTATAGATGGGTTTAAATGGGTAAATGTGCTGATTTTCAGCACCATCTGGTAACAATGAATTCCCCGGAGGAGAACATCCTCTATATTCGCATGCAATAAAGAATTTTTCCATTCATTTAAATTGTGATTCTGTCATACAAATTTGTTACATGTGATCAAACCTGCCCAGAAATTCAACTGAAAATTCCATGCCCGGAGCAAATTCACTTTTCTAAGTAAAATAATCAATTATTTCAAGTCTTCCTTTTACGATCCCGCGTGTCCTCCGCAGCTATGACCAGATAACCGCAAAAACTGACCAGGTATGGGAAGGTGGTATTGTATCAACATATTATCCGGGTTTTAATGCTGCCGTGCTAAGGAAGAACGCCGTTCGAATCTTCAGACATTGCCAAGTTTCTTCCAATAAATACCGAATTCTCCGGGAAAATTGTGAACATTATTTTCCAAAATTTTCGGACTGAAATCTAAAATACATGAAAATTTCAAAGAAAAATGTGCATGAATGTCGTCAAAAATACATGTTTAATTGGGAAAAATTTGGCAGCTCTCGAATGTTCATGCGGCGTTCTTCCTTAGCACGGCAGAATGACGGTAGACACCCTGTCAATCACGTGATCGAAAAGAAAAGAATCTAAATCTCTAGTGCTTTAGACTAACCTTCTCTGCACTAACATGACCAACACCTGTGAATTTTTCCAGGAATATACCATCATGTAACTGGAAAATCGGTGGGATGGCACGCCGTAAGGGTAATCGGGTACGGTCCCGGGTACTACCTGGCTACAAATTCTTGGAATTCCGAATGGGGAGACAACGGGCTGGTCAAGTTTAAAAGTGGTACGAATGAATGCTCGAACGAAGAGGACGGTTTCCAGACAGCTTCACCGAAAGAATGATCATTCTTCACGGGAAAAAATGGATTGAATTGTTAAAAATATGTCCCACATGTTTCAAAAGTGCATTTTACACTAAAGGAAAGCTAATTTGACCACGGGGTTGGTTAAATTATGATTTTTTTATTTTGAAATTTATTTCGAAATCCGTCGGACACATTTTCCTTGAATGTCCTCCAATGAATGCTCGAGCGAAGAGGACGGTTTCCAGACAGCTTTACCAAAATAATGATCATTCTTCACGGAAAAAATAGATTCAATTGTTAAAAATATGTCCCACATGTTTCAAATGTACATTTTACACTAAAGGAAAGCTAATTTAACCACGGGGTTGGTTAGATTATAATTTTTTTATTTTGAAATTTATTTCGAAATCCGTCGGACACTTTTTCCTTGAATGTCCTCCAATGAATGCTCGAGCGAAGAGGACAGTTTCCAGACGGGAGGCTGTAAACTGCCACCCATTTCCTGGAAACATGGACAACTGCCCCCCGTATAAATTTGAAAACTGCCACCCGACTTGACAACTGCCCCCCGTGTAAATTTGACAACTGCCACCGGTAGTGACAACTGCCACCCGTTGAAATTTGACCAAGGAGCGCGATTGAGCGGGGTCGCACAGTTTACCAAACTTTCCTTCACACTTGGACAGGCTGAGGACTGTCTACTGAAAATCAACACATGATAAGAAATTGAGCAGTGTCTGTGATGATTTTTTAAAGGCGTGTTTAAAAGTTATTTTTTAATACAATTTTTTTAAAATTTTTTATTATGGTGAAAAGAGGTCAATGGGCTCTTAGTTGAAAGTAGTGAAAAATTGTAAAAAGTATTTTTACAGTAATTTACAGTATTTTTATAGTAAAAAATAGTTAAAAGTAGTAAAATTTTAGTAAAATTACAGTCAAAGAGTACATCACTACTAGGAGCTTTTTTCATCATTTGGCATTACTCTTAGTTGAAAGTAGTGAAAAATTGTAAAAAGTATTTTTACAGTAATTTACAGTATGTTTATAGTAAAAAATAGTTAAAAGTAGTAACATTTTAGTAAAATTACAGTCAAAGAGTACATCACTACTAGGAGCTTTTTTCATCATTTGGCATTACTTTTGTTATTCTTTTTTTTCTTTTTTACCATTTGAACTTTCTTCTGACTTTTACCTTCTTTCTTTTTGGTGAGGTTGGTGGGATTTTTGGCGAATTTAGTGGAAATTCTTTTCATGAAGTCATAAAGGGACATCACTTCGCCTTCTTTGTTGGGGATTTTTTCATCAAATCGCTTGATGACAGCATCCACCCACTTACTTTTTTTCTTTACCTGGGATCTCCGAAAATCTCTAAATGTCCGCTTCGACCCTCTGTGCGCCGAAATTCATGTGGGTGGCAGTTGTAAAATTTACACGGGTGGCAGTTTTCACTACCGGTGGCAGTTTTCAAATTTATACGGGTGGCAGTTTTCATACAAATTTCTTGAAAACTGCCACCCGGGTGGCAGTTTGCCGTCGCCCTTCCAGACAGCTTTACCGAAAGAATGATCATTCTTCTTGAAAAAATATGGATTGCTCATTTAGCAATTAAATTGTTAAAAATACGTCCCACATGTTTCAAATGTACATTTTACAATAAAGGAAAGCTAATTTAACCACAAGGTTGGTTAAATTATAGTTTTTTTATTGCAAAAGTTATTTCGAAACCTGTCGGACACTTTTTCAAACTGCAAAATTGTTAATTTAGTAACATCATTTTTTTCGTGTTCTGTCCCGTGGACTTAATCTGTACACTCGCCCTTGGAAGCGATTAAATTTACATAGCCTTCCATATTTCTTGATTTTAGCATGTACAATTATTTTTGCATGTCCTCTTGATTGTACTTAATTTTGTAAAATAAATAGAGAAAATAACATTTTGCCGGACATGAGCCTCGACAAGAGATATGTTTTTTCACTGGTTTTTAGTTTACCATCAATAGTGACGTGTCTTCTTGACAGGAAACATGATGTTTTCAGTGTTTAAGCTTCCTTCCCCATACAGTTTTAGCAAGAACCTTGGACCCTTGGCCGGGAAATCCAATTCTTAAGAGCCATCTGCAATTTTTCAGGAGCCATATATCAGATTTTCACAAATAGATGGCTGAAGAACAATACCACCTACCTGCAAAGTTAAAATTTTGCAGGAAAAAGAGATTAAATTAACATTTTCGTTATTTGGAAATGAGGTTTGCAATTTTTTCATACGTTACAGCGGCATTAGAGCGCTTCACTGCAGAATTGGAAAAAAAATAAGAACATCAGCTTGCGGAATTCATGGTGTAAAGGCGGGAAAGTCGCTAACTCATTTTTGCTAAAATGGACCACTAGACAAGATACGAATTTCAGCATTCTGATATGTGTTTCTTACCTAAAATTCCACGTAGAACACGATGCGCACAACAAAAATTACCGAAATTAACTCCTGACGAAGATGTTTAATGATTCTTGATGCGTGAATTCAAAACACCCGCTCATGAAAACTCAATGCTCTACGTGATTCACATCGCGCGCTAAACGTTATCATGAAAGTCTCTGCTATATAAAAATTTGGCACCCTCAATATTAACGCTTTGGCTGAGTCATAGCACATTGCTTATCGTTTGAACAACACATGTCGGGAAATGAACATTGCTCGGTTGAGAAGCTTGCTGAAACCGTTGTAGTGCGCGATTTGACTTACGTAGAGCTTTGAGTCTCTTGTGAGCGGGCAGTTCAAATTAATCGTAACCATTGTGAAATAAAAACGTTATATATTCGTTAGGAGTTTGGTTTCAGTAATTTTTGTTGTGCGAATCGTGTTTTACGTGAAATTCTGGTTAAGAAACATGTATTAGATTACTTTAATTCGTACCTTGTCTAGTGGTTCATTGTCAGAAAGACGGTATTGTTTTTCAGCCATCGATATGCATCATGGCGCATGAAATCGGGAATTGGAAAGAATCCACGGGACGCGTCAACTTTTCTAGGTGCAACAATGGCCCCATTGCCCCAATTTTTAGGCGCCGAAGCCCGATTTTTAGGCGGAGAAGGCGCCTAGTGCCCGAGGATGGCAGAACACTGGCTCCTTCATATTGTCTTCTGTAGTGGACAATTCAGGATTCAAGGGATTCATAACCCATTTTTGCTGGATAAACTCATTTTCAAGAACGCGGTAAACTAGCTCACTCATGAGAGATTTGGCGTTCGATAATGTTCAATTTTCCACTGATTTATCGTTCAAATGCAAGCCGGCTGACGTTGCAAATTTATGAGCATGTGTTCGCTGCGCGCGGCTTCTCCTTGAAGATGTGGAATTAAGCAATTTATGCAATCACAAGTTCGAAGATAAACCCAAACGTAAACCGAGTCGCTAAGTGTTGCACTGGTCCAGTTGAGTACTTGATACCGCTGGTTTCCGATGGTGCAGCACAAACGTTCTTTCGTAAATACTAAATTTCCCAGTAGAATTTGGCAATATCTGTCGTGGCCTAGTTCCTTATTTCTTGACGCGGTCCATTTGGACGTATTTCTATCAAAGATAAACTATCTGCAGGTGGGAAAGATTGGGTCTGCTCGATAGTTCTTGGGCCGTAAGAATGAATGGGAAATATAAAGCGACAGTGACGAAACCGTCGTCGCGACTACTCGAAGTGGGCATAAACTCATGAGCTCTGTTTACAACGCTCCAGACACATGCCCATGGCTCATACACTTTGCACATAGCTCCGTTTGACAGAATGTAAAATCCTGCTTTTCCAATTCAGCAAACGGAATCGTGAGCCAACTGAATGCGGCACCCATGAGCCACGGGCATGTGTCTAGAGCGTTGTGAACAGGGCTCATGAGTTAATGCCCACTTCGAGGAGCCGCGACGACGGCTTCGTCACTGTCCCCTGGTAAAAATTGGCAGTAGAATCTGTATTCCAAAATACCATAGACCTACAGCCGGCTGTAAGATTTCCAATAGCTTCTATGGCCGGCTACACAATTTCTTGTAGCCTTTTATAGACGATGGCGATTAAGGAACAGCCAGGCGATAAAGTGTATGCTAAACGTTACTAATTACGAATTCTAGGACTTAGTGAGTTTTTGGACTACTGCTCTCTTTTTGAGCCGTAATATCTAGATTTATTTTGCAAGGAAAGCTCCGTACTTTTGATGGATGCCTGCCATTCCTGATATATTAGAGCGCTTCAGTCTCGTATGATACTGTGCAATACCTCTGGTGTGAAATAGTTAGCTTCAAGCGCCGTGGCAGGCGGGCAGCCAGCGCGAAACACGCATTGGCGCCTACAAACCTAACAGGGATACTTCACGCGTTGCGCAATGCGTGAAGTATCCCTGTTGGTTTGTAGGCGCCAATGCGTCGCCGCTCCGCTTTGTGTTAGGCTCTAATATTTAATCTGGTGGAGTCAGCGTTATTCAACTCATGATTTTGAAATGTTTGCACATCCTGTATGGATTATTCTCATTTTAATTGATGAAAAAAAATATGTATTAAAGGAACATATAATGTGTGTTTAGTAAATATTAAGGTGGTTCCGTATCTAACTTAATGATTTCCGAAGCACACGAATTTCTACACAACTTCTTATAGCCTTTTATAATCGATGGCGAAAAAGCAATGGCCAGGCGATAAAGTGTAAAGCTCGGCGATAGGAACTATAGCCCGGCTGCATAATTTTTTATCGCTTCGTATAGCCCGGCCGTATGATTTTCTCCGCATTCTACAGCCAGCTATATGATTTTCTGTAGCTTTTTTAGCCGGCTATAAAAATTCCTATGGTATTTTGAAACGCAGCTCTTAACGCCAATTTTTACCAGGGTCGCTTTACACTTCCCATTCATTCTTATGGCCCGAGCACTAACGAGCAGACCCTATATTTCCCACCTGCACATAGCTCTTCTGATAGAAATACGTTCATTTGAATGTTGATATGGCGTTTTTCCTTGAGACGGGCGCATCCTGGTCGCTCTACCGGGTGCGGTCGGGTGATGGGGCGCTTACGGCCTTTAACCGGCCGTAGGCGAGCGTCAGTGAATTGCAAAAGCGAGGCAAAGCAGGTCCCGGGACTTAGGCTGAAAGGGAGGCGTTTTAATTAAGGCGTCCAACAAACTACACGGGGGCATTTCACCCCCGTTTTATTGAGACATCCCGGTCGTGTCGCGCCCCGACGCGAGATCCGCGCCCAACGCCCCGCCACGGCGTCACGACGTCATGACGTCACGGCCGAGGCCTGAATTTAAAGCACCTGCAGCAATTCCACAAACCGAACCTATACTGCAGGCCCACCGCATTTCGGCCTGTTGCCAGCCGGATCCAATAATTACGAACACACTGGAGAAAAAAAAAACACATTGGATCTAAAGTTCAGACTCTTGAAAACATTGACAAGAAAAAATACTCTTGATTCAATCGGATTTTTGCTTGAATCAAAACAAAATCCGCTTAAATTAAGAGGCTTGGTTCTTGATTTAAGCTAGATTCTGATTGAATTAATAGTGCTTTTTCTTGTCACTATAATAAATCAATCACTCTGGATAATTCAAATTTCTAGGTTGGTCTCACTTTTGGGTCTTAAAAGCTCTACACTGGAACAAAAAAAAAACCACATTGGATATCGAGTCCAGACTCTTGAAAACATTGACAAGAAAAATACTCTTGGTTCAATCGGATTTTAGCTTAATTCAAGAAACAAGCCTCTTAATTTCGGCGGATTTCGTTTTGATTCAAGCAAAAATCCGATTGATACAAGAGTACTTTTTCTTGTCGATGTTTTTTAAGAGTCTGAACTCTAGATCCAATGTCTTCTTTTTCCAGTACACAGAAAAAAAAGGATGCTGACTTAACATTCTGGATGTAAAAAAGCGTGAGATACTTACAAAACTGAGTTAACCGCCACAGCGCTTAGCTTCACGACTCGACATTGCCATAGTAACTGCTGTGGCGATTAACTAGGCGTTTTTGAGTTGCCGCGCACTTTGTTACATCCAGGATGTCAAGTCAACAATCTCCGTCTTTACGGTGAAGCAAAATAGAATGAATGGATAAATAACACCGTTATGTAACTTTAGTCGCACATTTTTACACTAAAATTGTTGAAAGTTAACTTTATCCGGCTGCTCATCGAAAGATTTGCCACTTTTAAAGTAAAGAAATATTCGGAGAAAAAATCTTTTACAACAAACGTTAGCAACAAACGACAAACTTTAACGTTAAAATTTACAACACTCGCAATTAATTTTCTTCATGATTCTGGTTTTTTATTCTTTCTTTTTTTTTATTAAATCATTGTCATCCCTTTCAAGGGTCCGAATTTCCAACGTTAAGTCATACTAATAGATTTAAATTGATGTTTGCAAAAATTTACCTTTTATGATACTATGCTAAGGACCTTTTCAAAACTCCTTTAATCACAAAATAAGCCGAATGGGGCCTTCTGCGGAAAAGAGCTCTTTTTGAGGAACGACTATGAATACTAGTGGCTTTGCCATAAATGATTGATCTACCATTTAAACCTACAGAAAACGATCGATTAACAGGATGTTCGCAACCAGCATACCAATAATCGATTCTTCACCATAGTTTCAAATGGAGAAACAGCGATAATCGTCATTCACGCCTCACCATACTGATGAATTACATTCTGAGATCGTGCAACGTGCCACGAGACAGTGTATAAAATTACGGGTCACAATACATTTTTAATCATTGAAATTTTGCGTAGAACACGGTAGATACGGTAAAAAATACTTAATGGAGCCCTTCAATGCGTCAAGGTTTTGCCATTAATGCACTTTTCTGTTTGTTAAATTTCTTGGAAAACACGCTGGTGTTCCCGACTTTCCGTGAAATGAACTAAGCTCAAAAAAAGTTCTCAAAGTTGAGGCCGTGTCGAAGGGGATACATCTCTCATTTTCCACGCTGCGCCGATTAAAAGAGTTCAGATCTTCCATTCAAACTTTCCATGCACAGAGAGAAAAAGTACATTAGCAGGGTTACTAAGCTCTATTTTTGGAGCCCTCAAACAAGGAGACTTCGGAATTGTATGAGGTTATTTTTGACATATCGACGGTGAAAGTGCAGAAGTGCGTATCTCGGAAGACACGATTTTCCAGGAGAGTAAAAAATCTGTCTACATTTCTCTTTATTGTTAGTAGAAGGGTAATAATTCTTGAGGATGGCAAGACTAAGATGCTTTTTCAGACTGCATCAGCAGTCTGAATAATTTTTCGAATTGTTAGAAAATACAGCAGAAATGCCGAGATTCGCGTTTTCGGCACTAAGCATTGACACTTCATCACGAGATACGCATTTTTGCAATTGGTAATTTAAACCTGTTGTTGGCAAATGTGGATCATTTAAAGACTGAAAAATGAGTTTCACGGTTACAATTCCTCATCAGGTAAGCTTTAGTTTGAACTCATATGGCCCGATCGAGCATTGTATGTTTAGAAAATGGCATTTGATGACGAGACACGCATTTCTGCAATTAGCGTTTTGAACTGTCTCTTAATCATTAAGAACAAAAATAGAGTTTATTCATTCTTAAAACTTGTGCAGAAGCTTTAGTTGATCCAGTACGATGATTCACCAATAAGAAAATCAGAGATTGGCCTCCTTGAGTAACTTTTACATCATGGGTAAGAAGACAGTGCGTAGTCTTCAGAATATATCGTCTCCGCGCTGACCCTCAAAATATTATATAGGTAATACCTTTTAGCGGCTCTGGTGCTTGCACTAGAGCTGCTATTCCGGACGGTCCCAGCTGGGGAGTATCAATGCAGCATGTTACATTGTAGAGACCGCGCGTTGGTTGATGGGAATCGGCGCCATTTTCGGCTATGTTCCTTGTCATGACTTTATTTTATTGCATACTGTTTTATTGTTAGTCAATGCTATGTTGTCTATTGTATTTTTGGAATCATGGTGATACAGTCAACAATTCAAAACTTGTTTGTGCTTTTATCTCGTGATGGAAAAAATGTACTTTACGTTCAAAATTTGAAAATTTGAATTTTAAAGTTTTCGCGGTTAAGGAAGCTTTAACCACTGGGTTGGAGCTTCCTAGTCATATTACTTGATATCAGCTGATAGCAAACAAAGGTTACCAGGGAAACCGTAAACGTCTAACAACTATCGTGGCCATTGGGCGATTCGACAGTTTGAATCGTTTTCGTTGATTGAATCGACAGTTGTCGGATTGTACATCAATGACAAAATGTGACTAGGCCCTCATTCTTGACTACAACTACTGCCCCCAGAGCCGCTCTCCGACGCCAATGCGTTGGAGCTTCCTGCTTGTTTTCCTATTTTCCCCCAACACTTTAGCATACATCGTCACCTTCCAGGCAAAGTATCACAAGCGCCATGCGACGTTTAAAAATTTTCCGCCGCCATTTTATTTTTTTACAGAGAAATTTTTCAACGAAGCTGTCCGAAAATTTCACTGAATTTTCTTTGTGCTGCCGATAAAATTTAGTGAAATTTCCAAACGGATTCAACCAACAATTTCTCAGTAAAAAAATAAAATGGCGGCGGAAATTTTTAAACGTCGCATGGCGCTTGTGATACTTTGCCTGGAAGGTGACGATATACTGTTAGAAACCTACAGCCATCCAGTGCCCATAGAAACCCCAAAGGACATCCATGCTTCATCCATCCACGCTCTACGCCTTTCAAATGGACCAGTGGACAAAGTATCATTTTCGAGGTCAGAAGGGGCAGTGGCACCCGTCGGAGGATTTTCTCTCGAAAAAACACGCATGAACTAGCTGAAATTCGTACCCCGTTGTTTGGGCCAATGGTTTGCCTTCAATTAGCCAGCTATGCAAAATGACTGCCGTGACGCACGAATGGTGGTATCAGAATTTCTCATTAAGATTATACGCAGTGGGTTGAAGGCGCTCTCCTGTATCCTATTTAAGTGGTACTGTACATGATGTTGATTAAAAATATTCAACATTTTGGAGTCTTCAATCGAGCCATAATTTTGGAAAATGCCGAGTTTATTTTTTTATATGCTTTGATTTTTTTCTTGTCTGTGAGTCTCATCTTAAAAAAGAGAGTGCAATTGCACTCTATTTTTTCAACCTTTCTCTTCTTTCAACCAACAGTTTCTCTGTAAAAAAATGAAATGACCGCGGAAATTTTTAAACGTCGGGTGGTGCTTGTGATACTTTGGCCGGATGGTGACGATGAACTTCGACTTGTATTTAATGTTTCGACCTGATTTTGTTGTTATTCTGCTGTCATGTGCAGTAGGTTGTGCGTTTGTGAACGTGATTATGTGGTTATGTGGCTGTAAATTTCGAAAATAATGTATTGAAAATCTATGTTTGAAGTGGCTCCTTATCTTGTATTCTTACTGGATGGCCTTTCAAAGTCAAAATTTCGAGTCATTTTACTTGTTTTTTTACCCGCTAAAGAATGAAATGCGAGCCATTGGCGGATCTAGCAAATTGACAAAATTGTCTTTTCTCCATTTAAACCTATGGAAATGTATCGAGTCTTGGAGAGGCCAGGTGCTCTAACAAGACTCGATTATTTTGCATGAGTTTAAATGGAGGAAATGCGGAGTTGCCAAATTTCTGGTTCCGACTCTAACGCGAGCGGACACTTTGCAATTAAAATACGTGATAGTAAGTGTGGCTTTCGATTTATTCCTGAGAAATAACTTGCGGCTATAACATACTCGAGAGGCAACGCCGCGTTTTGAAAAAAACTCAGTCGGTGAAGGCTGACAGCAGTATTGTCTTCGCTGTCATACATGACGCAACTCCAACGCTAAACATTTTTTTAGGATTCTCCCTTTTCAAAAATACCGGCTAATTTTTTGCGGTTATTTTTGCGCACAGACTTAACTTTTCGGAAAAGACCGCGCAAATGTGAATGTAATGGCCCATAAAGGATCAAGAGACCTATGAAAAAAAAACCCAGGTAAATTCTTATTTACTCCACGTTCCTTATTAAGTCACTTGTTCTTATTCTTATTGTCAGCACGAATAAAAGTTCTCAAGCGTCGGTTTAGATTGTGCTCAAATGATTCACTTGACGCGAAGACTGTCAAGGTGCGATTTTAAGGGCATATAGATATTTTAAGGAAACGGGGGGAAAATATGTAGAAATATCTTTAAAAATTCGATACGTTAGATTTTACGGATAAAAATTGTTGTGTCACTTCTGTTTGCAGTAATTATGAAGCCATGAAATCAGTTTGATTAACATTGCGGCAATGTCAGAGGAACACTGTGTGATTACATGTATTCATTGATAGGTGTTTAAAAAGAATCAAAATAGAAAAAATAATCTGACACTCAAAATGTTTTTCTGGGAAAACGCTCGGTGAACCACCGTATTTTTTTCATTTTTCATTTCTCCGCTGTGGAAATATTTAACATCACCGGACGCTTACTTCCACTGTGATTTTTAGCCTGGGTGCAGGATGGAGACGAGACACTAGTCTAGTCGCTCTGGTGAGTTACGAACAATATAATTAAGCAACCGATATTTAGGATTGAAATAGCATTTTCTTATGAATTATATGCTCTGTGAATATCTTCAAGAGTGGTCAATCCTAAAATTCCCTCCTCGATTATAGCAATTTCTTTCAGGTTTTGTCGGATGTGGACTCTCAAGTCAACATAGAATGTTACGTCTTGATAGCTTTTTTCCGTAATGAAAGATTACCGATTTTTAAATGTGTATAATTTTACATTTTATCGTGGCTTAGATCAAAACCTACGTAATTATGAGAAAAAAGGTAATAAGAAAGTCAATGATTGATTTTTTATTATTTGAGGACTAAAAACCTTTCTCCGCCTATTCTTTGGCATCTCTGTACTTCACTTGTACTTGCCACACTTCTGGCATGATTACAATTTCTTAAACATACAGATGCACTAATACATCAAACAGAAACTTATTATTTGGAGATTTAATCTCTTTCTTCTTTGCAATTTGGAAAAAAACTGAAAAAATACCTATGCACGGTGTCTAGAATTCTTAATCATGCTCATACCATGATTTTCCCTTAATTTTCAAATGAACATTTCCTGATGAGAAACCGAAGTTTTCTCCCACTTCCTCGGGATTTTCTTTGGAAAAACAATATGAATCTCCGGAGATCAAGTTTCGAGAATCGATTATTTTTTTCCATCTTCCAGCTGATTCTAGGCGCTGATTCAAATTTTCAACTCCAAAAGAAATCCTGATGTTTACATTATCTGGTCAATGAAAGATTCTCAATTGTTTTGATGATTTGAAGATTCAAATATTTCATTCAAAAGGTCAATACTAATATCGGCCTCGACGTGATTGCAGGAACTTTAGCAGCAATAGGTACTTCGGATTCCCGCAAAATTTGAAAGTAAAATGGCTCCAAGCGGCAGAGGAAAAGATTTCAGGTATCTGGAAGAGGAACTCTGATTTTCAGTGAAATTTTCCATTCCCTCACGAATTCCGGTTTTTCCTGGTCTAAACATCATGTCGACGGCGTCGGTCCGCAATCACATATTTCGTTTGCGGTGTCTGAAAATCTCCTCCTGTATGTTATTTTTTTGAGGGGAACAATTCTCGCCCTTCTTATATAAGGACGTAACTACACTCTGCAATGAACCCTGTCTTCCATACAGGTCAATGCTTTTCCGGGCTCATCTCAATATGTAGTTACGCGGAAAGAAATTAAATGTTCATTCAGCATTTACACTGTTAAAAAGATGTCCGAAAAGTTTCAAATGCTGATTTTACATTTTAACAAATGCTAACGTAACAACGCCCACTGCAAAACGTACATATTAAAATGTTATGTTAGCATTTTTGTATTGTAAAATCAGCATTTGAAACTTGTCGGACATCTTTTTAACAGTATAAATGCTAAATCAACATTTAATTTTTTTCCGTGTGCGCCCTTATGTCAGCCAAGCGACGAATTGACATCATTCCTTGAAGTTTTTGCAGGATTTTCTTCGCACAGAGAAGTGAAATCACGGCAGTTTTAAAGAATTGCCGTTGAGTAGTTTTCCGGTTAAAAAATAAAGTATGATAGGAAGTCTGCGACGTCGCAAACCGAGTTATTTGATTGCCGACACACACCGTCGATGTATGATCCATAAAATAACCGAACGTTCATTCTAACCAAAAGAGTTTCTAAGAGAAAATACATGAGTCCATGACAAAATGACGTGGACTACCTCCTCTTTTACAAACGCATGCATACATTCACGTCGCATCACGGGTTCGTGGCAAACCCCGTCATTTTTCCGCCTATCTAACCACGAAACCTTTCAGGAATCAAGGACTTCAGCATTTCCGATTCACTCTCATTCCTCTACTCTCTTACTGCGTCCTCATCTAAGAAAAATATAATCTAGGTGTCTCTTAGGCAACATGTTTCCTGCTACTCTACGAACATGACCATACCATATAAATGGGCCTGTTCGTCCGAGAGCCAGACGATATTTGCGACAAACTGGTGACACAAGTTTTCACCACTTAAATCGACACGGAAAATGGTTGTGTGCAATGCTGTAGCGTGCGCCAATACGTAGCAGACATCCATTGCCCGTGCCAGTTCAGATTTAAATGGTCAAAACTTTGTCACCAGTTTGTCACTAAACATCGTTGGGCTCGCGGACTAAATTGCGAACTCTAGCTGGCGCAAAAACAAGAATTTCTTCGTATGGGATATGGCTAAAAAATCATGTTGAGCGCATTGGGAACGACTGCAGTACACTCCTAACTTCACAATATTCAATATGGGCTCAAAACAGTTGTAGTGAAGTATCAAAAGCAATTTTGGTAAAATCAGTAGGAAAAAGTTTTACGGAATTTGATTTAACAATATGCGTTTTTTAAGCTTTCCGTTTTAAAAAAAGAATCCGGCTGGCCCCGTGAATATTTCGTTGGAGGAGTCATTCTATCCAACCCTTGCGCACTAGGATGCTACGCAATATTGAACGTGGTCGACTCCAACCCGGGAAAACACGTTCACACAATTCTGCAATAATCGATTCTCACTGGTCCGAGATTTCGCTTGGACTATACACGATAATATATTACTCAAAGTTAATTTTACGGATTTTTCAATTCGCCTTCAATTGTATCTGCAGCAATTGTTGTTTCCAAAATGTTGCACGTGCTGATTTTAACTCATTACATAATTGACTCTTCGAAGGGGATTTATATGCGCAAATATCGCACTCTGTTCGTAGTGTTCAGGGGCTGGCCCCCGGCTTCGGCTCCGTAGTGTTCAGGGGGAGGACCCCCGGCTTTGGCTCTTTAGGGTTCAGGGAGCTGGCCCCCGGCTTCGGCTCCGTAGTGTTCAGGGGCGGACCCCCGGCTTTGGCTCCTTAGGGTTCAGGGGGCTGGCCCCAGGGTACGGCTCCATAGTGTTCAGGGGGCGGCCCCCCGGCTTTGACTCCTTAGGGTTCAGGGGGCTGGCCCCCAGCTTCGGCTCCGTAGTGTTCAGAGGGCGGACCCCCGGCTTTGACTCCTTAGGGTTCAGGGGGCTGGCCCCAGGGTACGGCTCCATAGTATTCAGGGGGCGGACCCCCGGCTTTGGCTCCTTAGGGTTCAGGGGGCTGGCCCCAGGGTACGGCTCCATAGTGTTCAGGGGGCGGACCCCCGGCTTTGGCTCCTTAGGGTTCAGGGGGCTGGCCCCCGGCTTCGGCTCCGTAGTGTTCAGGGGGCGGACCCCCGGCTTTGACTCCTTAGGGTTCAGGGGGCTGGCCCCCGGCTTCGGCTCCGTAGTGTTCAGGGGGCGGACCCCCGGCTTTGACTCCTTTGGGTTCAGGGGGCTGGCCCCCGGCGTCGGCTCCGTAGTGTTCAGGGGGCGGACCCCGGCTTTGGCTCCTTAGGGTTCAGGGGCTGGCCCCCGGCTTCGGCTCCGTAGTGTTCAGGGGGCGGACCCCCGGCTTGGCTCCTTAGGGTTCAGGGGGCTGGCCCCCGGCTTCGGCTCCGTAGTGTTCAGGGGGCGGACCCCCGGCTTTGGCTCCTTAGGGTTCAGGGGGCTGGCCCCCGGCTTAGGCTCCGTAGTGTTCAGGGGGCGGACCCCCGGCCTTGGCTCCTTAGGGTTCAGGGGGCTGGCCCCCGGCTTCGGCTCCGTAGTGTTCAGGGGGCGGACCCCCGGCGTTGGCTCCTTAGGGTTCAGGGGGTTGGCCCCCGGCTTCGCCTCCTTAGGTTGCAGGTGGCAGGTCCCCGGTTGTTGGGCCTTTTGGATGACTTTGCTGTGAATCACACCCCGTTTCCTGAAGTCAATGATTCGCCTTCAAATTGCCTGGTATGCAAAATGACTGCCGCGAGACACGAATAGTGGTATCAGAAATTTGCATATAGCTTACGGATTGATTTGAAGGCGCTCTTCTGTTTTCATTGTGAGTGGCCTTGTCCAATGATGTTGACCAAAAAGGTCATAATTTTGGGTTTTTAATCGAGCCGCATGTTCGAATAATGCCGACCAATCATAATTTGAAAAAAATAATAAGATTGTTTTTGGTCTCTCCGTCTTATTTCAAAGGAGAGAGCGCAGGCGGCTGGATCAAATTGTGTATTTTATGTCCCTTGGTTCGGTCATCGTATTCTGAGGCGAAACTGAAAGAGTCGCCGTTTACGAGATCGCAACTTTCTCAAAAGCGGTTGTGATTTTAAAAAGTTTCACTCGGATAAAATGAGCTTTCGTTGATTAACTTTGAATAATCGAAATTTAAGAAAAGGTACTTTTTCCACTGGTCCATTAGAAAAGCGTAAAGTATGGCTGGATGGAGCATCAATGACCAACTAAATCTTATCTGATAAGGAATTTTAAGTGTGAAACCCTTATTTCAATCTTTAAATGATCCAAATCCACCAACAAGTTTAAAACACTAATTTAAAAAATGCGTGTCTTCAGATGAAGTGTCGATTCTTAGTGGCAAAAACGCAAATCTCGGCATTTCTGCCGTGTTTTCGAACAGTTCGAGAAATTATTGAAACTGCTGATGGAGTTTTAAGAAACATCTTATTCTTGCTATCCTCAAGAAATATTACCCTTCTACCGACAAAAGGAGGAGTTCAGACAGTTTTTTTGCTCTCCTGAAAAATCGTGTTTTCCGAGGATTGCTTTTCTGCACTTTTTTCATCGATAACGTTCTTTAGTATTGTTTAATTAACATTTGCACAGAAAGTGATTGTGATTGTTCAGTCCGTAATTTTTTTTCTCATTAATTTCTTCACAAACATTCTCAGGTATATATGTTGCAGGCAATTAGCAATCGCCGACGAATTGCAATCTATTCGTGTTTAATCAACAAATTAAATCGTTTTAAAGTGAAAAACGAGATTGGAAGTAGGGATAATTATGCTTTGAATTCAAACATACGTTAGCCTCTTCTTCTTGAATACATGGTGCCAGCTAGCATACCCGCGAGTTCGTGAAATGTCATCAATAATCTGTGTTAGGTTCGGTTAAGCAACTAAACTAACTCCTTGAAAATGCAGAGAGTATCACTGGATTTGAAGGCGTAAAGGAATCTTTACTATATCGATGTTATCGTAATTACAAGTTGAAGAATTGACAAGTACGGAGCTTGCAAATTCCCGGCGATTGCTGATTCCTTACGACTTATACTCTGATAAAGATTTCACAGATATGTATTTCCATCTTTAAGTTTACATGTACTTTTCTCTCTTTTAATCAGCATGTGTGTTTCTTTTTTGTTTCTGGTGCATCTCTCGGAGTTCTTGGATTCAAAAATCGATGATATTCCTGGACATCGCAAATCGTCAAAAATTTTCAAAATTCAAAAATTGGGATCGTTCAATTAAACGGGACACTTGATTCACTTAACTGAATCTTGATATTAACTGGAAACTCAAAACCACAAATCCTACTCAACCAAAAACCTGATCTAACCCTGCTGACCAAAACTTTACTCAACCGGTGATCTTACCCACTGGAAACTCAAATCAATCGACCAATCGTCCGGCCGAATTTTACTTGACCGGAAATTGACGACCGTAAACTCTGCTCGACTGTAAACGTGCTCCAATCAAAAACTTGAACCTACTAGAAATTCGATCCAACCTGAAATCTGACCCATCCCAAAATTCCAATTCACTGGAACCGTAATCCATCCGTATATGGCGTGACCGGAAATTAACCCAACTGGAAACTATTTCCAACCGGTAACGTGTCCCTGTTGAAATGACTCGACTGAAAATTTGATTCGATCGGATATCTGACCGACCGGAAACCACATTCAACGGGATTCGTTATCCACCCGAAATTTCACTTGGCCGGAAATCGGAAATCTTAATTTCTACTTTACCGGAAATGTGCCCCAATCGAAAAATTGACCTAACTGGAAATCGACCCGACCGGAAATGTGTTCCAACCCAAATTTTGGTTGTTCTCGGATGGAGAATAACCAATTTCAATACCAATATATCATTGATTTTCCTGAAAAAAAAGGGAAAAATTCGATAAAAGCGATTGATATGTCGACTCGTTATTGTTAAAAAACAGAAAAAATACGTAGGTGTCGGAGTATTACAGTCATATTAGGTGCCTTTAGTCATTCATGAATCAAAAATGAACCATTTCAATCTCAAAAAATCGTCGATTTTCCGTAAAGAATCTTAAAAAATTGATATAACCGATCAATATATCGGCTCGTCAACATTAAAACTCGATTTTGCGTGTAAAAATACGCGGGAACCGGTGTGTATAACATATGTAAACAACGATAAAAACCCCGTAGACACATAAATTCAACAAGAAAATAGCGAAAAATAAGGCCGGAGTTCGACCCCTTTGCCCCCCCCCCCCCCCCCCCCGTAACTCGAGAAATGTTCCTATACTCATCTTGAAATTTTTTCGTGAGTTTTCTGTTATTATAAGCTTCCACTCAAGCCTTTGTTCGATGGTCGAATCGAATACCGAAAAGGGGGCAAGATTTTGGGAGGCTCTCTCGAGGAAAAATCCTCAACTTTGATGGGCTGCAGCGTCGGAAAAGTCGTTTCCAGAAATTTGTTCATACAACAAAAATGTTATATTTTGACCCAAACAATTGAGCCCTGAAGTCTGGCGCAGTAACGACGGGACACCCTGTACGATGTTGATAGCATAAAATCCTCATTAATTTGCTCTCTCATGTTGAAAAATATTGATCCATTTACTAGATTATGATCAGTGGCGTGGCGTGCTTTGCGATTTATCGATTGTCATGACATTTAAACCTATGGAAAAGGATCGATAAATAGGGTGTTCGCAGCGGACACCTTAATAATCGATTCTTTACCATATGTTTAAATGGCAGGACAATCGATACATCGCAATCCACGCCACGCCACTGATTATGATTGCTGTGATTGCCGATTTCGCCGTCGCAGCAGCTATCGGGGCTGAAGAGAAAGAGCTAAATAAGGACTTTTCCGTCGAGATTTCAGATTCACAGGAGGTAAAGTTTAAACATTATAACTTCGAACAACGGCGACTTTCAAATGCATGCAAAACAATCCACGCTAGTCAGGGCAGGCTGGTCTGCTGATTTTCTCTGAATCCGAAATTCCTGCATTCCCTGATTTTCCTTCACCTTTGCACACAACTTTTACACAGATTTTTGATCGCTCATTGCACCGACTTTTGCTAAAATTTGGATGAAATATTTACTTCTATAGATTAAGATAATGGAAGACCGGCGCCACTGGAACCAGATGCACTACTCGTAAAATTCGCTGATTTTCCCCCACAAATTCTCGGCAATTTCCAAGTCGCCCGGACAGCCGGAAACCCTAGTCTCGGAAACAAAGATATCATCGCATTACTTTCGAAAGAACCAAGCGGAATTGGGTTGAGCATTATCGAAGCACAATTGGACATTATTTTGCAACAAGGAACTAGTATTTCTGCATCATACCTACATAAAAGCACAAGCTTTCACGTGCTTAAAGGAACTAATGGCACATACGTTTTCCTATAATTAACCAGAAATAATGGATCCTTAGTGCAGAATGTCGTCCAATTATACTGTTAAACTTTTTTACTCCTTCTCCTGTTTTTGGGCTGTGTCGCACCCAACGGGTGGTAAACTGTTAAACTGTCAATTTTTCTCAGTGCATGGGTGTTACATGACTTTACAGGATCCACAGACTCCAGACGGAGAACTCATTGAGGGGCACGCGGACCAGAATGTCAACTCCTCTGATGAGCAATATCTTCATCCAAGATGCATAATCCAAAATTGGTGCGGGCTTCGATATTTATATTGGAAATTGAAGAATGATCACAGAAGGCGCAAAATGGAGAGGCGAAATATGAAGGTAGCAGGATCGATGGCTTATAGAGCGTCATCCTCGCGTGGAACCAAATAAAAAAGAGATATTCACTGAAAAAAAATTATATGCTGTTTTAGCACCTAGGATGTCAAAAATGTGTCTGGTGATCCTAAGATTCTGCCTTTACTGCCTCCGCAGTTAACTTTACATCCTGTGAATGCAAAGTCAACTGCTTGGGCA
Organism: Bemisia tabaci; assembly: GCF_918797505.1. NCBI lineage: Eukaryota > Metazoa > Arthropoda > Insecta > Hemiptera > Aleyrodidae > Bemisia > Bemisia tabaci. Next base: position 38,678,266 of record NC_092802.1, on the reverse strand, counting down.
ATCAGGGCAGCATCTTAGGATCACCAGACACATTTTTGGCATCGTAGGTGCTAAAACAGCAAACCAATTTTTTCATTGTGAGGATTCTAGGAAGTGGTCACTGATAAAACCTAAGCTGTCTGAAAAAATCGAAACAATTTTTTTTTCTTCACGGAGAAGTATTCTGCCGTGGTAAGGAAGAACGCCGTATGAAAATTCGAGAGTTGCCAAATTTTCTTCACTAAAATGTTTATTTTTAAGGGAATTTTTGAACATTCTCCCTTGAAATTATCAGACACTTTGGATCAAATTACAAACGAAAGTATCTTAGAAGTTGGCAGAAAAATATTCACAAATTTTCCTAAAAATTAGTGATTTGCTAGAGGAAATTTGGCAACGCCAGTATGACAGGAAGTCTGCAACGCCGGAAGCAAATATTCGCGTACTTTTGCAGATTTATCATCAATCTGTAGGAACCAGTGGCGTGGCGTGAATGATCGATTATCGATATTTTTCCATTTGAAGCTGTATTAATAAGAATCGATTATCAAGGTGTTCGCTGCGAACACCTTGATAATCGCTCCTTCTCCGTGGATTTAAATGGCAGATCAATCGATTTATCGTAAAGCACGCCACGCCACTGGTAGGAACAGGTCCTGTTAATATACTTTACTCTATCCAAAACACCCGGAATCACTGTTCTGCTGTGCCACGTAAAAACTACGTATGAGCATTCGAATGTCGCCAAATTTTCTTTCGAAAATATTTATTCGAAGAAAGTTATGGATATTTTTCATTGAGATTTTCAGAATTTATAAATCAAATCACGATCGCATTCCTCTGAAAAATCGAGGGAAAATTCACGATTTTTCAAAAAAAAAATGTGGCAATGGCCTGATGGACATCACGTTCTTCCTTAGCACGATAGTGTTGTCCGATGGTAATGTTCCGATTCTCGAAAGAGGAATCCCAACGAGGCAATGCAACGGGAATTTTGGTCGTCTTAAAGGAGTTTTTTTTCGGGAACTCTTGTCTGAGAGAACTTAAAAAGCCGGTGCGAGATTCTACATTACGCAAAATGTCAAAAAAATCACATTATTCTGGGAATTTCAAGAGAAAAGATAACGAGTCCAAAGTAGGTCTTGTTCATATATTCAAAGGAAACTGAGGTACATGGGCCAATTGGTCATGGCTTACTCCGGGCCCTCTTAAAAATATTAAATGGATCACATTACACAAAAATTTAGTTTGTGAAGTTTTGATTTCTTTTCAATCAAAATCCTTGCACACAAAAGTACAAGAAGTGACATTTTTCCGTACATAAATGGGCATTTACACACTACTTAATTACGTTTTTGTGGAAGTATAAAAATTGGCTCCAATATAAGACAAAGAGCGTAAAATTACTTCATCATTGTTGAGTGTCTTATTGACTTTACGGTATGTTAGAGCAATCACAGGTAAATTAATTTGTCGACCTCCGGTTTTTTTTGGTACGTGTAAAAAAATGATGATGCTCCACAGCTCCACCTGTTTTCAATGAAAGATGCATCATGCAATACAAGCTTTTTCTTCCAAACTCAGTTACCACTTCCTTGAAAATCAATCGTGTATTTCAGCCTTCTTATAAATTTGAAACATTTATAGAATGACGCAGAGGGCCAGTTTTGATTTTTATCGCAAAGCATTTCGCCAAGATACCTTTTAGCTTTCGCAGCAGCAGGGACATAAATTCCCCTAAATGACGTAATGTAAGGCAATTATCGTTCCATAAAAATATGTTCCGAATATTTACAATCAGAAGGAGAAAAAAAATTATTCGATACTCACTCTTCGAAAAGCGAAGCTATTCCATGTTTCCTTTGACTATTTAAAATTTGATTTCAGAGCACTTACCTGCAACAACACAATAAAAAATATGATTAGTTTGACCTTTTGCAGTTAGTACTTTTTCATATTTATAATTTGATTGAGGAGTCACAACGAGGAAAAAAATGAATTAAAAAAAAAATTAAATAAAATAGATAAATTATCAGTTGATTAGGTACCGCTGCTTTTATATTCTAAATCAAGCAACTCATCTCAAACTAATTATGCTGCAGACAGAAAGACTGGAAGAGGAAAGTAGTAGTATGAGTAGTAGAATATATCGATGTTGTGACTACAAGACCACGTATCTCGTTTGTGGTATTTAGAAATCTCTGCACTCAGTTTATATTTTTAAAAGAAAACCCAAAGCAATAATATTCCTTGAAGTTTTTACGGAATTGTTTTCGCACTGAGAAGAGAAATCACGAAAGTTTTCAAGCATTGACGTTGAGTAGTTTCCCATTTACAAATTAAAGCAAGACAGGAAGTCTGCAAGGTAGCAAACCGAGATACGTGATCTGGGAGGTTCACCGTCGATATTTATTTTATAGAGGTGCCTTAGCACTTCGGCCATTCAGACCTCTGCACGATACGAATACCTCTGCAAATGTACGATTTTGGGATTGTGTAAAAGAGAAGAGGAAGAATGGAAAGAAAGTTTTTCCCTCCCATCTCTTCTTTTCTGTCATTTTATTCGTGAACTCCATTTTTACATCCTTCATCTCTTTTTTTCGTATTTATACTATCCCTTGTTCATTCCTTCCTCCTCCTCTTCTTTTTTTCGAGTTTCTAACTTCGTATACTTTTCTACTGATATAATTAAGTTAGAAGTCCCTAATTCGTCGTTTCTTCCACAAAAGAAAGTAATTTTACTTTAATGTTGCCAAATTTGCCCTTACATGCCGTTTTCACCACGAGAATCTTCGGAATTTCTGTCTGATCTCATGCAAAAATCAGACAAATTTTAAAATAAAATTGGTTGGGTACATTCTCGGAAAAAATTGGATTCTTCGGATCAATTTTGCAATCTTGGTATGAAGTTACGTTCCTTCCTCCGGGTTACGACGAATTTTTGCAGTAAGTTTTAACTTTTAAAAACTCACAAGTATACAATACGAGTAGTGTGTACATTGATTTCGAAATGGACCACATTTTGCAATGAGGAACTACTATTTGCACCTCATTTTAAAAAAAACAACAGATCGACGGTGCAAGTCGGCAATCACATAACTCGGTTTGCAACGTCGCAGACTTCTATTCATACTTAATTGTTTAAACGGAAAACTACTCAACGGCGATTCTTAAAACTGCCGTGATTTTTCCTCTCTGTGCGAAGAAAATTCTGCAAAAACTTCACGGAATGATATCAATTTGTTGTCCTTTAAAAAAATAACATAGAGGCGGAGATTTTCAGACACCGCAAACGAGTTATGTGATTGCCGACTTACACCGTCGATATGTTTGTACACCGATAGGAGCTTTTACGGACGAGCCGAAAATAGTAGTTTCTTATTGCAAAATGTAGTCGAGGTGGCCTTTAGGAACGGCTATCCTGCGGGTCGATTGTTAAATCGTTATAGAATGATCCTGATCGATAAATCCGTATCTTAGTAATGATTTTTATCGATCATGGTCATTCGATACAGTAGCGTGGCGTGAATTACGACACATTGATTGTTACGCCATTTAAACAAATGGTAAAGAATCGATTTAATAATCGATCAGGTGTTCGCTGCAAACACCCTGTTTATCGATCTTTTTCCATAGGTTTAAATGGCATAACAATCGATAAATCGCAATTCACGCCACGCCACTGTTCAACAATCGAACCGCTGCGCCCGGAGCGACTCGGCGACAATTGCTGAAGCGGAGACACGACTCCACGGATGTCCCCCGATTATTATTTTTCCCTTTCATTTTTATTTTCATGAAATAATCGGGAGTCCAAGTCGATGCATACTTCTCGATTCAATTTCAGGGGAACCCAGGGGATTTGTCTGGAGTATTCACGAGCAAAAAAACCGCATTCAAAACTCTCATTAAATTAAAAGCGAAGCAGCGATGCCAAGTGGAACCGCGATTGCACTCATGCGTACAGGGTGTTCCAGAATTGAAATGCAAAACTGTAGGGACGCGTCTGAAACTGCAGCGCTAAGAAAAAACGCCGTAAGAACAACCGGATTTTGCCTTTCCCTTCATGAAACATTAATTTTTTTTGGAAATTTATTAATATTTTTCCTTTAAATTTTCTGACGCTGTAAATTAAATTGCGAATTCTTTGAAAAATTAGTAGAAAAAATACACAAATTTCCTTGGAAATTCGCATTTCATCAAAGGAAATTGCGTAACGTCTGAAGGTGCATACAGCCATTTTCACTAGCACGACAGTATAGGTCAAGAATTTTCCGCCATGAAGTTTTTTCTATCCAAAAACACCCCATGTCAGAGCTACGGCACTTCAAATTTCTAGAATTTACATTATTTTTCCTCATTTTTGGCGACGCTGACGAACCAAAACTCAAAGAAAGGCTACCTTCCATAATTTGTAGAGCTTCATTCATCTGTGGTCTAAAAATGATGAAGTTGTAAGTAAAATAGGATTTCCGGAGGTCCTCAGGGAGTTCACCGAGTTTTAACCTGAAAGATCCCTGAAATCTCTTACGGAAAACTAAAACTTGAGGTAAAAGTAAAGTACTATTTGACCAAATCTTTCGGCAAAATAAAACATATTTTGGTAGTATACTCCAAACGCGTAAAAACTAGGTACAGCGAGCTGATTATTATAAAGTAAACTATCAAGAAAGTTACCACGACTACAACATGAAAAATTCATCAGCTATAATAAATAAAGTGGTAAATGACACAACTGCCTCATAGGCTACAACAGCTGTCTGGGTAGTTTTTCAGTTTACTGCGGTAACTACCAAGGTAGGTAAGTAAGCCAAAATTAATAGGATTAATACCTGTAAATCTCTTGCAGTGCCCTATATTTTAATTTTTTAAAAATAAAAAAAGGTAGTTAAAGGAGTAGTTTTGTCATCGACCACGTTAGATATCTTAGCTACTGCATGTTAACTGTAACAAACTGTAATAATTTTTAGGCATTGGAAAGGGTGAGTATCTCTTCTTACTGTGGACCAAGGAACGTAAGCAATAGTGACCGAAAAAAAACCAAAAAAAAACACCGAAATTACCGAAATGTTTGACCGTACAACTAAATGATTTTACCCTGAGACATTCTGTATTGATTTTGACATTTGAAGGCGATTTGGCAAGTGTTGTGACCGCGCGATCACCCGGATGGTAATTGGTGGCGGAACTTCATCTGTTCGTGACAATTCGATCTGCCAATCGAGAGACTTCACCGTTGTACCTCGTCTGCCTTCCTGAAGCAGGGCGAAGGTGGAATAACCTTACAGCGGGGCGATTCATGAATCCTTATAGAATGACCTTGATCAAAAATGCCTTATTTAAGCAATGATACCTATCTGTCAAGGGCATTCATTGGCAATTTCTTAATGGGTCACTAAAGCATGAAAGAATTTGGATTTGCGAATACATGTGGAGGCATTATTATCAAACAGAACTATGTGCATTGAGACATGAGCCCGGAGACCCATAAAATATATGCATACCAGGGCTCACGTCAGAATGCACATATTTCCGTTTGAAAGAAATGCGTCCACATATCCAAAGGTAAATGAGGCGCATAATACCATTAACTCGATACATACGAAAAATCTGCAGTTCAAAAATCGCACATCTTTCTCAAATCCAAAACGCATTGAGACATTTTTGTTGAAGTAGTACCTTTAATAATTAGAATGAGAATGAAGATAAAAGTCTGGGTACTATACATTTTATTACATGATATTTTACTCACAAAGTCACTCAAGTCACTAAAGTCACTCACATCAAGCAGAAACCCGCTTTTGTTCACCTATTTTATTCTTAATTCAAAATAAAATCTTCTTGACGGCATACTCAAGAATGTTCTTTTGTCTCTCTTATCTCGACTTATTTTGCAAGGAAAGTTCCGTACTCTTAAAGGATGCCTGTCGTTCTTATTGTTGGTATGTTGGAGTGCCTTTCAATTTTGTATAATACTGTACAACACCTCTATTGTGAAATAGTGAAGCGCCGCTGCACGAGGCACGCTGCGGCGCGGCAAGCCAGCCAGCACGGAACGCGCATTGGTGCCTACAAACCTAAGAGATACCTCAAGCATTGCGCAATGCAAGGAGTATCTGCTTAGGTTTGTAGGCGCCAGGAAGCGTTTTGTGCTGGCAGCACGTCGCATCACTCCGCTTTGTGCTGGGGCCTATTATTTAAACTCGCGAAGTCAGCGTTTTTCAACTCATGATTTGAATATGTTTGCACACTCTGCATGGATTACTTTAATTTAAATTGTTAAAAAAATATATACACGAAAGGAAAATTTAAAGTGTGTTTTGTAAATAATAAGGTGTTTACTTGTCGTATTTAATGATTTTCAAAGCACAATAATTTTTTCTTTTATATTTTGTGCTTTTACTGTGCTGCAGCGTGGTGTGAGCGCAACCAAACGCTCAAAATAGGACGTATTTGACTCTGAAAGATCGATGTGCAAAATGGGCTAAAACCGAAGATTGCGTGCTTCTCGATTTTTTCCCCTCTTTTATTCATTTGTGCATAGTTTCCTCCGACACAACTACTGCTCATTGACTTTAAAATCGATGCCATCGCTTGGAAAAGGTTTTACTAATATTTGCCAGGTTTTAAAAATGTATATGTTTTTAAAATAAAGTAATATTTTCATTAAAAAAAAAAAAGTATTTATAGGTTCATTTTTCATCGAAAATTTTAAGGATGGAAATAAAACCAAATATTCACCCATGGCAATTTAAAAATATTTATCAAAAGAAGGAAATAATATTTCATTTAAAAAACGAGTTACCACAACAACTCTTCCGTCTCTCTAAATTTTCTCATCTCATCATTGTCAATGTAATTTTACATACGGACTAAAATATGACACTTGGAGAAATTCACTGTTGCTTATTTCACGCGTGGACGTAAACTACTGGACAAAAAAGGTGTGCGGACAAAAAATCGTCGACGGAATGCCTAAACCTTACCGGCAGTAAACAAGCAGAAATTTCACATTGAAATACGTTTTATTTGGAATCAGTTAAAAATGAGAAGAGATAGCGATTTGAACGCCGCAACACTTTTCTGCCATCATTTTCCCGCCATACCATCGTGTTTGAAATTCCTCCGAGTCGAGGGGACTCTTAAAAAGTTCAAATTCCCATATCACAAGATCGAAGAATGAATTCTCACAGTGGCGTGGTGTCACCCAGTGGATTGAGTCAATAGGGGAGGTCGGACAAAATTAGGAGACTTTAAACGCTTATAACTCCGTTTCTATAAAACTTTGAGGTTTTAAGAGTGGTTTTACTGGTTTCCTCGTGACATTTTTTTCTAGGAGCACCTCTTAAAGTTTAAAATGTGGCGAAATGAACATACAAATTTGCAGTTTTATTAAAAATTTCATGTCCGACGACTGTGATTGACTCGATTTACAGTGCGTTGCTTGCGGTCATACGATCCTCCATGACCCTCAAACTCGTCAACTCGACGATTTTGGTCGTGTGACCCCACGTGATACCACTTTCAGAGCTCATACTTTGATATTGTGATAAGGGCTGGAGGCAGGCTAGACCGGGATTTTGGCTCTAAAAATATGCGATGAACCTCCATGTAATCTACTCACCTGGTATTTTCAGAATATTGAATAAAAAGTAAAAGGTACAGTGCCACGATACTGCCGTACTAAGGAAGAACTCCGTATGAGCCTTCGGACGTTGTCATATTTCCTCACATTCGTGAGAAACGAATTCACGGGAAAATGTTTTGAATATGATCCCCCAAATTTTGCAGATAATTCTGCTCGCAATCTTATCTAAAATGACTAAAAATTTCCAGGAAAAATATGCATAAGACTCCTCAAAAATACAGATTTTATCCAACTCTCGAATGCCCATACGGCGTACTTCCTTAGCACGACAGACTGCCCGTAGTTCAAATCGGGAATCGAATCTTTGACTGTGCCACGGCGCACAGTGGATCGAGTCAATAGGAGTGGTCGGATAAACTTCGGAAACTTTAAACGCCTATAACTCCGTTCATACAAAACTTTGAGGTTCTAAAAGTGGATCCATTGGTTTTCTCGTGAAATTTTCTTCGGAAAGCGCCCATTGGGATGTAAAATGTGACGAAATAAACACGAAAATTTGCATTTTTAGTCGATAATTCAATGTCCCTCCTCTCTAATGGACCACTAGACAAGGTACGAATTCAAGGATTCTGATACATGTTCCTTAGCCAAAATTTTACGTAAAACATGATGCGCACAACAAAAATTACCGATATCAACTCCTTACGAAGATATTTAATGATTCTTGATGCGTGAATTCAAACCATCCGCTCATGAAAACTCAATGCTCTACGTGATTCACATCGCGCGCTAAACGTTATCATGACGGTATCTGCGATATGAAAATCTGGCAACCTCAATCTTGACGCTTTCGCTCAGCTATAGCAAATTGCTTATAGTTTGAACAACACATGGTGGGAAATGAACATTACTCGATTGAGAAGCTTGCTGAAACTGTTGTAGTGCGCGATTTGACTCACGTAGAGCTTTGAGTTTCTTGTGAGCGGGCAGTTCAAATTTCTCGTAACCAATGTGAAATAAAAACGTTGACATCTTCGTTAGGAGTTTATTTCAGTAGTTAATTCGTTGTGCGAATCGTGTTCGACGTGAAATTCTGGTTAAGAAACATGTATCAGATGGTTTAAATTATTACCTTGTCTAGTGGTCCATTGACTCGATCCACTGTGTAGGGTCGCACGGTGGACGGAGTCAATCGGAGAGATCGGACATGATCTTTTTTACTAAAACCCCAAATTTTGATGTTTATTTCGTCACATTTTACATTAGGAGGGATGGTTTCCGAAGAAAATTTCACGAGAAAACCAATGGATCCACTTTCAAAACCTCAAAATTTTGTATAAACGGAGTTATAAGAGTTTAAAGTTTCCGAATTTTTTCCGAACTCTCCTATTGACTCGATCCACTGTGCGGCGTCGCGACGTTGGCAACAATTATTTCATTCGTCATCGGGGCGACCGCGACGCCTAGTTCCCGCGCCTTTTTCCTCGTTCTATTTCTGCGGCCCCCTCTGCTCCCCCCCCCCCCCCCGCGAGATGGGCAATTATTTTCACGGGGCGAGTTGTCGAGACACTGTTGGGCTCTCCCGGCCGATTCATCTCAATTACTTGTGTTCGTTACGCTCTCTGCTCCGCGAATAATTCGCCCGCGGTGGTGGGCTAGTCCGCCGAGCTAAGGAAAAACGCCGTATGAACGTTCGAGAGTTGCCAAATTCCTCCGAATAAAGTATGTATTTTGGAGGAAGTTTTGCATATTTGGACCGCGTTTAACAGAAAGGAACGAAGCCACATCAGCTATTGCCAATTTTAACTGGGCAATTTAATTTTTCACGAGAGAACGTTTGTGCGGATCCCTTTGAAAATGTTAAGGAATTTGCTTCGTACTGTGGAAAAAATTCACTGAAATTTGCACGAAAATCCGCACAACTGTTTTCATGTAAACAATTTAATTAGCCCATTAAATTTGGAAATAGCTGATGTGGCTTGCTTCCTTTCTGTTTAACGCGGTCCATTTTTCCTTGCCATTTTCAGATATTTTAGATTAAATTGCGTACAAAATTGTCTGAAAATTTTGAAAAATAATATTCAAAATCTTCCCAGTTAATTCGGTTTTTATCGAAGGAAACTTGGCAGCGTCTGAAGGCTCATACGGCGTTCTTCCTTAGCACGGCAATAGTGGCTCTGCACGACGATGCTCGGCGGATCGAGTCGATAAGAGAGGTCGGACAAGAGTTTGAAACTTTAAACGCTCATAACTCCGTTTATACAAAATTTTGAGGTTTTGTAAGTGGCTCCATTGATTTTCTCGAGAAAACTTCTTCTAGAATCACTCCTAAAATTTAAAATGTGACGAGTTAAACATCAAACTTCACAGTTTTTGTCAAAAATTTCATGTCCGATCTCTCTAATCGACTCGATCCACTGTGCGACGATGCACTGGTGGTCCAGTCACGTCATGCAGGGACGTCTCACGTCGGGTTACGCGGTCAATTCGACGCTTTTTTCACGAAAGAACGTAACTGCATTTCCATGTTGCCAAATTTTCCCGCGCAAAGTGCACTTTTACCAGGATAATTTTAGGAATCCCGAACTGAAAATTTCACAATTTTTCCTTCTGATTTCAAGCGAAAATCAGACAATTTTTTAAAGATAATTACTCGTATGCAAGTTTACTCCCGTAAAAAATTGAATTGTTTGCGTCAATTTTGCAACCTTGGAGTGGGGTTACGTTCCTTCGTGCGGGGAACGACGAATTGGACTACATTTTGCAATTTGGAACTATAAATTTCGGCCCAGTTTAAAAACAACGTATATGTCCATTGGTTTCCCTATGCACTTAAGTGCTTTTTTTCAGATGAGCCAGAATTTATAGTTCCAAATTGCACAATGCAGTTCAATTTTCGGTTTACATCTGGAAATCCGTCTGATGGGCCGCTTATGACGAAGAATTTTTTCCAGAAAAATCCTCAAAAAAGGCTTTAAAGGTTGAGATCGTAACGATTTCAACGTTCTAACGCACATGGATCCTCAAGGTGTAAATACGTTTGATTTAGCATTTAATAAAGGGCTTGAGACATTTCTGATGTATTAACGTGATTTTCGCTAATTAATTTGGGCTAATTCACTTGTGTGCAATAGATCTATCTGTGCCATACACATAAATTTTTTTAGGGATCCAATTAGTTTTAAAACATTAAATGGTTAGGAGATTATAGTATTTTCCCGCTGGATCGTGATTGTGAAGTCAGTTTATCCTCAAGCCACCAATGAGCCACCGTCATTTTCCTCGGGATTTGTGGGCGAATTTCGACAATTTTCGAATTCCTTCACTTAAAGGTGCCATGAAAGTACTGAATTTTTTGGAAAGGTACTGAAAAAGTACTGTAAAAGTACACAAGCAGGAAGCTCCAACGCATTGGCGTCGGAGAGCGGCTCTGGGGGCAGTAGTTGTAGTCAAGAATGAGGGCCTAGACACATTTTGTCATTGATGTACAATCCGACAACTGTCGATTCATGTTTTGTAACTTAGCAGATTTACGTAGCCGGTGTATAAATGTGTATTGGGCTTTGATATGGCGAATACATGGCATTATCACTTGTTGTATACTTTTAATTTTGAAAGCTCTTTGGAGGTCCGCTTCCTAAAAAATCTCTGGTTGATAAGTCGTTTAGCGAGGCTGCAAAAAATTTGCATTTTTATATCTGAAAGTGTAGGTATTGGTTTTTTGTATAATTGTTTTTTTGGATTGCTGGAAAAGTAACGCATACTTCTATAATTTAGGACTGAGTCAGGGAAATATAAGGTTCGTTAAATAGTAAATATTCCTAGTACCGTGTGACACTATTGTTAACGAAAAGTTTTTGCAACTTGTCAAAGAGGTTGTTGAATGATCTTCGAATAACTTTTGATGAGCTAGAGGTAATGGTTCTATCTGCAGCTCGTGGACTTCTGTACGATATTGTCCAGAATCATCTAAATTTTCAAAAAGTGTCCGCTTGTTCGATACCCAATTTGCTCATTCATGCATACAAGGAGAAGCGCATGAAAGCTTTAGCAGACATTTTGGAGATGAATCAAGAATTAGATGAAGAATTTATGACTTAAATCACGGCACCTTAATCACGGGATGACCTTAATTACGGCAACTATTTATTGTCCATGAGATGCAGATGGTTCCATTTCCCTAGCTCATCAAAAGGTATTCGAAGATCAATTTCATCAGCCACCCGTACGAACCACGTTTCTAGTGACCCGTACTTGCTTCGCACGTATGAAACATACAATCAGAGAAAACAGAATTCATCTTACAATAATCAATAATCAGTAGGACATGAATCGTTGCGATGTATAATACGACATTATAATGCGGCATTACTATTGTAATTCATTTTAATGTTTAGGGGCATTATAAATCATTATTGCCACGTCGGAATGAAATGTTGTAGACTGAATTGAAAAGCATGTTGGCAAAATTTATTATAAAAATAGTATAACATGTAGGTACATAACATAAAGGTAATACAAATTAAATGATTAGAGCGTGTATATTTCATTACATTATAGGTATATTACAATCATTTTTGTCATTGTTGGAAATTTTGATAGTTTGAATTTTGATAGTTGATAGTTGATAGTTTGAGAGTTGAAAATTTGGTTATTTTATTTAGTTAAGGTGATTCGATAGACGCCATATTTTGTGTCAGAATGGCATGCGACATATCCCATCAATTGGTTCCATTTTTTCATTTACTCATCATTTTTCTCCAATTTTAAGTTTCGCAATTCTGTTTTCAGGAGACTAAAGCACTCACTTATCAATTTGTATATTTATATTGAGTTAAGGGTAGAGACGTATTCCTCACCGGAATTGAGGAATGGAGGTGTTACAGTAAGTCCGGCATTAGGTTCCATTTCGACATCAGCGACGATCAACGCTACGATACTGGAAGCCAGTCTTCCGATATTAAATCCCTAGCGGGGAAGAAAAAAAATGCCTAGATTTCGCTAAAAATCCCTAAATCCCCAGATTTGCTCAAATATACTTAAAAAATCCCTAGATTTTGCAAAAAGCGCCATTTTTTTATGAAGAATCATGATGTCATTCGATGTAGCGATTTGCAATATTTAAATCTGATTGGCTCGTTTGAATTTTGGCGCTCTCTGAAAGCAGTGCTAATCCAGACCAATAAAATGAAAGAATATTAGTTGATTTCTTATTATTAACAGGTTGAATGCAGTTGAATGTCAAGTACATCGAAGGACGCAATCGTTTTAATTTCCGGCTTATTTGCGGGGAAAATAGTGTTGCCAAAAAGGCCTACAAAATATAGATGAAAAAATGTTTTCGATTGTCGAAGCTAGAATTGAGGTTAAAAAGTTGATTTTTGGTAACTTTACCTCATCAAAAAAAAATCCCTAGATTTCCTGAAAAATCCCTAAATCCCTGGAAATTCCGGAAAATCCCTAAATCTAGGAATAAACTCTTAGACATCGGATGGCTGTTGGAAGCATTAGAGTCAACATTTGAAACGCTGCTGCAGAATTTGCCGGGAGTATAATCGAGTGTTGAAAGTCAGTAGAATTGAACAATGTAATAATTGCTTTCCGAAATAAGCGTTATAATAAAAAAACAACGAATCTGAACTGTTAATACTGGAACACACCTTCTGTAAATGTACCTTGCGAGAGATAAGTAAAAAAATAGATGTACTGGAGGAGAAGTGCTTCTCCACAGAGTTTGAAGAAGGAAAAAAAATGCCCAAATTTACTTACTTCAGCATTTTCGGCAAAATCACTGCAATTTCCGAACCTTTTTCTGGCCAGGGGCCAAAATTAAATGATTATGAAGGGCCACTTAGATGTTGTAGATAAAAATAGGACTGTTGAAAAAGTCGCCGTTTTCAATAAATATGTACCCGGAATGGAAGACATCTAGGGGAAAATTGTTACGATTTTCCGATGCAAATATTTTCCTACAATCTATTTTCCTGCGTTTTGGGATTATACGTACTAAGCAGGCTAAGGGCCCGTTCGCCAAAACTAATCGGAACTGTATGAATGAATTGCTCCTTTTAAAAATCAAAACAATATCGAATTGCGATATATTACACAGTTAAGATAGGGCTATGTCCTGTCGTAAGCGGCGACATAAAGTCGATATCATTTCAATAATCGCCCCAATGGCCACGATAGTTGTTAGACGTTTACGGTTTCCCTGGTAACCTTTGTTTGCTATCAGCTGATATCGAGTAAATGACTAGGAAGCTCCAACCCAGTGGTTAAAGCTTCCTTAACCGCGAAAACTTTAAAATTCAAATTTTCAAATTTTGAACGTAAAGTACATTTTTTCCATCACGAGATAAAAGCACAAACAAGTTTTGAATTGTTGACTGTATCACCATGATTCCAAAAATACAATACACAACATAGCATTGACTAACAATAAAACAGTATGCAATAAAATAAAGTCATGACAAGGAACATAGCCGAAAATGGCGCCGATTCCCATCAACCAACGCGCGGTCTCTACAATGTAACATGCTGCATTGATACTCCCCAGCTGGGACCGTCCGGAATAGCAGCTCTAGTGCAAGCACCAGAGCCGCTAATATTGGCCAGCTAGTTTCGGGAACGCCTTCAATTGTGGCGTAATACCTCACGCGTTCCGGAGAGCACGAATAGTTGTATCCTTGCGCTTTAGCAATGCAATGGTAGATTAATATTAAAGTAGCCTCCACGTTGGCCTTGTTGGTTTTCCTTTGCCAATATAGCAGTTTTGACCGCATACTTTAAGTGTGGTCAAGCTAGGGTTGTATTTAGCAAATGGATAATTTTCATTAAAAGGACTTATAAAGTACTTATTGACCAGCTAGTTTCGGAAACGCCTTCAATAAGGCTTGATACCTTACGCGTTCCGGAGAGTTCGAATAGTTGTACCCTTACGCCTTAACAATGCGATGGTAGATTAATATTAAAGTAGCCTCCACACTGGCCTTGTTGCCTGCAAGGTATTTCTGTGTTCATTTGTTCGTTTCCAAGGATCGTGGCACTTGCTGAGTTTTTGTTGCGAAATTCACGACCGTCACAAATAGCTATTTGAATAGGAAAAACTATGTAAAAAAAAAATCCGAAAACATTGGGGCCGTATGCGTTTTCAGGTCCCAGAAATCGTCTAGAATTAAGGAAACACAACTTCTAGGGAAAATGATGAACTTGATTTTTCGACTTTTTCACCCTGAAATGTCCCCTACTTCAAATTTCCGCCCGTGTACGCACTACAGGTAATTTTTTTCATGAAAAATTTTAAAAATTTTCTGAACGCAGTACCGTTATAGTCGCAATATCACCGGCCAAAAACTACCTTTTTTACCAAAAAATAACATCTTAGGGACGCCTTCAATACTGTTCTCAGGGATCAAATCTTCTTGGTACAATCTTGACCGCAGATTCGGTCAAAGTTACCTCTGAATTCAAACAAAATCACGCGAACATTATTCCCAGCTCAATCTAGCCACAAGTTAAGCTTTATTTACGGGTCGTCTGACCCACCGGTAAACCCACAATGTTGCAAACCATTAATCAACGGTCATTCAACAAAGCTCAACTAACTTGTGGCTGTCCACAAATACAAATCGGCCGCTCACAAATTCTAAGCTTTCATCTGTAAATACAATCCGCTCTATGTATTAGTATTGTTCACGGTTCTTAGTAGTATTCTCCTATGATGATACCAAATAGAGCAATGGGCTCAAAAAAGAAGTTTTGAAAAAATGGACCTTTAAGACTGTTTGAGCGGAAAATTCTACTGAATAAGTCCTCCGAATAGATTAAAACTTGCAAAAATCCATGAAGAATATTCACCCATAATTGTTCGCGCATTGATTTTTGTGATTTTTCATCTCTGTGTGAAGACAATTTTGGGAAAGCTTCAAAGAATGATGTTGATTTTTTCTTATTTTAAAAAAGTAAAATGGAAGCAGATGTTTTTACATACCACAAACGAGATACGTGATTTAGAAGTTCCACCACCGGTAAGCAGGCTCGTTTATTTTTACTTGTAAATTCTACGTAAAAAAAACAAGACGGAGCATATCGCGACCCCTGGCCCTATCGTCGTGATGTAATTGAAGATCTTTTGATCATGATAACGTTTAAAAATTATTAGGGATGGATTTATTTAGAGGCCTCTTGTAGAGTGCATCTAAAGTAAACACAAGAATTGTCTCTGATAGAAAATGAATCAAAAATCAAGATGAGCACATTGGGAAAGTCTGAATTACACCACTTGCTTCTCAATCTTTGTGAATTGTATGCATTTTTTAGACTTCTCGCTTCCAAAACAATACTTCGGCACAGGTGAAAATTGTTTAAGAAGAGTCGCCGCCCGTCCACCTTTGGCGCACAAGGATGCCACACATTGGCGGATCCAGCAAATCGGCAACAACGGTTTCCTCAGTTTAAACCTGTGGAAATGTACCGATTGTTGGAGGGGCCAGGTGCCCCGGCAAGAATCGATTATTTAACATATGTTTATATGGAGAAAATCCGATGAAGCCAAATTGCTGGATCCGCCTCTGATGCCGCACAATATTCAACATAACTAATGCTTCCGCGCGCACATCTTGAAGAAACAACATGGTGTTTGACAACGCAAGGAAAATAACAATTTGATAAAATCTCGTCTTGTCACGCGTGTTTTGGAGGTTTAGCGTCAAGCATCTCGGATATTATGTAGCATCCCAGTGCACAAAGGTTGGATGGAATGAAAACTGGCCCATCATGCGGTTGTTTCAAATTCGCTTTCAGCTGCGTCTGCAGCAATGGACCACCAGACAAGGTAAGATTTTATGCAATCTGATACACGTTTCTTAACCAGGGTTTCACGTCAAACACGATTCGCACGACGAAAATTACTGAAACCAACTCCTAAAGAAAATATTAACGTTTTTATTTCACGAGGAATTTGAACTGCCCGCTCACAAGAAACTCGAAGCTCTACGTGAGTCAAATCGTGCACTACAACGGTTTTAGCAATCTTCTCAATCGAGCAATGTTCATTTCCTACCATGTGTTGTTCAAACTATTAGCAATTTGCTATAACTGAGCCAAAGCGTCAAGATTGAGGTTGCCAGATTTTTATATCGCAGAGACTGTTATGATAACGTTTAGCGCGCGATGTGAATCAGGTAGAGAATTGAGTTTTCATGAGCAGGTGGTTTGAATTCACGCATCAGGAATCATTAAATATCTTCGTAAGGAATTAATTTCGGCAATTTTGATTGTGCGCTTCGTGTTTTACATGAAATTTTAGTTACGAAACATGTATCAGAATGCTGAAATTCGTACCTTGTCTAGTGGTCCATTGTAATCACGACTATGCTGCGCGTGTAGATTTCAGCTCATTACATACGATATAATGAGCTGAAATCTCTGATGGCGTTTTATGAGCGCAAGCAATTCGCCTTCAGCTGTATCGGGAGCAATTGTCGTTACGAATATGTTGTGCGTGCTGATTTCAGATCATTACATAATTGACTCTTTGAAGGCGTTTTATGTGGGCGAACAGCGTGCTCTGTCGGAGAAGAACAGAAGTATATTTTAATCTCTACTTTTGTTTTCCTCCAACAGGGTGCGCTATTTGCCCACATAAAACGCCTTCAAAGAGTCAATTATGTAATGGGCTGAAATCAGCACGCACAACATTTTTGAAACAACAATTGCCCCTGACGCAATTGAAGGCGAATTGGAAACAACGAAATAATTACCCCTGGATAACATTTTAGCGCTTATAGCCCAAGTGAAATCATGGGCCAATGATAATCAAATACAGGGTGGGCCAGAAGTTCCAGGACGGTCGGCTAACTTTTGAACGGTTCGAGATAGAAAAATGAAACTTTGGGAATGTTCCTATCTCAAAGGGGACCATCTTATGGGGGAGTCAAAATTTTGGTCCCCCTAAGGGAGGGGGTGGGGGGCCCCCAACTTTTTTTTTTCAAATGGCAACCCCTATCTTGTGATACCTCATTCGAAAGACCATAAAAAACTAAGAATTTTGGCGCAAACTGCAGATCAATATCTTAATTTTTGACCGAGTTATGATACTGTCAAAGGTCAAATTTGACCTATTTTCAAAAAATCACAACTCCGGTTCAAATTATCGTAAAGAAAAAAATAAAACGAGAAAATTTACTAAATTGTGTTTGCTTTTTTGTAAAAATTGCAGAAATCACTTCGAACTAATTTTAAGGGGGGGTTCGGACCCCCAAATACGTCAATTCAAAGGTCATTCAATTTTCCCGCGAAATAAGCCAATTTCCCCTAGAGTTGCCTCCACATTATCTCAGTAAGGTCAAAATCAGTTCAACATTACGTTGGGCAAGTCCCCAAATTTCAGGAAAAGTTAAAAAAACGCAATTTAAGGTAATTAAATTTGACCGTTTAAATTGGGTTTTTTTTTTAACTTTTCCTGAAATTTGGGGACTTGCCCAACGTAATGTTGAACTGATTTTGACCTTACTGAGATAATGTGGAGGCAACTCTAGGGGAAATTGGCTTATTTCGCGGGAAAATTGAATGACCTTTGAATTGACGTATTTGGGGGTCCGAACCCCCCCTTAAAATTAGTTCGAAGTGATTTCTGCAATTTTTACAAAAAAGCAAACACAATTTAGTAAATTTTCTCGTTTTATTTTTTTCTTTACGATAATTTGAACCGGAGTTGTGATTTTTTGAAAATAGGTCAAATTTGACCTTTGACAGTATCATAACTCGGTCAAAAATTAAGATATTGATCTGCAGTTTGCGCCAAAATTCTTAGTTTTTTATGGTCTTTCGAATGAGGTATCACAAGATAGGGGTTGCCATTTGAAAAAAAAAAGTTGGGGGCCCCCCACCCCCTCCCTTAGGGGGACCAAAATTTTGACTCCCCCATAAGATGGTCCCCTTTGAGATAGGAACATTCCCAAAGTTTCATTTTTCTATCTCGAACCGTTCAAAAGTTAGCCGACCGTCCTGGAACTTCTGGCCCACCCTGTATTGTTCAATTGTGTGAATGTGTTTAGGCGAGTTGGCGTCTGCCATATTGAATATTGTATAGCATCCTAGTGCGGAAGGGTTGGATAGAACGACTCCTCTAACGAAATATTCACAATGCCAACCGGAATTTTTTTTAAAACGAGAAGCTTAAAAAACCCATATTTTTACGCAGATTGTGAAGTTAGGAATGTATTTCAGACTTACCCAATGCGCTTAGCGTGAATTTTTAGCCATTTTCTATACGAAACACCTCATACTTTTGCTCTAGCTGAAGTTTGCAACAGGCCCATTAGTAGGTACACGACTTCTCTTAGGATGAATACACTCAATTCATAAATTCACCTAAAGCGCCCTTCTTTGGCTCATCTTCAAATTGTACCAAGTTGGACACCTTGTAAGTCATCCAAAAAATGCATGACTCATCTCACAACCACGCTCAAACGCTCGCCGCACAAAAATATTTAAAGGCGCCCACGTGAGTTGCTGCGCCGCGACGCCACGCTGCTGCCATGTTTGGTCGAAAATTATCCATTCCTCCGCCCCAATGCATGTTTAAACTCTCCATGAAGAAGTGTGAAACTTGAGGTCTATCATCAATAGTTCGTATCGAGCTGTTTAAATACCCCTGAAACAGTTCTATTCCTTAAGAGAGCCCATACGTTTTATATTACGATTAATGGTGGTTTAAGAAGATCCTCACTAACATAATATGATAAAAAGGGCAATATTTGCAAACCTCAAGTAAAATTCGGCGGTATAACTTTGAAAACGGATCCATGAAAGAGATTACAATGAATTGTCACGAAAAATAATACAAAATACGAAATAAAATACCTATTTCCGTATAAATGTACATCTATGCTTCCCCTCCATTTAAGACATTCAAAGGTTAATTTGCTAATCTAGGGTGAAGAGTTTGTAAACATGTATTTTCTGCAAAATCTGCCAACAGAGCGGGGCGCGACTAGATTTGCACTGGCTAACAAGACTCCACATGGTTGTAAACGCTGCACTGACCATGCAAACGAAAACATCAAAGTTCGCACCTCTAGAATATGGCTGTTGCATTGGAAAGACACCACCACAGGTGCGGACCAAATGGACTACATTTCCCGATGAGAAATCACTATTTTCGGCCTCTTTTAAACAACATATGAGAAGTTGAAGTAGAAATAGGTGCATGAATGCAAAAACAAAATATTTAGAGACTCTGAGCTAACAATTTAAGCAATGCAGTCGGGTAGGACAAAAGTTCAATTCGGAGGTCAAGGCTATTTCCGCGCGGGGATATTGATAAGCAACTAAATCTAAGCATAGAAATTGGCCAATAATGACTAAAAATGTCAATATATTCACTTTGCTGAGCGAAATTTTGTAAATTTGGTTAGAATGAACCGGTAAACGAGGTGCGAATTGAAGCATTCTGATACATGATTTTTAATTAAAATTCAGGGAGTGAAAATTACTGAAATTTACTCCTAACCAAGATACTACACGAAAAAAAGTAGGTGCTTGACACAAGCATAATGATTCTTGAATTTTCCGCCAAGGATTTTTTTTATCTCTTGATTTACGCTGATTTTTCTTGATGCAAGAAAAATAATGCTTGGGTTAAGCAAAAAAGGTGTTTTTATTCAGCTGTAAAATTCTCGATTTAAAAAAAATACTTCATGAAATAATATGCATCAAAATGCTTATATTAGCACATTGTCCAGTGGTCCATGGCAAAATACAATGCATGAGTAAGATACCACTATTCGAACTTGACAGAGCTCATTTTGCATATACGAATAATTGAAGGAGAAATCTCATTCCGAAGACTTTCGACGAAAAGAGCTAGTTTTTCAAAATGATAAGGCGAGTTCTATGGAAACCGGAGGAGGAATTTCACATGAAATCTATTAAGAAATACAGAAGTCCGTGACTTGTCGATTGGTCTATTGGTCCATTGGTGGACATATTGTTTGCGACTCCTTGATTCTGAGTCATCACTATACAAAGCGCTGATTCCAAAAGCAATTTTCAAACTGTGGGAAGGATGGCAGTGTTGGATCTCTACGATATATTGTCTCGCATGGAAAATTGGATGGAGATTATGCAAAAAGCTAGAGATATATTGCAAAATCAAGTCCAAGTAATGATTGCAAGAGTGGGAAATTCGCGGTTATGTCTACGCCTCTGTATCCGAGGGTTTGAAGTATACGACCAGAGACAAGTAGAGACCCTTTTTCCGACGGAGAGAACCGTCGTGCTCTTTTCCCTCTGGGTCCTATCAACCCTTGAAATGGTCATTGGGCAACCTGTTGAGCTGACAGGCTTATTGCCTACAAGAAACACAACCAAGGGTGTTCACTTTGTGCGAGTAAAATTGCAGAGAACATATGTTAAGCGCATTAGAAATATACGCATTACATTTAGGAGCGCACCATTTGGGTAGTCTATGGAGCCTACATTCAACAGTATCTTTGAGGGAAATTTTTTCTTGATTGCTGGCGTTCAGGTTCGCTCCGTAAAAGAGAGAAGAAAGTAAATTGAATTTGAATTTCAATATGCAAAAAATCTTTACGTTATAAATTTGTTCTATCAAATTGTTACAAAATGTTCCTCACTTTTGATTTCAAAATGTAGCTTTAAAACACTAGAGTTATCTTTAAGCGGAGTAAAAGGTTTATTTAACATTTAAAATGAATTGAAATCACACAAACAACAGATTGATTTCAATTAACAGTAAAGTCATTGTAAAGTGAACACAGCACCGCGTTCCCGTAACACACCTCTGTGTTTTGCCAACACACCCATGTGGTCACTTGCAGAATGCATTTCAGAATGGACGAAGGAAACAATAATTTAATGGTCCTACTGACAGATAAATGAAATGAATACACCAGTATCCTCGAATATTTTCAACTGTCGTTGCTCCTCGAAGTAAGTGCGTATCACATTTCCGAAAAGAGCCCTGCTTTACATCTAGATCCATGCTTTTGAAGGTCCATGCGGAAATCAAGATACGCCGTTTAGTCAGAGGAACGCCGATGTGAACGAACGCAGTGAACATTAAACAGTATGAAGACTTGAAATTATGTTCTTCAATTGCCGTAGTTGGAACCGTCCAAAATCGGTGCGCAGAAAATCGCAAGAATGGCGTAGCCACCGAATTGGTCTGTTACCGTAGAAACTGCATGGAAGTTACCTTGCTTATATCTATGATGCCTGTGGGTTGATTGTTGAAATTGACGGACAAAGCTATAGACGAGGAGGACATAATGATTATGGAGCGATCCTATTGGTTAATTTGTGTGGTTCCTATAGACTAAGGGAGAAAATGAAGGATTGACTGAAGGGCCTCTCGTGAGTTGCCGTTACCTTGTCTATTTACCTCCCTCCTATGTCCGCTGCAGCTACTCGCTTCCACCAATAGGCTCCCACCATATCCGTTTTGCCTTCTTTGGCTATAGCTTTGTCTATCAAATTCAACAATCTACTTGGATACCGCTGGTTCCTACTTTTTTCCGACAGAAGGCATTTTAACAATCTTAGCCATTTATTCAAGTGCAAAACTCTGGTAAGAATACCGCGACAGAAATTCTCGTTAAATCAACCGAAAATCCCTTTAAAAGAAGAGGATACCACTCTGATCATTAGAATACCGTTAAATACAGGGAATTCTGACGGTGTTCTAACGAAAAATTCCTGTTGACCCGACAGGATATGTCTGGCAGTAACACTGGAAAAAAAAAACACATTGGATCCAGAGTCTAGACTCTTAAAAACATCGAAAAGAAAAAATACTCTTTATTCAATCGGATTTTTGCTTAAATGAAGAACCAAGCCTCTTAATTAAAGCGGATTTCCTTTTGATTTAAGCAAAAATCTGATTGAACCAAGAGTATTTTTTCTTGTCAATGTTTTCAAGAGTCTGGACTCTAGATCCAATGTGTTTTTTTTTCTTCTTCTTCTTCTTCTTCTTTTTTTTCTTTTTTTTCAGTGAACTATGACGAGGAAATGCATTTACCTTCTTTGAGTGATTCCAGACGAAAAGTAGGAGTAGGACATGACGATCCGTCATGACGTCAGAACCCAGTGACGTAAGCGCGGGCGGGGGCCCGTGGGGTCAGAGGACACCCGGAGGGCTAAGGGCGCCTATCGCCCTCTTGCCAACCCGCATGATCACTATGGACACTTGACACTTTCACTGACACACACAATGCAGCGCACTTCACGGCCGAGAGACAAAAAAATCACACGAAAATTGAGGATGACCGCGCGAAAAAAAATGAATTTTTCAAAATTTGCGGCGCGTGAGCAACCGATTCCCGGCAAAGATAAGTTATTTTGGGTTTTTTCACTTGATGAAGGAGGTAAAAGTTTGAAAATTTATGGGTGAAAAATTAAAGACACGAATCTATCTCGGCTGAATCAAACGATGATGAGAAAAACTGTTGAAAATTGATTTCCAGGGAACACAGAATTTGCTTTAGGCGTGATCAGTAAACTTTAAAAAAAAGATAAAACAAATTGAAGAGAATCCACGACCGATATTCAATGTTTTATGTTTCCGAAAAAACTTGAATAAATTTCATTTTAAAATTAAGACGGAATTTGGGTTGTTTCAGGTGGATCCTGCGAATGCAATTCTAGGATGTGCTGTATGGAAAAAGAATCACCTTCGTTAAATTACATCTTTCATATAAATGACAACTTTTAGTTGGAGAAGATTAAGATCAACTTTCTGGGACGAAATTACCTCGTGGGCAGCTCGGCGGGGAGCCTGTAATTTTTTCTTGAATTAAACCAGAAAAAGAGAATTAAAAGAGAATAAAAATATTGATACGGTCTGTAGGTTGACGCGAAGATCAGCGAGTATAATGAAATTGCGATTAGATCGCAAAAATTGCGGTACGGATAAGAATATATAAAAAAAATTGTATGTAAAGGTGTGTGTAAGTGTATGTAAGTTTGAAGTTTGGCTCAAAGTTAAGTTTCTTAAGTTATTGAAGTTCTTAAATTTCTTTGGGTTGGATCTACGTCCAATTGTCTAGTCATGAAACTAATGAAGTCTAACTAGAGAACTGGGAAATTGAAGCCTCGGATCTGATGTTCCAACTCAACTTGCATTTCGGGGGATATTTGCAATGCGTGTTCTGGACCACGTGTTCCTTGCTTATAAGAATTTGAGGTTATGTTTATTGCGCAGGATCCATGTGAAACACCCGGATTCCGTGGCCTTCAAAACCGGATACCGGATATCTCAGTATCAAACCGGATAAAACCATTCTCTACAGAACAGCAACCTTTTCGAACATTTTTGAAGTTTGAACCGCGTTAGATACTCAAAATGAATTATTGAAAAAGTTCCAAAAACTCAGAAGTTGCTACTCTTTGAGGGCCATTTCAGATTATAGGTAAAAAATGAAAACATGGTGAGATGACCAAATTTAACCAATGAAATATTGGTAAATGCTGACGCTTTTGGGGTGATAAATGTGTGATGAGACCACTCATCATCACAAAGACCCCTTTGATGTTCGGTTCCACGTAACAGCGTTAGCTTTTACAGTTGATCTGAGACACGACTTTTACAGGAAATTTGATAACTTTCAGTAAAAATACTTGAAGAATGGAATACTACACATAGTAAAAACTCAAGCAAAGCGACAAATATTTCAGTGTTCAAATTTTACGTGGAACATGATGGAAGCGTTAAAAATTCAAAATTCAATTCATAAGTGAGAGATTACTATTATTTGTGATCGTCAGGTCAAACTTCTCGCTTCCGAAAAAACAAAATTCTACTTTTATCGAAAAGGTCACTAAACTAATAACAGTATCCGTTGGAATGATATGCTTTCTCGGTTTTCTAAATTCTTCTTGGCAGCGGTTAATTCAGCGTTTTAGGGTCGGAAGGACTTTTTAGTAAAATAAAAAAAAAAACTCAGGAGTATACGTAAAGCAGGAGGTTTCGATTAACTGATTTGACTGGTAAAATTAACTTCTGACTCATCTGATGATTCTTAACTTTTTTAACAGATAAAATGCATTTCCTTAATTTTCAATGAGGAAACAAATAATGAAAAGCCTCAGTGTTCATCCTGTGCCGTGGTCCATTTGGACAGTATTTTGCAACAAGGAACAACTATTTCTGCATCATATATAAAGTAATTAATATATTGCCATCCCCCGCATGAGAGAAAATAACTAAATTTCAGTATTGCCAAATTTCTCTCCGCAAAATGTGCA
The DNA here is from genome assembly GCF_918797505.1 of Bemisia tabaci. Classification (NCBI taxonomy): domain Eukaryota; kingdom Metazoa; phylum Arthropoda; class Insecta; order Hemiptera; family Aleyrodidae; genus Bemisia; species Bemisia tabaci. Next base: position 38,653,431 of record NC_092802.1, on the reverse strand, counting down.
AAATCTATCTGAGAATCTTAGACATTTCGGTGAAATTTCGGTGATTCTTCCTTAGAGCTCTTGAAAAAATCAGACAAATTTTGGAAAAAGATTGCACGGGTGCATCCTTGTAAAAAACTGAATTACTCGAGTCCATTTCACAACCTCAGAATAAAGTTACGTTCCTCCATCCGGAAGAAGACGTCATGGCACATACGTTGTTCCTAAAATGAACAAGAAATAATTTTGCCATACTAAGGAAGAACGCCGTATGAACGTGCGAGAGTTGCCAAATTTCCTTCGATAAAATTTTTTTTCCGAGGAAAGTTATTAATATTTGTCCTTTAAATTTTCAAAATCTCTAGGTAAAATTGCGAACAAAATTATCTCAAAAATTAGGAGGGAAATATTATTAAATTTACCAGGAAATTAGAGTTTTATCATAGAAAATTTGGCAACGCGTGAAGGCTCATACGGCATTTACAGAATAGTTCCTTATTGCAGAATGCAGTCCATTTAAAACAATACGGACCAGACAAGACAACGGAATCCAACGGCTAAAATGTGCGAATCCTGAGAGTCGAACCACGAGTATGACACGGGAATTTCTCAGGTTACTCCCGGAACGCGGCCCGGGTCAACCGGATGGGAGGCCCGAACTTGCGGTCGAAAAAGGCACTGGAGTTACGAAACGGGTGCGTGCGAAAACTCACTATCGCGCGATCGCCCCCGTCGAGGTAAGGTTCGGCGACGGAATCCGCGCGACCGGGGGGCGGGGGGGGGGGGGGGCTATTGTCCCTGGAACGGAGCGAAAGGCGAGCGCGCGGCCTGCTGTGACGAACGAGGGACCCGCGTGTTAAAATTAGAGCGCCTCCGAGCGAACTGCCGCCGCCGAAATAGCAAGACAACCGACGACCGACCGACCAGCCGCCGAGGAAAAAAAAAAATAAAAAAAAGAATAAAAATATAGAATAAGAGGACCGGAGGCGACACGGCGAGCCCTCGCGGCTCCCCCCCCCCCCCCCCCGGTCGGGGCCGTCCCCGATAAAACGTAAAAATTAATGCTGGACTAGAATTTGAGTGCAGTGTGTTGGAGTTATCGAATAGTTACTAATGGAGATGTTGCGTGTGTGAGGAATTTGCGATTTGACTGATGATTCTTGTGTAAAAGTTCGCGAGAAACACGATGGTGCCACTGGTTTTCTCTGAAATCAACTCCCAAGCTCATAAAAAGCTCTCAAGTTGAGGCCAAGCTGGTTCTTCAAGTCACTATCGATTTTTAATAATGGAGATGTTGCATGTGTGAGAAATTTGCGATTTGACTGTTGATTCTTGTGTAAAAGTTCGCGAGAAACACGATGGTGCCACTGGTTTTCCCTGAAATCAACTCCCAAGCTCGAAAAAAGCTCTCAAGTTGAGACCAAAATGGAGGGGATATCCCACGCTATCCTGAGAGTCCACCTTTACATCAAGACAAACTCTCCATGCAAAGATAGGGAGCAAATACATTAGCAGGGTTGCTGTGTTTTCAGTTGTGGAGTCCCCAAATGAAGCGGCAGCCCTGTCAATGTATTTGCTCCCTATCTTTGCATGGGGAGTTTGTCTTGATGTAAAGGTGGACTCTCAGGATAGCGTGGGATATCCCCTCCATTTTGGCCTCAACTTGAGAGCTTTTTTTTTGAGCTTGGGAGATGATTTCAGAGACAACCAGTAGCACCATTGCGTGCTTCTTGCGAACTTGTACTTAAGAATCAAAAGTCAAATCGCAAAGTCCTCACACACGCAACATCTCCATTACATATATTTTGGTACTCACATTTCTTTTTTCGCTCGATGTGAATTTATCGGCTGTCAACTTAAAAAAACTTCGGTGTTTGAAGTTGACAACCGAAAAATTCACATCGGGCGAAAAAGGAAATTTGAGTTCCAAAATACAACCCGATAAAGAAGACAAAAAGGAACATAACTAATTATTTCAATCGAATTCAACTGTATTTTTGGGGATTTTTATTTAATGAAATTGTTTATTGGACGAATTGGACTGGACTCGGCCTCGTTGAATTCCTTCTTGTCTGATTTTCTCTCGTTAGAAAAATTAACATCGAGAATTAACTGCGTCATGGAGAGTTAAATCTCCCTTAATCACAACGTAAACCGGTGGGTGGGGCCTCCTAAAGAAAGGAGCTAATTAAGGGACGACTATGAGTGCGACCCTACGAAACGACTTTAACTATTCTACCGTACTAAGGAAGAATGCCGTGTGAGCATTCGAGAGTTTCCACATTCCCTTCAATAAAATTTTTATTTTTGAGGAAAGTTAAGAACATTTTTCCTTGAAATTTTCAGGAACTTTAGATGAAAGTGCAAACAACATTACCTGAAAAATTGGTAGACAAACATTCATAAGTGGAAAAAAAACACTAAGAAGTGGCCCGAACTGTATGTAACAAGGCGGAGAAATGCTGCTGGGTCCACACCATTTCGCGGGGAAAACAAAGCCAAGAAATTCGAAAAATTAAATTTTTTGAACTCTAATGCGTACCAGTACGAAATTGACACATTAGAGTTCAAAAAAATTAATTTTGAATGCAATTGTAATTTTTGGAATTTCTTGGCTTAGTTTTCCCCGCGAAATGGTGTGGACCCAGCACCATTTCTCCACCTTCTTACAATATTCAGAAGTTGACCAAGAAATTCATGTTTTATAAATGAAAATTTTGCAACGCCTGAAGGTTCATACGGCCTTTTTCCTTAGCACGGCATAACTATTCACCGATAGAGTTGTGCGAGAAGTGAGGAAACTTGTGCTCGCTCGACGAGTGTCAAACCGGGTGTAATCCACCCTCTCGAGGCCGGAGACAGGAGCCTTGTCATGTCTTCGCTCTTCTGACGTAAGCGTGTAACTCAATTTTGGGATGATCCCTATTGTCCGTATAACTCAATGCTTTCTACGGCTCATGTGAAAATTGAGATACGCTCTAACCACCTAGAGGTGCCGGGTTGAGACTCGAGAGCCAGTGTGGACTCGCGTCCTAGCGCTCGAAATCGTGGCGCTCTCCTCCTGACGCCTATTAATAGAGTGTCAGGACTTCCGAGCTTGGTGCCGTTGACACTTGCTCAACGCCCATCATCCCCGGATAATCGAACTCATTTCGTACCGAGATCGGTGTCACCGATCGTTTGCCTAGAGCGCGGATACGAGGACCGAACTGCCATGTCCGTGCCTCTCTCTGATCTATTCACCAGTTTTACGCCTTTCGTCAAGCTTATATTAGAGTACAAATGGACCGCGTTAAGCAAAAAGGAACCAAGCCACATCAGCTATTGCCAAAGTTAACCTGGCAATTTGATTTTTTACATGAAAAGGGTTGGGAGGATTTTAGTTCAAATTTCATGGAATTTTCTGCATAGTAAGTAGCAAATTCCCTAAAATTTTCAAAGGAATCCATACAAACGTTCTCTTGTAAAAAATTGAAATGCCCAGTCAAATTTGGCAATAGCTGATGTGCCTTGGTTCCTTTCTGCTAAACGCGATCCAAATTTATATAATATGGCGAGAGTATGGACAGATCGCTTAATGGAGGGCTTAGGGATCAAAAGTGTAGCCATTGATCTAACCAACTTCTAACACACAAAATTTCAGACTGACGAACAATAACAAATCAAGAAGTTTGAGGAACTTCATGACACAAATAATTAACAACAGCGATAATATTTAAGGGGAAAATAATGGGGGAACTAACCAATGTAAATACCACAACAGTAGGCTTCAAGCTGAGAATGTAAACACATATATCTTCGGCTGCAGTTCTGTCAAATTGTAGTTCCACCATGTACACGGAAAAAAACTATATAGTGCCGAGCACTAACTGTTTAGATCAAATGGAGCTAGCTGATATGGCAGTACTGCTGAGACCTAAACAGTTTGTAGGACTGGACACTAAAGTTTTAGGGCTCAGCGCTACAACTGCCATACTAGCTGGCTCCATTTGATCTAAACAGTTAGTGCTCAGCACTATATCGTTTTTTCCGTGTAAAATACCAATAAAATACGTTTTGTTCAAAAAAAAAAAAAAAAGAAAAAAAAATTCACTGCTAGTCTGCAGATTTCAATTCCAACCAAGATGGCCAAGAATGTACATAAATGAGCGCTCTTTCGCAAAAATGAGTAAATTTATGTAAAAACTAAGTCAAATGCGTGATTTATTAACGAAAGTTCGTAATAATCGTATTGGTAAATCGCTCTGGATAATTGAAATTCATAGGTGGCTGCATTTCTGGGCCCTAACTTTGTTTTCGGAATCATCGGTGAATGCTTGATGGATTTTCAGAGTTTCGCATCTATCTATACTCTCGCTATGTAGGTACTCTAGCTTATACTGCAGCGGGAAGGAAAATCGCCGTATGAACATTCGAAAGTTGCTAAATTTCCCCAAAGAAAATAATGGACTAACTAAAGGGTCTCTCGTGGGTTGCCGTTTGTTAGTCTATTACCTACCTTCTTTGACCAATCAAATTTTTCAAATAACTCTAAAAGTACGTCCAAAATGAATATCGTTTATAGTTTTGCCTTTCAATTTAAGGTGTTCAGTCCAGACGCTACTGTAGCTACTTCAATTTTTTTTGGGTTTAATTTTGTGTGCAAATACTTGCTGTGCCTTGGTGTGATGACATGTTTGGAAATTCTTGACAATTGTTCTAACATCGAGAAAGCACCAATGGATCGATCGACCATCGGATCATTCTTGAATGTGCTTGAGCAATCCAGGAATATCAATAATCAGAGGTTTGGAATAAGACTTCAGTACTGCATAACCGCCGTTATGGTTCGTCTCAACCGAGCAACTATTTTAACTCCGGTGTAGGCATTCTGCCTATCCTCTCAATTGAAGGAAAATCAAAAATCTTGAGCGGATAATCAGAGTTACCGCCTGTAATCTGTATTAAAGCCTCCATTCAATGGTCTCTAAATGTGGACTCGATATAAAACAGTAGTAAACTCTGAGTTTGTGTGTGTTTATGTTGAATGGGGTTTTATTTTTATCAGCTTTTCTGCCCTGCTAGGGAATGAATCAATGTCTAACATAAGATAGGATTTTAGAGAAAATCAACTTCAACGATGATATCATTGCACTTGCCGATTCAACCGGAATTTGCCTAACTTTATTAGACGTTGAATAATTCACTCTAATGCTTAATTTTATGAATGAAAAATAGGTAACACTGAAATTTGACCGTTCAGAAGTATATCTTCATAATATAAAATGATCCACAGAGAGTTTAGAGGCGTTAGGTAGTTAGTTCTCTCTTGAAAATAAAACATGAGAGAAAATGGACCAGTGAAAAGGTACGAATTTAAGCACTCTTATTCCTGAAAGTTTCATGCTTTTATCCGGAAATGCACGATTCTAGGGGTATTTCTTGCTAATCCGCCCCACTATATACATGTTTGTGAACCAGAATTTTACGTAGAACCCGATTCGTTTATCGAAAATCACCAGCATCAAGTCTTCATTAGGATATACAAAATTTAAGTTACGGGAATTTTCAATGCACCACTCAAAAGAAAAGCAAAAGTTCACTTGAATCAAACCGCGCACTACGACTATTTTAGCTGGTTAAATCAAGCTCAATTGAAAATTTTCAGGTGCCTGAAGTTGGATAAATTTTGTATTTAAGTGGAAATTGCTGGGTGAACAAACTGAACACGAGGATACCACTCGTTCATAAATTCAACAATTATCGGAGAAGATATGGACGTATTTATGCGAAAAGGAGCTATGTACTAGAAGTTTGCGTGCAGCATAGTTCCTTTCAGCATAAATACGTCCATATGACAAAATGGTCCAATAAAATTATCGAATATCTAATTTAGTCAATTAGTCATCTAAATGAAAAATGCCGCCACATAATGTCACCAGGCGGTGCATTTTTTCACTTCATGCAGAAGGAAAAAATTCTAAAAAAATACTGCAAAAGCAGCTCGTTAAGCACTCTCGAATGAGCCATAAAAATTTGCGTGCAAAGTCTCCGGTAGATATATTTTGCGTGGTTATTTATTATTATTTTTTTTAATTTTTTAAATTTTTTCTTCTTTTTTTCCACTTTTTTGCGCAAAAAATTTACCAAGAATCCGAACGTTGCGGAGGCAAAATTAATGATTCGTGCACACATCCGACTCATCAATCCAAACCTCAGTGAACCGAACCGGTGTTTATCTTGCTCCTCCCCCTTTTCCCCCGTTTTGTTCCAGGCTCGAATACCCCCCCCCCCTTTCAAAAGAAAAAAACACCAACGACAAGGCTGGCAGTCAACTGGACGCCTTTAAATCAAAATCACCTGTATCAACAGAGCCATGATCCCTGTCACGCATAAATTATTATGGGTCTCGGGGCTCATATTAGGATGGGCGTGGTTTCTTTTGATTTAGATTTGTCAAGTACGATTCGCGCTCCGGATGGTTTTACGGTTCCATGACCTGTCCCACGGTTTTGTGGGTCCGGCGGAGGAGTTGCATTCGCATAGCTGGCGGGCTCTTGACGTGAGTGTCCACGTGGAGTCGGTCCGACCGGGCCCCTCGCCCGGCGCCGCCGGTTCCCCCCGCCGGGTCGGGCCAACGTATCTTTCTCGCTCCGCTGGTCGTGACTTGCGTCACGATGATTAATTGCTTTCGACTGTCTCTTCCACTGACCGTTCGCGCCCTGATGCCACCTCTCCAGAGACAAGAACTGGGTGATTTTCGACGGGATTCGGCTGGTCTAGTCTGACAGACTCAGATTGTGGAATGAAGCTCCTGCATGTGAGGGGAATTCGCGATTTAAGCCTTATATCCTGAGTAAAATGTTGCGAGAAACACGAGGGTGTCACTGCTTTTCTGCGGGGCGATTACTGAAATGATATCGACTCTATGTCGCCGCTTTGTCGTGTCGCGCAATCGACTGAGTGGCACTCAGTCGATTGCGCGACACGACAAAGCGGCGACATAGAGTCGATATCATTTCAGTAATCGCCCCGCTGGTTTTTCAAGTCACTATCGATTTTTCATAATGGAGATGTTGCATGTGGGGGAATTTGCGATTTGACTATTGATTCTTATGTAAAAGTTAGCGTGGGATATCCCCTCCATTTTGGCCTCAACTTGAGAACTTTTTTGAGCTTGGGAGTTGATTTCGGAGAAAACCAGTGGCGCCATCGTGTTTCTCACGAACTTTTACATAAGACTCAATAGTCAAATCGCAATTTCCTCACACAAGCAACATCTCCCTTCCCGGCATGCGTCAAATGGGAACGACTTGAACATCGGATGTGGTGTAGAGTATATGAACATGTCGGCCATTTTGAAAGTTAGCTCATGGAGCTCCAAAGGTCCAAAAGGGCATGTGTACCTTCAAACTCAAATTATCCAGAATGATTCATCAGTACATTTTTAACAACCCATCGTTCGCAAGCACAAATGTGACTAAGTTTTTGTACACATTTACTAATTTTTGCAGAGGAACGTTCATTTTGGAACATTTTTGCAGCCATCTTGGTTTGATATTGGAGACTGGGGATTGGCACGGAAATTCTTTGTGTTAGGTTGGCTGCCCTCTCGGGCCCCAGGAGCTGCTTATTTCGACATGCACGGGTACTCTAGCGCCACCTAGAGTACCTGTATAGCGAGAGTATGGACAGATCGGTTCATGAAGGTCTTTAGGGCCCAAAAGTGCAGCCATCCCTCTAACCAGCTTCTAACCACACAAAATTTCACTGTCAATCTGCAGAGTCTGCAAATTCCAATTCTAACCAAGATGGCCAAGAATGTACAGAAATGAGCGTTCTTCCGCAAAAATGAGTAAATTTATGCAAAAACTGAGTCAAATACGTGCTTCATAAACGACGGTTCGTAACAATAGTATTAGTAAATCGTTCTGGATGATTGAAATTCATAGGTTGGCTGCATTTCTGGGCCCTAACTTTATTCGCAGAAGCATCGGTGAAGGCCTGATGGATTTTCGGAGTTTCACATCTGTCCATACTCTCGCTATACAGGTACTCTAGCGCCACCTAGCCGCGGCTCGGCGAAGCTCACTGGCCTCTCGCTCGGGGCCGGACGTGGCGCGCGGGTTGCGGCATGGCGCGGCGCACGGTGCAGAATGCAGCAGTGGTGTCGGTGGAGGGGCGGGGGGCCCGCCGACTGCACCCGTATCGATCTGCCGCCACCCCCCGCCCCCGCCGGAGCCCCCTCCTCGTGGCTCCCGTGACGCGAGTCGCGCCCGCCCGCGGGACTGGGTCACTATCTTACACTCCTCACTGGGTCGGAGCCCCCCTTCCCCCGCCCGCCCCGACGGTACACGCTGTGCAATGTTTTTCCCCTCCCCTCCCCCCGCCCCCCTTTCCGGACCCGCCGCGTCCACGACGTCGTACGTCCGTCGAGACACCTGTGACAGTTGAGCCACGGGAGACTCGCAGTTGCCGCCTTTTCCTCTCGTCCCGTTCGTAAGGAAAAATGCCCTATGTCCACTGCAGCGTTGCCAAATCATCGTTCTTTCACGCAAGATACCGTAACTATGTTTGAACCGAGTTTATCGGCAAGGGACCATCCCACATTTTCGAAAAAATTGAGTTAGGAATGTTTTTTGAGTTCCGCTAGTCGTATATATTCCCCTTCCAAAAACTTAAAGTCGAGAAAAAATTGGTCTGCGACCTGCAAAGAGACCGGAAATGACCAATCGTGATGCATTCAATGAGCAAAAAATGAAAAAGTTGAGAGAGTTTGAGTTGAGCAAATTAAGGTAAGGTGGGTCAAAAAACGGCTATTATTGATACTCCTTCTTTAGAACGGAGAAAAGACAAATTTTCCAAAAACTGCGTGTTAAATGGGAAGAAATTAAGCAAAATTAAAAGTTCATACGGCGTTTTTCCTTGGCATGGCAGCACTGCTAACTACTCAGCACAGGAAAAGCGCAGTACCAATGAAAAATAGGCTTTCGGAGGAAATGGACTGCTGTAGGGTTGGCTCAATTCCATGGCGCCACGAGGATCAATCCCATTTTTATAGTCTGTTTTACACGTTACTCTTTGCATTTTTGTCATTTCATTTTCATTGCACAATTTCGTTCATCTAAATGAGTGAAATACCTGAAGCTTCAAAATTACGAAATATACGGTAATGAATACGTAATTTTCTGTACGATCTCACATTTAGGTCTTGTATTTCCTTCAAGTGATTTATTGTATATTTTTAATGCATATCGACGGCGTAGGTCCACAACCACGTATATTGTTTGCGGTGTTTGAAAATCTCCACCTCCATATTAAGTTTTTAAAGGAGAACAAATTGTCATCATTCCTCGAAGTTTTTGCAAAATTTTCTTCGCACAGAGAGGAAAAATCACGGCAGTTTTAAAGAATTGCCGTTGAGAATTTTTCAGTCTAAAAAATAAAGTATGACAGGATGTCTGCGACGTCGCAAATCGAGATACGTGATTGCAGACTTACATACCGTCGATATACTGTTCTCCAACTTAGCAGAGGAGAAAAAAGTCTCAAAGACCTACTATTCAACCTCCGATCCAGTGGCGCGGCGTGAATTGCGATGTATCGATTGTTCTGCCATTTAAACCTATGGTAAAGAATCGATTATTAAGGTGTTCGCTGCGAACACCCTGTTCTATCGATCCTCTCCCATAGGTTTAAATGGCATAACAATCGATATATCGCAAAACACGCCACGCCACTGCTCCGATCTCACATAATCCAAAATCGTGCTACTCTTTGGGTGCCTCTACAAAGGGAGAGTTGATCTCTGTGCCGCTCCCAAATCCGTTCATTTGGACTACATTTTGCGATAAGGAAATACTACATTCGATAGAGCGGACATATACATTTCCCCCTACTATTATGCTGGAAGCTGGAAATAAATAGCAATTATCGCTCCATGAATGTGCGTTCCAAACAGTCATATGACTGTTTGGAACGCAGAACATTATTCGATACTCACTCTACAACAAGCGAAGCCTCTCCATGTTTTCTTTGACCTCTTAAAAATTGAGCTCAGAGCACTTACCTGAAACAAGAAAACGCACAATAATATTAATTATTTTGACAATAAAAGAAGTTGGTAGGTTTATGAAGTTATGATTTGACTGTAGAATCAAGCAAAATTGATAGGGGTTATTTTTTTCCTTTTTTAAAATCTCAGTACTTTAATTTCAGTGACGTCGATACAAATTCATCAGTCCTGTAAGCCCTTGATTTTAAAGTCTGAATCAAGTTAATTTAAAAAGAACTAATACGCTACAGGGAGGAGAAAGGGCGATTGTGCGAAGAAAAAAGAAAATGAAAACGGAAGTTGAACAAGGGAGAGAGGAGAATAGGAAGAAACAGGGAGTGGAGAATTAGTGACAAAATGAAAATTCAATCTTTCGGGGTCGTTTTCTTATAATATGATTTTTACGGGAGTGTTTTAGGAAACAGTACAATAACGGACGTGTTAAGTTCGTTTCGAAGCTCCCTAAAAAATAATTTGAAAATGCGAGTTGCCCAACAAAAGGCTTTTCCATTTTCTTAGGTAATATTATAAGAATCTTCTGAAATCTTAAATCCTCCCAAGAAATATTCTGCAAGTCTAAAATTCAAAAGTTTCTCCTGCCAAGTAGGACGCAAAAGGCAATAAAAGTCATTTTAACAGAAATCTTCGATCCCTAGCTATCTTTGAACATGTTTCTGTTACTTTATGTTTGATATCTTATGAAATTTTCATTTCAGGGGCACTTCATACAACCAGCTTCAAAATAAACTTACTTTTACGAATATCCACCGCCAAAAATAAAGTTCAAATTAGTAGACCACGAAATAAGGCTAGTTGATCAAACTGGAGTAAGCCCCCCACCCCATCATATTTAACGTGGACACCTCTCTGTTTTTTCATAAATAAAACCGGATTCATAAATTAAAACGACTTAATGAAAAGCTTAACCTATCCATCATGAGGTCAAATGGACCTCTTTCCATCTAAAATCGTCCGATTGAGATTTCGCCTTCAAATACTCTGGTAGGCAAAACGAGCTCCGTCGAGTTCGAATAGTGGTATCTTCACACATGGACTACATTCTGCAATTAGGAACTACTACTTCTGACTCATTTAACGAACGACGTATGTATGTCACGTATGTTCCTTGTGCGGATAGGAACAATTATGGATTAGCCAGAAATAGTGCACTGAAAAAAAAATGCTCGGCGTTTTTACCAAGGGCCGTTGGTACCTTTACCATCTCAATTTTTTACCAATTATTGGTAATTTTACCAAGACAACTGGTAAGCTTACCCAAAAACTGGTATTTTTACTGTCTTTTTCAGGTAAGAATACCACTTTTATTGGTAATCAATTCCCGGTAACTTTGCCATTTTATCTCGGTAATTCTACCACAATCGATAACAAATATTGGCGTTTACACCGGGGTCCAGTAAAATTACCGAGAAAGTTCAATAATTTAACCGAGATTCCTCAGTAAAATTACCAATTCCATAAATGGTAATTTTACAAAGAAAAAACTGGGATCAAATAGAACCCTGAATTCTTGGTAATTTTACCCTTTTTTTAGTAAATACACCGAGATTTTTTTTTCAGTGTGGTTACTTTCTGCAAAATATAATCCGAATTATTTATTGGAATGTATGACGAGGTGCACGAGCATGCAGGCTATTCTATCAGCGCCGATATTGAATTGCTGAACGATCAAATGTGCGCCAGAAGGGTTATCCCCGGTGCAGGGATGGCCGATTTGTCAACGAAGGACCCTTCGTGACGCGACTGCAATATCAGTCTCGCCCTCTTTGCCCTCAGTTTTCTACCCCGTCCTTTATTTCCTTCCCTTTTGTGGAATAACGCAAACACTCTTTGCCTCAAATTCATTTCGCTCCGTAGCATATAAATACGATATCTTAAGAGTGTATCTGATTTTACCGGCTGTGCGGATTCATCTGGTGATGAAAGATGTGTATTTGGAACAAAAATATCGACGGTGAAACTACCAAACCACGTATCTCGTTTGCGGTGTTTAAAAATCTACGCTCACATTTTATTTTTTTGAAGTAGACCAAATCAATATCATTCCTTGAAATTTTCACGAAATTTTCTCCGCACAAAGAGGAAAAATCACAGAAATTTTCAAGACTGGACGTTAAGTAGTTTTTCATTTAAAAAATAAAGTATGACAGGAAGTCTGCGACGTCGCAAACCGAGATACGCGGTTTGGTAGTTTCACCGTCGATATGCTAATAAGTTCTTGTATGATCGACCAAATCCTCTACATCTACAAAATTACGGGAAAATGGTGTATTTCAAAAAAAAAACGGGATTAATAGAGTTGTTCCCTATCTCTTTAAGCCAATGGGCCTATTGCAAATCTCAGCTGGAGCAGAAATGAATCAGTGAAAACGAAAACACACCAACTCAATAACTCAAAAATGTCACATTTTCATTGAAGACAGTCAGTTTTTATAAAGGTCATTGAAGTCAGCGCATTTGTTCCATCTTGAACATTTAAAATGCCCTGTCGTACTAGTCTTTCGACATAAAAAATCTTTTTTTTTTAATAAATTCTTCATCTACTGTGCAGTTTTGTGTATGTCTTTGATTATTTTCATTTATCCAAGTTGGTGTGTTTTCGTTCTCACTGATTCAAATAAGACTTGTTCCATAAGGCAAATGATTCAAAAATCACGTTGAGCGCATCGGGAAGGATTTGAATTACACTTCTGACTTCACAATCTCCTTCAGAAATATGCATTTTTTCAGCTTCTTACTGCAAAAACGATACTACGGCACAGGTGAACGTTTCTTAGGGGAGTCATTCCATCCAACCCTTCCGCAATGGGCTACACAATATTCAACATGGCTGACGCTTTCGCAGGAAAATCGTGAGGAGGCACAATGACCTTCATCAACGCAAGGAAAATGTAAACCTAAACAAGCCATAGTTAGTTAAATCCCGTCTGGGTACATAAGTTTTTGCGGGTCCCTGGTAAAAATTGGCGATAAGAGCTGCGTTTCAAAATACCATAGGAATTCTTATAGCCGGCTAAAGAAGGCTACAGAAAATCATATAGCTGGTTGTAGAATGCGGAGAAAATCATGGGGCCGGGCTATACGAAGCGATAAAAAATTATGCAGCCGGGCTATAGTTCCTATCGTCGGGCTTTACCCTCTATCGCCTGGCTGTTGCTTTTTCGCCATCGATTATAAAAGGCTATAAGAAATTGTGTAGAAATTCTTGTGCTTCGGAAATCATTAAGTTTGATACGGAACCACCTTAATATTTACAAAACACACGTTATATATTCCTTCAATACATATTTTTTTTCATCAATTAAAACGAGAATAATCCATACAGGATGTGCAAACATTTCAAAATCATGAGTTGAATAACAATGACTCCGCCAGATCAAATATTAGAGCCTAACACAAAGCGGAGCGGCGACGCACTGACTCCAACAAACCTAACTGGGATACTTCACGCATTGCGCAACGCGTGAAGTATCCCTGTTAGGTTTGTAGGCGCCAATGCGCGTTTCGCGCTGGCTGCCTGCCTACCGCACCGCAGCTTGCCGCGGCTCTTGAAACAACCATTTCACACCAGAGGTATTGCACAGTATCATACGAAACTGAAGGTGCTCTAATATATTAGGAATGGCAGGCATCCATCAAAAGTACGGAGCTTTCCTCGCAAAATAAATCAAGATACTACGGCCCAAAAAGAGAGCAGTGGTCCAAAAACTCACTAAGTCCTAGCATCCATAATTAGTGACGTTTAGCATACACTTCATCGCCTGGCTGTGAGTTGCTTAATCGCCATCGGCTATAAAAGGCTATAAGAAATTGTGTAGCCGGCTATAGAAGCTATTGGAAATCTTACAGCCGGCCGTAGGTCAACACAGGTATTTTGGAACACAGATTCTGCTGCCAATTTTTACCAGGGGTTGGTGTCAGTCATGTTGAATATTGCGTATCATCCTGGTGTGCCAGGGTTGGAAGGAACGACTCCTCGTAAGAAATGTTCATCAGTGGCGTAATATCGTTTTTGCAGCAGAAAGCTAAAAGAACGGAAGCTGCTTGCACAAATTGTGAAGTTGGGAGAGTATTTTAGACTTTCCTGACTGATGCATTATCACGCAAAATCCGCTTTTCAGATTATTAAACTAACTCGATTGATAAGAATTTTTTAAGCGAAAACTTTTTTGATAACTCGAGGAGGATCCTGGATCCTTACCGCTTGAGTGCAAACTAATTTTCAACGATGATTTGATGAACATTACACACCAGTTTAAAGTCAAATAGAAATTGATATAGGTAATTCCAACTATTTTTCACTGTCAGCATAGCATCATTCCAAAATTTCAGGTTCGTTTTGAAGATACAATAAATTTAAAACGTTTAAGTATGTATTTTCTTACTCGATCGTTCAGAAACATTTGCAGAGATATGTGCGAACTGACGTACCTACATTTAATCGCTTTTCTGACATAAGGACGTATCTTAAATTCCGCATGAACCCCGGATAGCATGGATTTATATGTGAAACTGGGCTCATGTGAAAATTAAGATACGCCCTTGCGTCAGAGGGACGAGAATTTGCAGGAGAAAACCTGAGCCAACCAACCGTTCAACCCAAAGGAACAACGAGCTTAGTAATCACCATTATTCAAAGCTCTACTTACTTGTACCCAGGTGTCTACTGAAACAAGCTGGTCATAAATCAGTACTTTTACAGTAGTTTTTCAGCACATTCCCAAGACATATACCTCCTCAATAGAAAAATTTACTGCTTTTGCAGTACCTCCATCTGACAAAATTCGAAAAATTTCGAAAATTTGAAATTCTTGATCGATTTAAAACAAAAATGACGGAGACACAAAACTTCATTGGGGGCTTGGAAATCAACTGACTGCACAACCACGATTTTGCAGGTAAATGCTATTTTATGAATTAACACGCAGGGGATTGCATACTTTTCAGTCCTTATAAAGAACACGCGTGGTACGAAGGAAAAAATCCCGGCCCTTATTCGTGCAGAATTTCCGCTCTTTTTTGTACTTCCAGACCGCCTTTAAAAAACAGAACTATTTTTGAAAATTCCGGACAAGTGGACACCCTAAGTACCCCAAAAATTAAACGTCCATCCTAAGGAATATGCCTGAGTAAATACTCTGACTCGGAATCCAAAGACAGATGGAAAAACAGCGGGAAATGTGGGGATGACAGAAATGTGGCGTCCGTGGTAAACGGTTATTTTTGACTCGAAAACAGTCATTAGATACTGTGTTCGAAGTGCAAGAGCCGAAAACTATTTTGAGTTTAGTCCAAAACCGCGCGAACGCTGTCTAACTCCGCGAGTCGCGAGGCTCGTCCCGCTTATTTGATCTCTTGGATAGATGCATATCTTTAGATATAGATCATGGATCTACTTGATCGCTGATACAGATTCATCATCAAACAAAATGCCACGATGACTCTTCAAAGATGTATTTCAAGTATTAGATACGAGTTGCCTAAAAATTTAGAAAATGAAATTCCCTGACATATCTCTGATTTCCCTGACACATTTTGCTGAAATTCCCTGACAATTGTAGATAGGTATGCTAGATGGTTAAAAATACATAATTAGAAATAGTTTTTAGGCAAAATTTGTCGATCGAAACGTCAAGCTCATACTAAAAAGCAGATAAATGTGACTTGAAAATTATCCCTGACATTTTCGTCATTTTCCCTGACATTTCCAGGTTTTCCCTGACTGCATAGTAAAATTTCCGGATATTTCCCTGTATTCCCTGACTATTGCTTTCGTGGCAATCCTGTACAATGCTTTTGACAAGATGTCGCAGTTGTTGTGTTGGTTTCTGTACAAAAAAAAACAAAAATTCTCATCGAACAGGAAAAATCTAATCAGAGTTAAGTGTGTCCTTTTTGGGGCTGTTAAAGCTAATGAGACCGCGTTTAGCAGGAAGGAACCAATACACATCAGCTATTGCCAAATTTAATTGGGTCTTTAAATAAATTGAAAAAAATTTAAATTAAATTAAAAATTAAATTTAATTTTTTACAAGAGAAGGTTTGTGGGGAGAGAACTTCGAAAATGTTAAGGAATTTGTTTCGTACTATGCAGGAAATTCACTGAAATTAGCACGAAAATCCACACGACCGTTTTCATGAAAAAATTAAACTGCCCGAGTAAATTTGGAGATAGCAGATGTGACTTGGTTCCTTACTGCTAAACGAGGTCCAACTAACAATTTCAACTCAAGTGTCCGTGGTGACGAGGGTATCTTATAGACACATTATCTGATTTATGTGGCCTATGTACTTGCCTCGCTATACTGGGAACTTAATAAAATTATATTTTTTTTTTTATTTTAAAGGTAATTCTTTAACAACTTAATAGTTTTGATTATAGTTAAATATAAGCAGCAAAATAGTGACCCCGACGTGATTTGAACACGCAACCTTCTGATCTGGAGTCAGACGCGCTACCGTTGCGCCACGGAGTCGGCATGGTGAAACAATCATTACCTGTACTTTCAATTTTCAATTTGAGAGTAAATTCATGTGTCTCACGTAATTGCCTAACTTTGCTGGGACCTAAATAATAGCATATCTTTGTTATTTTAAAGGTAATTCCTTAATAATTTAATAGTTCTGACTTTTCTTGAATGTAAGCAAACGGGGTTACGATGTTTGAAATTATCGTAATTACTGTCAAATTTCACTCTCAATACGGTTTTCTCCTTAACTATATGAGTATTTACGTTTTTACAGAGACAAGGATCATGGCATGGCTACGACATCATGTCAAAATCTTGTCCCTAAAAATGACATTCAGTGTTATAAAACCAATTTTTCCAACTTCTTAATTGATTTTGTACACAAACTTATTGGCGCTGTACAGCAAACTTATCGGAGTTGAACTCTGGTAGATTACAGTTCCCCAATTATAGTTGAAGTACACATCCTATGAGTTTGCTGTGCAGTACCAATAAGTTTAGACACAACACCAAATTCGGAAAAGTCGAGTCAAAATGTTCCAATCCTTTTCTCAGTACATTATAATAATAAAAATTTTGCAACCCACAGAAACGGATCCTTACGAGGTATTACAATGATTTGCCACCTCAGAACGTACAAAACACAAGGGAAAAAATTCTATGATATTGACAAACTGTAAAATAAGTGCGAGCCTACTTTGAAATTTACCAACCTCGCTGTATATTTCCTTTCGTAATTCATTATTATTTGTAGCAGTAAATCATTGTAATCCCTCAAAAAGATCTATTTACAGAATTTTACGTCAAAACTTTATTTGAGAATTGCAAAAATTGTCCTTCTTACGATATTATGTTGCGAATCTCCTTGAACCCCTTTAGTCTCTATGTAAACCATACGGGGTTTCCTAAGGAAAAAAGTTGTGTAAAGAGTGACTATAAATAAAACTTAAAGTTCAATACTTATATTCACGTTAAAAATATATTTTTTCGATTTTTAATATTTGACAAGAGAAGACTTGCAAA
The DNA here is from genome assembly GCF_918797505.1 of Bemisia tabaci. NCBI lineage: Eukaryota > Metazoa > Arthropoda > Insecta > Hemiptera > Aleyrodidae > Bemisia > Bemisia tabaci. Next base: position 38,635,908 of record NC_092802.1, on the reverse strand, counting down.
AGATGAATTAAAAACTATCTATTCATAACTCGCCCCCTCCCCCTTCCCTCTCCGAAATGTGCCTAGGTGTGCGCTATTGCTTTCGGTCGAAATGTGACCGTCATGGGAAAAGTCAGATGAAAGAACTCCTTAACTTTTTACCGAATTTTCACGTCTTATTAAAATTCCTTCACCTCAGTTTTTCTCTGACTGTTACCAGCCTGCTTGACATAAATGATATTTTCCAAAGTGTAGCAATCCAATGTTAAGGAAACGGTGTTATCATGATACAGAATCTAATTTTTCGGATTCGTGTCTATAATATGAGTATTAATTAATAGTGTTGCTATCCGACACGATTACGAAAAATAATTTGAGGTCGCTCAACATGCTGCATCTTTTTAAAATTTTGTACTTGTGGAAAACGAGGTAAGATTCTGTAGGACAAGAGAGATGATATCATTTAAAGAAAAAAAAGAAAAAAGTTGCATTGCACGTGCCTCATTTAAATAACACTATTGCCACTTTGCGAGAAAAAATATTGCCAATTTTGAGAGGAAACTTGGTGACGGGATCTAAAAAAGGTCCGTTCCTACCGATTGAAAAAATTGTTGCGAATGCAACAGACCAAATTAGCGCATTTGCGGGTGACCCTGGCCTATTTTTCCACGCGGGCCGACTATTGACATTGATAAACGAAGCTATAGACCAAGGAGATCAAGGGGAAATGGAGCTATCATATTGGATGACAGACGGTTGCAGTGGACGTGCTTATGGACTAGATAACACGAACCAGAAAGAAATCCTGTAATTAATCCATAATATTGCACCTTCTCTGACGATTAGTCTGTAAAAAAAAACCCGTTTCAACCAAAGGATCGCGCCATTGGATCCCATTGGATCTTCGCCTTTTTTGTCTATTGCTTTGTCTACACGGAAAAAAAAGAATTACTGATTCAGCAATACAATTGCTAAAAACAGTGAGTGCAATGTTTCAACGCAGATTTTACAACAAAAAAAAGCTACTTGAACCACATTGTAAACTAATTTAACCACATTGTAAACTAATTTAACCACGGGGGTGGTTACAGAAGCATTTTTTTTGTTGTAAAATCTGCGTTGAAACATTGCACTCACTGTTTTTAGCAATTGAATTTCTGAATCAGCAATTCTTTTTTTTTCCGTGTATAAATCCCAAAAATCAACCCGCTGCTAAAATGTGGTTACGGGCTCCCTTTTTCGAAGATGACAATTCACATATTTGGAGTCCCGGTGGCTATATCCGAATTCCGTTCTGTCTGCCAACGTGACGTCAGAGGTTACGTAGACTAGATGCGTAAGGCGCAGAACGCAGGGGGATGAGGAGGGGCAGCTAATAATTTCAGAGTCGTGATTGTTATAAATAGCCGGTCGAGAGTAATAAACTCAGCTGCATTAATAAATAACTGGTCCGGAGTTGCCGAGAGCCACGTTGTCAGGTTTCGCTTACGCGCTCTTAATTTCCCGATGAGTTGAATTCAAATAATACAATCGGATCGCACCATTCGGCAACTATATCTTCGCTACCTTGGACAGGGCTGTCGGATTTTGTGCAGAAATCGCGATTCAGCGCTGATCGATAGGCTGGAATCAGGGAAATCATGGGAAAAGGCTATACGAGCGTTGCAAATTTCAGCTACACAGATAAAGATATTTGTGTTCTTGTGTTACTTTTGGTTAATATAGGAACACCAAAAAAAAGTGAAGTTGATTTAACATTTTAGATGTAAAAGAGTGTGCGAGAACTTATAAAATGCTAAATGGAGATGTTGCATGTGTGAGGCATTCCCACATGCAAAATTCAGGAAATCCATGCAGAGTGTGCAAAATCAAAAGTTGAAAAACGCTGACTCCGCGAGTTTAAATATTAGAGCCTAACACAGAGCGGAGCGGCGCGCGGCGCGGCGTGCTGCCAGCGTGGCATGCGCACTAGCGCCTACAAACCTAACAGGGATACTTCACGCATTGCGCAATGCGTGAAGTATCCACTTAGGTTTGTAGGCGCCAGTGCGAGTGTCGCGTTGGTTGCCCTCGCCAGCCACGCGCTGAGGCGTGCCACGGCGCCGCAAGCAACTATTTCACAACAGAGATGTTGCACAGTATCATACGGAATTGAAGGCACTCCAACATACTAAGGATGACAGGTATTCTCTGAGAGTACGGAGCTTACCTTGCTAAATAAAGCAAGAAACTACGGCAAAAAAGAGAGCTACCAGTCAAAAAACTCACTAAATCCCAGCATTCGTATTTAATAACGTTTAGCATATTTTTTGAATATCATTAGAGAAAAAAGTGACTCGATTTAGGCAGAAACATTCTTTAGTTTGCCGTCAAGAAGAGTTTATTTTGAATTAAGAATAAAATAGCTGAATAAAAGCGGGGTTCTGCTTGATGTAGGTGACTTTCTTATTATTAAGCATCTTTTCCTCTTTGAATAAGCATTATATTCTTTATTGATTCATAAGGAAATCTTCTTGGCGGTAAATTTGAGTATATTTCTGCTTGAATCGAGTTACTTATTCCTCTAATGAAGTTCAAAAATTATGCTAAACTATATTGAATACACAGATTCTAGGACTTGGTGAAATCTCAGGGTAGGGTGGGATATCCCCTCCATTTTGGCCTCAACTTGAGAGCTTTTTTTGAGCTTGGGAGTTGATTTCAGAGAAAACCAGTGGCACCATCGTGTTTCTCGCGAACTTTTACGTAAGAATCAACAGTCAAATCGCAAATTCCTCACACATGCAACATCTCCATTGCCCGCCTCAGCGGTTAGTTTTACATCTTGACATTGCTGAAGTAACTGCTGTAGCGGGTAAATCAGCATTTTATAAGTTCTCACACACTTATTTTACATCCAGAACGTCAAATCGACTTCACTTATTTTTCGGTGAAGTGAAACACAAACCAACACATATTTTGTGTTGATTTTAGTACGGTTTGCGGCAAATTTAGCGCAGAAAACGTTACGAGGACTGGGAAAATGCGTTCCTCCAATTGCGACGTTGGTATACATCACTCGTTTTTTTATTAAATTTCTTCAAGAAAACTAGCTGATATTTTATCTTAAAATTGGCAACCGAAGGCTAGGGTTATTTTGTGTTTTACTTGTGGTATTAACCAAACTTTTATGTTGAAATTCCTCCCTGTGTAGAGCAAAATTGGACTGCATTTTGCAATTAGGAAAAAACATTTTTGGTTCAGTTTGGAAAAAACGTAGGCCCCATTAGTTTCCCTCTGCACATAGGTGTTTTTACGGATGATCCAGAAATTGTAGTTCCTAATTGCAGAATTTGGTCCAATTAGGAGTTGCTTGTACTGGAAAATCGGTCCAGAATCACGACGAGCGCATTGATCGCGTATGAAATTCAAAGAGAAACGAATTTGCAACGATGACGCAAGAAGGGTCGGCAATTGGTTACCTAACCTTTTTGTGAATAATATCCGCCGGTTTAGGGCTGAGATGCAAACCTATGCATGTTGTGAAAGCAAGGTAAGGGATGCAAAAAAGTTCGGTATCTGCAATAGGTCACTAAACCTTGAGCATTTTGAAATTTTTTTTTTTTTTTTAGTATTTAATTTAATATTCTGAAAGTACAAAGTGAGTAGATTACATGGTGATTTATTGCGTGCTTTTGGAGCCAAAATCCTGAACTAGAACACTTTCAAAGAGTCCAAAGACATGAAGGAATTTCGAACAGGGCGGAATGGCGGGAAAATAATGGACGTAATATGGCCACTATGCCGCACTATGATTGAATAAAGAGGAGCGCCTTCAATACACTGTGTAATCTCAATGCAAAATTGTGATACCACTATTCGTACGCCACGACAGTCATTTTGCATAACCGGCTAAATGTAGGCAAATCTAGTTCTCAACGGACCCGTAAAAAAGTTAGGACTTTAAGCTATCTGATACATGTTACTCGACCAAAATTTCACGTAGAACACGATACGCGCAACGAAAAATGCTGAAATTAATTGCCTGAAGACATTTAATGTTTTTTGCTGCATCAATTCAAATCTTCCGCTCATGGAAGAACAAAAGTCTACATTAATTTCATCGCGTCATTGACGTTACCAAAACAGCCTTTGTGGAATGAAAAGATGACAACCTCCATTACGGTGCTTGGACTTAGCTGTAGCAAGTTATTTACACTGTTTGAATAACACAGGGCGGGAATGGAACACTGATTGATTAAGAAGCCAGCTAAGACAGTTGTAGAGCGCGATTTCTTGAGTTGACAAATGTTTTTATTTGAGCAGGAATTGCGAAATTACCGTAAACAATGTAAACTATGCGCACGTTAATATCTTAGCGAGAGTGATTTTAGTAATTTTCGTTGCGAGAATCGTGTTTTATGAATATTTTTTGTTAGGAAACTCGTATGAGAATTCTTATACTCGTAACTTGGCTCCTGGTCCATTGGGACGTTTCAAACGACGGAGAAATATTATGAGATTGCACTGTTTTAATTTAAATATTGAGGGAAGCGGATTGATTTGGCAAAGCCGGAGCATGGGTCAACAAGTGCCGCAGAGTGGAGCTACAGTGATCTGGTGGTTCAGATTCGGTCCGCAAGGGGGCGTAAGGGGTCGGCTCGAGAACAACAGAAACAACAGGGACTCGCTCATAGGTAGCGTTGCTGTTATAGTTCCCCGAAAAGAATCGCCCTCCGTCGTCGCCAAATGGAGAGAATCGATCCTGACAACGAGTCATTTGTGGCTCGTGCATGCATGCTTTAAAAGTATGATCGAGCTATGTTATTCGCACTGGAAAAAAAAAACACATTGGATCTAGAGTCCAGACTCTTGATAACATTGACAAGAAAAATGACTCTTGATTCAGTCAGATTTAAGCTTAGATCAAAAGGGAATCCGCTCAAATTAAGAGGCTTGGTTCTTGATTTAAGCTTAAATCTGATTGAATCAAGAGTATTTTTTCTTGTCGATGATTTTAAGAGTCTGGACTCTAGATCCAATGTGTTTTTTCCCTAGGGCGTGAAATTTTTTCACAAAATCATTATTAGAATTCATCATTTTAAAGGTTGTTGTTATGGAGAGAAAAGACAATACTAAGTCTCGGTCCTTTTTTCCCAGTGCACGTAATCAAAGTGATTAAAACAACTGACTTCTCAAATTCTCAATAAGTCAGTTGCGCTGGCCTGAGAATCGTGTCTTGATGCTTGATTCTTTTCGATCAGCTAAAAATATTAAGATTTGTCCAAGCAGCAACTTTCTACGTTCAAAATTAACAGATATATCGCGCTTAAAAACTTATGTTCATGACGTCGTCCGCCGTGGCATTGACATTCTTGGTTTCTCCCACATAGATTTCATACGACTTATACTGGTTACTCAACGTCGTTGAGTAACCAGAGCAAATGTGTGTTTCTCTGACCGAGGAAAGCAAAGTGGAAGATACCAAGGGTGTCGCTACCACGGCGGATGTCGTAAACCGAATTTTTCGAATCGCGATTTCTCGGTTAATATTCAACGTAGAAAGATGCTGTTAAGACATTTCTTCTTAATTTTTGCTAGTCTAAAAGACCCAAGCATCAGAACACGATTCTATAACCGGCGCAACTGACCCATTATTTAATTTAATCGAATTCACCAAAAAGCATCGCCGGTAAAATTCATGTGAAATTATTCCTCCTGCTTCCAACGACCCGACCCAGGGTGTCTACACGATTTTCAAAATGAAATTCCCTGACAATTCCAGGTTTTCCATGACAAAAAATAACAAAATTCCCTGACTTTTTGGGTTTAGCCATACGATGAACTAGTTAGAAAATATTAAAAAAAAACTATCCTTAGGAATAACCCCATAAAGTCATATTCTGAATTACCATGGCGTTGGGAGGAGTTGAGTAATACTTTTGAAAGGAACGAGATCCTAAATACTCAAAATAAAGCTAATTCCAAAATGGTATACTCAAACTAAAATTCACCTTCAAAATTTAATTTTTAAGCTCTACTACGCTCTCTTTGTGACACATTGCCCCGTATACTTTTGAAAATTCAAACTTTAGTTCACCCTGGTGATTCCATAAATATTGGCATATTACTTAGTGCCCTGAAAACACAAGTTTCTTTTTCTTAAAATAGAAAACAAGAGTTGTAAATGTGCCTAACTCAGGTAGATTTTGCTATAATCAAGAGGAAATACGAGTCTCTTCTCGATTTTAGATAAATTTGCTTGATTCGGGATTTTTTTTTTTTTTTTTTTTTTTTTTTTTTAGGTCAATTAATTCAATGGATTCCAGAATCTATTGTTGGTATTGAATTTGTCTTATACTCAACAAGCATTGGCTTGTTAGAATATAATCCACCAATAATATTTCTACAAGGTGGATGCACCAGTTGTGAACATGTTGATTTAAGAACCAGAAAAATTTCATGCAAAATGCGGTTGACATTAAATATTTCTTTACTCAGTTAAAGAAAAACTAAAATTCTAGCCTTTTCATTAAATTTCCTAACTTATTGAAAAAATTGATTAACCATCTGCTCAAAACTAGGGCACTTAGTTTCCTATCATTATTTACTGTAATTTTCTGCTGTTAGCAAGTTAACTTCATTCAAGTCTATTTAGTCTATCTTGCCATTTAGCATGAATTAAGTAGATAAATTAAATAGGGTAGATCGATTCGATCTTTAAAGTTAGGGAACACACATTAGTGAACCTAGCGGCCGTGTTGCAAACTGGTTGAACAGAGCAGTTTACATTATCAGCCACGCAAGCGAGCTACTCGGCCAATTCGGCAGTGACGAGCAAAAATAGCCGCGAAATGTTCGAATTGCGAAAATTCCCTGACTTTCACCGGTTTTCGATCGAATTCCCTGACTTTTCCCGGTTTTCCAGACAGTGATCAAATTCCCTGATTTTTCCCGGTTTTCCAGACCTGCAGACACCCTGCGACCATACACCAACCCAACTCGCCTCTTTCCGTCATAAGTCGTCAGAATGAGATCTCGCCTTCAATTATCCGAATAGGCAAAATAAGTTCCGTCAAGTTCGAATAGTGGTATCTGTATTTGAATCTGTGAAAGTGAAAACACACCAACTTGAAGACTTAACAATACCCGAAATTTATTAAAGATGCCCTATTTTCATAACTGTCATTGGAAATGGGGCATCTATGTCGACTTGAGCATTTTAAAAATCTTGAAGTAATTGTCTTTTTGGCGCAAAAAAGCTTTTTCTTAAACACTTTCCTTACATACTGCGCAGTTTTTTGTGTCTCTAAAATGTTTTTATTTCTCAGAGTTGGTATGTTTTCATTCTCGCTGATTCAATTATGCATTGTATTTTGCGATGAGCCACTGAACAATGTGCGATTGACGCATTCCGATATAGGTATCTTAACCAAAATTTCACGTATAACACAATTTGTGCAACGAGAATTATTTAAAGCAACTCCTAACTGAGATATTAACGTGTATAGTTGCATTAGTTACTGGAATGTTAAATTCCCTGCTCGCATGAAAGAGAATAGACAACTTTAATCGACTGCGGAACTATGTATAACAGTTTTGGCAGTTTTTTATGACGCGTTACTCAATTCCCTCTTATCATCTTATCATTTCGTTAGTAGGCCATGAAATTTTTAACCTCAGCAATTCCTAAATTTGACCTTCAAAATCTATGGGAATTCACCGGGTAAAATAGGAAAATTTTGCCCCCAAGTCAACATTTGAGGGGTCTATGGACCGTGAGTTGGCCGTTACGGAACACTGCAATTGGACCACATATTGCAATTAAGCACTAAAATCTCAGGTTCATCCATAAAAGTACCTATATGCATAGGAAAACCTTTGGTACATACGCTTTTTTGATAACAGCCAGAAACTGTAGTTCCTTGTTGAAATATGAAGTTCAATACTTCACGGTATGGTCACAATCGACCTTATTTTCTTAGTATAGGATAATTTCTTGTTTTACCTGACGGTCAAAGCTAGAAATGCATTCAACAATCAGCGTAGGCTACTCTCAGAAATAAACGGAATTAACCCTCTATGGCATAGTGTTACAGATTCGTAACAACATATTTTTGGGATGTTTAAAAATTGAATCTTTCCTCTGTGGCATAACTTTGCAAGTTTTCATATTAGTTTTTCTCTTTTTTGAATAACTAATTCCCAAAAATTTAAAACTTAAAAAAAATTGTTACTCTACGTTTTTATGGAGGCCACAAAATAGGTAAGTGTCTCCCAGAATCTCAGCTCCAAAATTAACTCATGCCACAGAAGGTTCAAAAAAAAAAAAAAAAAAAGTATTTTTGTTGAATATAGAGCGAGGGAAAAGAGGGTAAAGAAAAAGGTTGGAAAACATAAATGATACGCGAGACCTTGAAGCCTAAGTTTTCGCAATAAGCCGGACTTTCCAATTTTCCGAGTTGGCCCCTTTTCAAACTGAAGGATTCAATTGGAATCGGCATGTATTAAAAAAAAAAAAAAAAACTCAAACAACGGCTGAAACCCTCAGCTCTTTTGAGAAACTGGAAGTTTTTCCACGAAATGCAGTGTAATTTAAATTAACCCACGCTTAATCCCTCGAGGGGTGGAAAACTTGGCAAAGGAAACCGTTCTGGGTGAATGCGTCGGCAGAAAACCGACAAAAAAATAATGGAAGAATCCGAGATCATTCGGAACAGTTACAGTAACGAGGCATGAAGGATCGATTATCGATATTTCTGCATTTGAAGCTATGGTAAAAAATCGATTATGAAGGTGTTCGCTGCAAGCACCCTGTCTATCGATGCTTCCCCATAGGTTTTAATGGCAAATCAATCGATATATCGCAAAGCACGCCACGCTACGGGAACGGTATTACCGGGAGTGCTTTGGGGAGCGCGGTTCCAGGAATTTGTAAGCCTCTGGTTTCAATTATCTTAAAAGATTTCATCACAAAGGCGCTTATTTATAAATGTAAAATTTAAGACTCGAATAAATCACCGACTCAGTTCCCCGAGACGAAAGTAAAGCGACGATAATCACTTCGTCATCGGTCGAGGGATTCCAGGGATCCTGCCTCACCGAGTTGTCATATCAGGGGAAATTATTGAGTGTAAATCCGGCGATACACTGGAAAAAAACACATTGGATCTACAGTCCAGACTCTTAAAAACATCGGCGAGAAAAAATACTCTTGATTCAATCAGAATCTAGCTTAAATCAAGAACCAAGCCTCTTAATTTAAGCGGATTTCCTTTTGATTCAAGCAAAAATCCGATTGAATCAAGAGTATTTTTTCTTGTCAATGTTTTCGAGAGTCTGGACTCTGGATCCAATGTATTTTTTTCCAGTAGACCGGTGATAGGACAAAATGTCCAAAATTATATGTCCAGAGTAAAAAAAATGGCAAATGTAAAAAAAGTCCACGAGCAAAAAATGTCCAAGTGTCTGAAATGTCCAGTCGCAGTGAAATGGCCAAAATAAGAAATGCCCAAATGTACGGTTACTATACGTCATAATTTACATTATATTGTCATTCACCTGTTCTTATAAATTCTTCTGTCTGTAGGGTCTATGTAGTTTAACTATACCAAGAATACGAGTAGGTTAGGAAAACTCTGAATCACTGCTTCTTCATTATCTCCATGGATATTTCTGTAGAAAGCTTCCAAGCTCACTGTTTTGCCACTTTGTCAAATTATATCCATTTGGGCATTTTTGTTTTTGGCCATAATGCTGCTACAGGGCATTCCAGATATTTGGACATGTTTTAGATGTGGACTTTTATGACTTTGGACATTTTTGTGCTTTGGACTTTTATTTTTGGACATTTGTTCCATAACCGTAAATCCTTCGGAAACGTCTCCGAATTTATATGTGCAACATTTGGACCGAGTTCATCTGGAAGGAACCAACCCACATTAAGTTGAAACTGAGAAAAAGAGGTTTGAAATTTTATTCTTGAATAACGTTTAATGTAGAAAATAAAAAACCCCTCTTTTTACACGCTAATTTTTGTTTTTTGATTTTCAGTTGTTGGCAGGAGAAAATATACGGCTAAAGGAACTCAAAAACATTATTGACCCATTTTTTTCGAAAATATGGGTTGACTTCCTTCTGATAAACTCGGTCCATTAAAGCGCTCAGCAGAAAGTATAGAACGAGGCAAGTCTTCACGATTTGAGTTGAATTGTTTCCGGTTTTCATTTCTATGATTTCAAAGAAAAACCTTCCCCCTACCCTTCAACTTGGCGTTTTGTTTTGAATTTTGTGAATTGTCCACCTTCAAACAATACAGTGCGTCAAAATTTGACGGTTATGGCCCTTTCCAAACCCTGCTGAAAAATTGGCGATAGGAGCTGCGTTTCAAAATACCATAGGAGTTCTTATGGCCGACTGAAGAAGGCGAAAGAAAATCATATAAGTGGCTGTAGAAAGTGGAAAAGATCATACGACCGGGCTACACGAGGCGATAAAAAATTATACAGCCGGGCTATAGTTCCTATCGCCGGGGTTTACACTTTATCGCCTGGCTGTTGCTTTTTCGCCATCGGCTATAAAAGGCTATAAGAAATTGTGTTAAAATTCGTGTGCTTTGTAAATTCGCAAGTTTGTACGGAATCACCATAATATTTACAAAACGCACATTATATTTTCCTTTACGACATATTTGTTTTCATCATTAAAATGAGAATCATGTATACAGAGTGTGCAAACATTTCAAATTCATGAGTTGAACAACGCTGACTCCACGAGATTAAATATTAGAGCCTATATAACACAAATTGGAGCGGCGGCGCACTGGCGCCTACAAACCTAACAGGGATACTTCACGCATTGCGCAATGCGTGAGGTATCCCTGTTAGATTTGTAGGCGCTAGAGCGCGTGTCGCGCTGGTCGCCCTTGCCTGCCGCGGCGCTTCAAGCAACTATTTTGCAACAGAGGTGTTGCACAGTATCATACGAAATTTAAGGCGCTCCAAATTATTAAGAATGTCAGGCACCATCTAGAGAGAGCGGAGCTTTCCTCGCAAAATAAATCAAGATACTACGGCCCAAAAAGAGAGTTGTAGTCCAAAAACTCACTAGGTCCTAGCATCCGTAATTAGTAACGGATAGTATACACTTTATCACATTGGAATGCTCTTGGTTCCTTTTTGCGAAATGCAATCCATATTCACTATCACATCTATTTTCATTGAAACTCTCTTGAATTTTCTTCTCTGTCGGAATAATATCGTCAGTTAATATCAATGTAAAGAGCTGCCTTGTTTTTCCTTGCATAAATAAAATGCGAGCGGAAATTTTGAAACATCGCAATGGAGATACATGCTTCCATCGATATATTTCCTCGAGAGTATTCTGCCGTGGTGAGGAAAAACGCCGTATGTACCTTCAGGCGCTGCAAAATTTCCTCCGGCAAAATTCTCATTTTTAGGAAAATTTTTGAATATATTTCTGCCGATTTCTCAGGTAATTTTATTTGTAATAATTTATCTATAGTGTCTGAAAATTTCACAATGTTCCTCAAAAAAAAAAAAAAAAAAACATTTTATCGTAGGAGATCTGGCAACTCTCAAATGTCCATACGGCGTTCTTCCTTAGCACGGCAGAAAGGTATGTACCTAGCCCAAGTTCATCTCTCGACCGAGCAACTATTTTAACTCCTGTGTGGACATATTACCTATCCTCTCAATTGAAGGCAAATTATACAGCCAGACATTATCGATGGAGCCAAGCACTGTCATCTCTCGGCCGAGCAACTATTTTAACTCCTGAGTAGACCTATTGCCTGTCCTCTCAATTGAAGGCAAATCATAGAACCAGACATTAGTAATTGAACCAAGCACTGCGCTACACTTAGAAAAAAAAAAGAAAATTAAGAAAAAAACACACATTGGATCTAGAGTCCAGACTCTTAAAAACATCGACAAGAAAAAATACTCTTGATTCAATCGGATTTAAGCTTAAATCAAGAACCCAGCCTCTGAATTTGAGCGGATTTCCTTTTGATTCAAGCAAAAATCCCATTGAATCAAGAGTATTTTTTCTTGTCAATGTTTTCAAGAGTCTGGACTCTAGACCCAATGTGTTTTTTTTTTCCAGTGAGAGTTGTTATAGTTCATTTCACCTAAAGTTCCTGAAAGTTTCAAGGAAAAATATTCATAATTTTCTTAAAAAATAAACATTTTATCGAGGGAAATTTTGCAACTCTCGAAGGTTCACCGGCGTTCTTCCTTAGCACGGCAGAAAGGTACCGGCCGCACGACCGGTCTCGGCGCCGTCCGAGGCGAGGCTGCAGACCTAGCCCAAGCTTTTGTCGCAGCCCCTTCAAAAGCCGCAGGATTCCACGCGCAGGACACCGCTGCGCAGACGTTGCCTCGCGGCGGTGGCAAGGCGCGCGGCGCGGCGGGGGGGGGGGAGAGGGGCGCATTGATAATTTATACTTGCGGCAGAGCGGAGCAGCTTTACTTGTTGAATGGAGCGGGACGCGGAAATGATTTCATGAGGAAAGACAAACAGAGGTGGCGCGGCGCGACCTCGATCCATCGAAATTCGACCCTTCGATACTTCGCCCGTCTCGGATAGGGAACTATCGAGAGCGGATCGATACGAACCGATGTCGAGGCTGGTGATTTGCGCTTGGCGTTCCCGCAGGAGCGAAAAACGGAGCCGCCGTTCGGTCTGGTGGATTCGCGCGACAAAAGCTCCCCCGTGCTGAGGAGACTCGCCGTGTGAGCATTTGGATGTTGTCAAGTGGCTTGCGATCTAATTCTTGCAATTGATGCACAAAACTATAGACACAGTGGGAAAAAAAACACATTGCGGATCTAGATTCCAGACTCTTGAAAACATTGACAAGAAAAAATGCTCTTGATTCAATCAGATTTAAGCTTAAATCAAAAGGAAATCCACTCAAATCAAGAGGCTTCGTTCTTGATTTAAGCAAAAATCCGATTGAATCAAGAGTATTTTTTCTTGTCGATGTTTTTAAGAGTCTGGACTCTAGATCCAATGTGGTTTTTCCAGTACATAGAAGACAAAGGGGAAATGGAGCGATCCTATTGGTTGAAACGGAAATTTGATGTAGACTAAAGGAGAAAACGGTGGTTAAACTGAAGAGTCTTTTCCTAGTTGCCGTCAGTTGGTCTATTACTCTTTATTTGGACTACATTTTGCAATTTGGAACTATAAATTCTAGCCTGGTTTCAAAACAACGTATGTGCCACTAGTTTTTTTCTGCGCATAAGTGTTTTTCCAGAGGAGCCAGACTTTATAGTTCCAAATTGCAAAATGCAGCCCATTTGTCCATTGCAACCATCCGCTTCCACCAAAAGGTTCGCCATATCTTCCCTTATCTTCTAAGTCAATCGCTTTGTCTATCAATTCCAATAATCAGCCCGCTGGTACATTCAAACATCCACCGGAGAGTTTTTCCATCAGTTGATTGATTGATTGATTAATCAAATTTAAGGATAATCGAAAATTCAAAACATGGAAATAGAGAATTTGCAGGTGTCTGAAATTTGATGGATTTCGTATGTAAGTGGAAACTACTGAGTGAACTGATCACGAGAATACTCTTGGTTCATGATTTGAAAAATAAGTGGAAGAGATTTGCGTGTGCGTGTCTCGAACATGGAGTTTATACTGATGCCTCCAAAGACGAGTCATCGGGATCCAATGAGGTGCAATACAGTTTGAGACGCATCGTACATTTGCAAGTATGGATGGATTTAAAAGTAATCTTTACACAAGAAAAAAGATTGAATTATTTTTCAAGGATCCCAAGTGTATTTAGAAAACCATGGATCTACATTGAGGTGTCACAAAATATCCTTTTTTTTCCATTTTAAGCGCTCAGCTGGTAACGAGCCCAGTTTGGATTCAAATCGCCTATACATATAATTTTATAATAAGGTGTGTCTCCTCATAATAGGAAATAGCACCTCATACACTGAAAAAAAGTTCTGTTGTCACAAACCAGAATTTCTGGTTGTATTTCGCAACCAGATTTTCCGGTTGATTTAAGCAGAATTGTAGTTGACTCGACCAGAATTTGGTAGAGTCAGCCAGACGTCTGGTTGAGTCAACTGTAATTCTGATTGAATCAACCGGAAAATCTGGTTGCGAAATACAACCAGAAATTCTGGTTTGTGACGACAGAACTTTTTTTCAGTGTAGTACCGCATAATACCTCATACCATCCCGTGCTCTCTCAAGACTGATTGAACGCAAATTCCTCCATTTTTTTATTCACGTTATGTTTTTACGTGTACGTTCACGTTATTATTCTCGTATTTTCAGGTCAGAATCGATCAAACTCAATACTCGGGAGATATTTTTTGCCCTCACAAGTCCAGCGGTGTTTTCTAGTGCATGAGCGGTGTTTCTTGAAAATATCAAGCAGGTATATCATACATGTGAACAGTTGAAAACATGTAAAGAGCATGCAAGTGTTTTCCAGAATATGCACGAGCTAAGTCGTTAAGGACATGCAATATCATTGACGTTAACGATACGCAAACCTTCCCACAGCCCTGATACGCTTGAAGATGTTTTTCAATAAACATGACCTACAAAATATTAAAGTTGAAGTTGGAGAACCGTTCATGCAATAATCGTTTAATCGTTTATTGCATTTTGGTTTATCATTTTTGAAATGTTACGGTGTTTAATTTTTCTGTCAGTGGAATTGGAAGGTTTGAATTCGCTGTTAAACCAGCAGACAAAATTAAAATAAATCAATAAATGAAAAAATTGATCATTTTCGAAACATTTACACTTAGAACCCAATTTCGAATCATCATTGTTGAACTAACTGTTCGCAAAAGGTATGAGCAAAGTATATTTAAGGATTCAATCTGTTTCGATGATCAATTGTGAAGTGATAAACTGAATATTTGCTCATCGATCATGCACACGCTTGTGTCTTTGATCCTCGTGCACATTGCTCGGGTCGCTTCCGGCAATTATACTGGCCTCCAACCCCCTCAAAGATACGAGTGGGAATTGCTCTCATCACTTGCATTCCACGTAAGTCAAAAGATTGTAAGTATTACTAATGTGAAGTTATTTTACGTGGTGGAAATGAAATCGTATCCACGTTTTACAGATTTCATTCACGCCTTGCATGAGACATCGATCCAGACCATTTCAATATCTAATCAAAGCAAAATTGCCAGCTTAGGGGTTCCTGATCATGGCAAAAATATTATTTTTACCCTAGATGACGTTAGTGAGATATTAGACTTGATTTTCTACACTATTTCACGAGCGGGACGGTTTGAACAGGAAGATAAATTGATAAAAACCCCTATGAGAAACGAAAAAGAGGATGTATACCAGAAGGAAGTTTTACCGCAATACTGCATAAAAGTTGATGGAAGGTTTCTCTGGTTGAAAACGGCTGAAAGAAAGAAGTGCAGTAGGGAGGTAAGCGTAACATCTCGCGAATTAGACGACGCCTCGACGCTGAGCGATCAAGTTTTTAATCTTACCCGAGGTTTGTTTTTGAGCAAAATCTGGAATTCCAAAAACCATCTGATCTTCTTGGTGAAAAGTTTTGGCCACATTACCAAAAGAAGTACGCTGAACGCTTCCCGCAATGTAACGCTTATGAAAGCTGAGTCGGTGAGTGGTGCCCTATTCTTCTGTTTCAAATTTTTTTGGCGCTTCTTCAAAGGCCATAAAGCTGTTATTTGTCATCCAAACGGCTGCGAGAGATACGACCCGTTCACGGAAACTCTCATTTCCTTCCAAGAATGGGAAGAAGCCGACGAGACTTTTTTCGACTTTTCATTGAGAAACATGCATAAAAAACCCTTAAGACCAGTCTTCGACTTTTCCGAACATAATGGCTTTATGATCTCTTCCAGCCCATCTTGGTGTAACTGGTACTCATTTCAGGCGACTGTTGTTACACACCTCGCTAGCTCCGTTAACGGCACCATTGCAAATTATTTTTCTCCTGGTGATATTCATGTGAGTAGTGATGAGGCCCTAAAATATGGCTTCGATATGATTATGTATCCAAGTGGAACAATTGTGGCAGAATCTGAGTATTCCAAACTTGACTTTACGGTCGGTTTTGATACGAGTATTCTCTGCATAGTTGCTCCACATAGCAGCTATATGTCACAAGGGCTCGTCATCTTCAAAAGTTTTTCACCAGTTGTTTGGGGCTTCATTTTCGTCACAATCGTCCTCTTTTGTTACAACCAATATATTTTCCATCGTTTGCAGCACAGATTATTTCATCGTCTCTACACGAATTCGGAGATCGACTATTACAGAAACGCATCATCTTTGTTGATGCTCTACGCATACTTTATTTGCGGAAGTCCGCCATCTTTACACCTCGGCCGTCTATTTTCCGGGAAGATCCTCTTCGTAATCTACAGTTTCTCTGCACTCATTATCTCCACAGTTTTTTTGAGTGGTATGACGACACTGCTTAGTGATAAAGTTAGGTATCCAGAGATTGACTCCTTGAAGAGTTTGGAGGAGTCTGACCTATTCATTCAAAGCGATGGGTCTGGTAAGTCGGAGATCACAAGTCTTTTTAACCAATTGAACCAATCTGAGACAATGAAAGCCAAAATAACGGACAGTTATGATTTTTATTTACGAGACGTATTCATTCATGACATAGCTGGGAATAAGAGGATTATCTCTTCTATTAATGGAACCTCCTCTGATGAAAAAGTGTTTGGAGCATTATTGAAACAATTTTTCGGAGTTCGGTTCGAAGAGATGAAGGAGAATTTTCGCACAATGGCGGAAGAGGACGCATTTTTAGTGAGTCTCCCTTACTCAGCTACGCCGAAAGAAAATCTTCGCAGAAAGTTATATTATGAAGAATTTTGGGTGGAGTATCATGTGATCAAGGAGTGTCTTATTACGTACCCGTTGATAGGTGCGAGCCTGAAAAATTCTTTTTACTTTGAGTTATATAACCAGCTGGTCGCTCAATATTTCGAGACTGGACATGCTCGAAGAATTTTGGTAGAGGAAACATCCTTGAACTATATGTACATAAAGGGGTCAGAAGCGCTCACGGCTGAGAACAGTGAAGATCCCCGGCCGTTCAATTTAAATGATTTACAATCGGCATTCATTGGTCTCGTTGTTGGCTTGTTCTTAAGCTTTTTGGCTTTCGTTGGAGAAATTTTGATGGATATTTTTCCGCACTCTGCCGCTGTGAAATTTCTAATGCGATTAGAGAACTTACTTTCATAAAGCCCAGATGAAAATTCAGAGAGCCCAATAACGAAACAGAAAAAAATAAAACAAAATGAGAAAACTGATAAGTAAAGAAGATGGACAAATAAAATTAACTTTTTTCATATTCTGGAACTCCGCGTATCAGTTAAATTGTTATATGTTACTTCTTTCGGAAGTTTGTCTTTTGATTAAATTATAATTCTAAACGATATCTCGCCCTAACCGTGAGCGTTTTATCGTTATTTTTTTCAAGCATCACTTTGAATAAGTCAAATGAATAGTGTCACTGTTCTTATTGTTCTATTTTTTGTGTTCGCACTGATTGTAGCTGTTGTTAAAATGTTAGTCAATACACTAAGCTGTTAATTTTACTGTTTTTACTTTCTCGCTCCCCTAGGGTAGAGAGGAAGTATTGTCATCCTCCAAGAAAGAAAAAAAAAGTTGAAATTTCATCATTTCTAGACTTTTTTTTTCTTTCTTTTTGCAAAAAATGGAGTTAAGTAAGTAATTATTATTAGTGTTAATATTTTTTTTTTTTTGGAGGAGCTGCTTGTCAATAAGGACCTTAACAGGTTGACGGTTTATTGAAATATTGTCTGATAGGGTGATAAACCTTCCTCAAGTCACCACTCGTATAATCTTTTAGAAGATTTTGATAAGAAGCCATTCAGGACGGCATGCATCTATAATTGGACGAAGAATCAACCTAACTACATTAGACGTTGTTTAATTTTTTCTGATTTTTCGGCTTTTATATTTTCGTGGCTAAAAGTAGGACGAGAAAGAATAGAACGAATTAAACGAGAATCAGCCTCACTCCAGAAAGATACTTGAAATTGATGGAGAAAGCTATAGGCAAAGATGGCGAAGCGGGAATTGAGCGATTGGTGGAGGCGGGGGGTTGGAATAGATAAAAGAAGTTAGTGATGGACTGACTAACAGCAACCTTCGAGCTGCGTTTACGTGCTTATGATTATGGTAAGGAGTGCGCACAGTGGCGTGGCGTGAATTGCGATACATCGATTATTATGCCATTTAAACCTATGGTAAAGAATCGATTATTAAGGTGTTCGCTGCGAACACCCTGTTTCTCAATCCTTTTTCATAGGTTTAAATGGCATAACAATCGATTAATCGCAACTCACGCCACGCCACTGAGTGCGCACTCTCCTTAATTTTTTTTTAACCAGTCTATTTCTTTGATCTCTTCCTCCATAGATTCTCTATAGCTTTGGCTATCATTTTCAGTTATCAGTCCATTCGACATGGTAAACAATTGGGTACTTCACAAGGGCGGTGGAACAGTACCGCCTAACTGACAATGGGCCACTAGACAAGGTACGAATTCAAGCAATCTGATACATGTTTCTTAACAGAATTTCACGTAAAACATGATTAACGCAACGAATATTACTGAAACTAACTCCTATCGAAGATATTAACGTTTTTATTTCACATTGGTTACGAGGAATTTGAACTGCCCGCTCACAAGAAACTCAAAGCTCCACGTGAGTCAAATCGTGCACTCTTCCGTTTCAGTAAGCATCTCAATCGAGCAATGTCCATTTCCCAACATGTGTTTTTCAAACCATAAGTAATTTGCTATAGCTGAGCCAAAGCGTCAAGATTGAGGTTGCCAGATTTTTTTATCGCAGAGACTTTCATGATAACGTTTAGCGCGCGATGTGAATCACATAGAGCATTGAGTTTTCATGAGCGGGTGGTTTCAATTCAAGCACCAAGAATTATTAAATATCTTCGGAGAGAGTTGATTTTGGTAATTTCCGTAGTGCGCATCGTGTTTTACGTGAAATTTTGGTGAAGAAACATGTATCAGAATGCTAGAATTCGTACCTTGTCTAGTAGTCCATTGGACGTACTTCTATCAAACGGAACTATGTGCAGTATGACGTGAGCCCTGTTTTGCGTGTGTTCTTATGGGTCTCGGGGCTCATGTCTTGGTGCACATAGTTCCGTTTGATAGAAATACGTTCAATTTCAACAAAAATGAGTTGACAACTGCCGGATTTTACAGTATAAAATAAGCTATTGATTTTAGTTATTTTCCAATTCCGTAGGGGAGCGCTTCAATGACGCTGTAATGTCTGAAGAAATCGCAAATCTAACCTCAATTTTACCAGAATAGCGAAGTTTTCTCTTCCTGCAAAATTTTCATTTTGTAGATAGACTGTATTGTTCCTTGGCCATCGTCAGCATATGTTGTCTCATTAAAGTTTCCACCGATCGCGTTGAATGAAATCGAAAACTTAAACAATTAATTCATGAGAGGAAAATAAACATTGATACATGATTTACATTATCAACAATAAGTTCAAAATTCCCGCACGCGGAAAACCATTATCATGGGCTAAATTAGGCATTGAAATCATTAGCACGGAAGCATGCAATGTTATTCAAAAGTCACGCACCACTGGCCACAAGGGGGGGGGGGGTGGCTATGCATTTGAAATTTTTGAGTTGTACCCCTCCCCTCCCCCCGAGGGGGTCAAAAGCTAGAAAGTACTTAAAAAAATTCTCTCTCAATATGAGGAAAAACGTCACGAACCGGAAATCGATATCTTAATTAGAACTAAAGTTATGGCCACTGGTGCGTGACTTTTGAATAACCCTGTATCTCTCAAACGGCATATCGTGCTCGAATGAGCTTTTCTCCTTTGTCGCGAGAATTCTAGTTTTATAATGTATTGGCGTGGTGGCGAAATCACCATCCCTCTGCCGGAACGATTCGTGCATCCAACCCCAACCGCTCGTATCGCACTGCACATGTTTGGGCGTGGTTAAGACAAAGAGTTAGTTGTCTCGCCTTCAAAAGTGAATGATACCGCAAGAGCTGTCGCTGTTAAGATATTCGCATCCTACATTTTACCCGGCATCCGCGCCTCCGCCGAGGAGTACACACATGAGTGGTGGCGCACAAAGTGGAGCGCTTGATGATACAAGGATCCCGGTTGTTTCGCCTTCAAATACAAGAGATACCGCAAAACCGCGCCGTGTTGCAATTGTTGCATCTCAAATTTTGTGACGTCTTATATTTTTGGTTTTTTCTTCGTGAAGACGGAGACGATTCTAGAATAACCTTGAGTCGCTCTGATCACGATATCAGTAGTTTTATCAATACCTCCACACTCGAAAAAAAACACATTGGATCTAGAGTCCAGACTCTTAAAAACATCGACAAGAAAAAGTACTCTTGATTCAATTACACTCAAAAAAAGCTCCGGCCGTGGAGGCCAGAAGCAACGGACCTGGAGCACGGACTAGATGGGCTATATGGCACTACCGTTCGCCTACGCGCCTGACGACCGGAGTGCTACGAGCGGGGACGACGCGGAGTCCTACGGATATGAAAACCGTAAGTCGCGGCCTCGAGCGGCATAGGCAGCTTGCGCTCTCGGCGCTACTTACGGGCTGGACGGCCGGAGCTCTGCGCGCCGCCGCTGTCCGCGACGTGGTGGATTTTTTCGGAACTACAGCTGAAAATTCACCATTAAAGTACATAGAAAAGAAAAACTTTCCAGCAAAATTTTAAACCTTGAATGAATTATCTTGTGTCAATTTCTGAACAAGATTTCTTTTTCTTCCTTTCTTTTTAAAATAGGTACATATTTCTTTGTTGATAGTTCATAACAATTTAGTTTCAGGAAAGTGATGAATAATTCACTGACTGAGAAAGAAAAAGAGCATATGAACGTTAGCTTGTTGATCATGTTTCAGATATCAAGAGGGATTTGAACTCCTTGGCTGATAGTTCAGCAAGTCAATTTGAGAAAAGAGATGAAAATTAGAGAAGAGATGATGCGTATTGAGAAAGAAAATCAGCATATGAATGTTAGCTTATTCATCGTGTAGAGATATCAAGAGAAATTTTCAAAAACCTAACTTTAATGTTGCAAGCCTTCCTAGAAATAAATAAAGCACTGGGGAAGCACTAGAAGGAACAAATGTAGATAGATCAAAAATTCTTGCTGCCTATTTTAAATGTAGAACAGACTGAGAAATAAATAAAGCACTGGGGAAGCACTAGAAGGAACAAATGTAGATAGATCAAAAATTCTTGCTGCCTATTTTAAATGTAGAACAGACTGCCCAAGGTATGATAAATTGCTATAAAACTCATTGCAGCGAAAAATGTAAATTGAAAAATCATTTTTATCACTTGGCAGCCCGTTCTCAATAAATGTAATTACTTTCACTCAATGAGAATTCAGCATTTGTCAAAAACAAAACCTGGTTCATCCCTCAATAAAAAATACGAATGCAAAGTAGGAAATCACCTAAATGATTAACAAAGTAAAACCACAGGCGTAGGTCTAGGTACTTACAGATTTTTACTCCTTACGACTAGAAGAGCTTCAGAATCTTGAAAATGAGGTTGAGAATATTTCAAAGTGTAAATTCAGTAGTAAAAGTTGACAAAACTTCAAGATATAACTCTCCGCAATAACTACCGGATACAATTTCCACAAAATATTAGCGAAGAAATATACCACCGAAAATTGTCACACTTGTTAAAATTATAGATCTTCCCTTCAGCAAACTGAAGCGCGATTCACACAAAATTTTACCACTATTACAGTAACACTGAGCTCCCTAGAATTAGGATATGGAATCAGAGAGATTATTCACAGCAACAACGTTCGAGCTTGCTCTCACTATCAGATAATCTGCGCAGGATGGGATCCGTACAGTTTCCGCTATCAAACAGCTGTTTTTGTAACAGAGAGGGAAGATGTCAGAGACTGCAATACTACTCACAGTTGAAAACATCTATGAGTTAGAGATTAGATCGAAATTGAATAAAAACTGTATCCTCTTACACAGGCAGAACAAAGCAAAAGTGATGATAGAATGTTACAGTCAGCAATAAATGGACATTCTCGTGCCTACATTATCAGTATTTTAGTGTGGCGCTAATTTACTCTGTGGGAAGATATGTGGCAGGTAATTGATTGCTTTTCTTTAATTTAAGTTCTTTCCCTTAGTATGGGGAAAATAAGTGAATTGCAAACGAACTTACAGGGGGAGAGGATATGAGCTCAGTGCGTAGGTACTACCAAAACTGACAATTTTCACTTAACTCTCGTCGCATTTCCGAAAGTATTTGACAAGCGTTATCACACAGAACTTTAGAATCAATCGTGCACCACACAGAATCAAGAAAATATATCGGAAACCTCCAAAATTAAACGAAAAACGAACACACGTAATGAGCAATGACCATCAATGACCAAGCAATTTAGTGACTGGATTCTAACCTCAATAAACAACGCTGAGTGGTGGCTCGATCGCTCCCGAATATTGTCAAGGCTGGCGGCAACTTTAAATTCACGCACTGAATAACATTGACGTAAAATATTATAATTTTCTGCGAATTTACACGGAGCCGTCTCAATTTTAATCTGATGGTGACGCCATTTTCCGAAAACTGAATCTCACCTCACTGCCAACGGCCGTGGAAGCGGTTGGTTCCGATCCTGAAACCCGTAACTTACGCTCGGCTCCTATCCGGTCTTACGGTCTCAGAAGCCGCTCGGGGTCCAGGGGCCATCGGCCATCGGGTCCGGTACTAGCTGGCTAACGGCGCGTTAACACCGGGATCACCAGTGTCCAGAGCAACCGGGTCCCACGGCCGTAGTTTTTTTTTTGAGTGTAGAATCTAGCTTAAATCAAGAACCAAGCCTCTTAATTTAAGCGGATTTCGTTTTGATTCAAGCAAAACTCCGACTGATCCAAGAGTATTTTGTCTTGTCAATGTTTTCAAGAGTCTGAACTCTAGATGCAATGTGTTTGTTTTTCCAGTGCAAGTCATGCAGAGTAGTTTGTAGGGTTTACCGTGACGACCATTATTTACTTTATCTTTTGGTCCTTCATCAGGAACTCTTTTTTCTGCGAATGTTTACACGTGATTGAACGGTCTGGTACCCACTTTTATTCTTTTTTACGGTAATATCTAAAAAAAAAAACGACAGGTTGAAGGATTAAAAGAATAGGTGAGTAAATTAGAGTTTCAATGACGGAGTGAGAAGAAACGGAAAAAATGAAAATATTTTGATTGATATGGAAACAAATAAACAGTTAACTAAAAGGAATGATACGATTACAATTCTTATTCTTATTCCAAATTAGAGTATATCAATTTTTTTCAAAATATTTTCATTCTCTCCGTTTCTACTTTCTTCTTTACTTAAATTGTAAATTATTGCAAACATGTTCCACCGCAGCTGCTGCTGCAGCTTTCAACTACTGCTGTTGCGACCTACTACTGCTGATGCTACCTACTAGTGCTACTATTACTTCTTCTACTACCACTAATGCTACCACCATTGCTGCTACTACTCCTACTACCACTGCTGCTACTACTATTACTACTACTCTGCTACTTCTACTACTCCCCTCTATTTCATCTCGATTCCTGTAAGGGACAACGTTACCAAATCGTGCATTGTGCGCAAACTTTATCGGTTTAATTTTCAACAAATTATACTCGCGATAACAGTGCGCAGTAGTTATCGGCACGAAGAATGTGCGCAAACGTTATGCCTCGAGAGAGTAACTCTCATTTGCCGAATACATTCCTTATCATGTTCCATGCAGCGTTTAGGCACCTTCCGTTTTACAACCAACTCAATAAAACTACCCCCGATCCCGCCCGAGATTTTCCAATAGAAACCGACCAAGTTTCTCGAGGCAATCTGCATACTCCACAGCCACACCCTTCTGCAGAAACATCGTCTTTACCCGGCTCTCCCCATCATAGTTACGCTGTTCTACGTCGTAAGGGGGCCAGGGCTCTTCTTGGGTTTTATTAACAGGTGGGCTTAAAGGCAGCAAGACCTCCGCCGCCCGCGGCGTTCTGCAGACAATCTCGCGAACTTCACCCCCTCCGCACCCCCTTATCAAACCCTACACTCATTTTGACCGGCTTTTTCACCCCCTCCCTCCCCCGGTCGAGTGCAGAGTGCAGACGGTTCTTACCGACACTTGCTTTTCATCTTCTCCTCTCTCTCTTTCCCGCACTTTTGCGGGCGTTGCTATCCCCTCGGTTTTATGGCCGACTGCAGGGAAGAGTAGCTTGTACCCAGCGGTAAATACCTTCATAAATTCCCGTTTTTATGTACACGTCGCGCCGGTGAGAAACTTGAGATTTACGACGCAGCCGCTCAGGCTGAGCGCCGGTTGCGCGGTAAGCTTTGCGATAAATCGATTGATCTGCCCATTGAACCTTTGAAAAAGGATCGATTATAAAGGCGAACCTTGATGATCGATTCTTTACCATAGTTTCAAATGGGACTCTCGTAAAATCTCTCAACTGCGTGGCGTGATTTGCGACGAATCGATTGATCTGTCGCACGGTGGATCAAGCCAATAGGGAAGGTCGGACAAAATTTGGTAATTTTAAAAGCTCACAACTCCGTAAATACAAAATTTACAGATTCTAAAAGTGGTTCAATCGGTTTCCTTAAGAAATCATCTTTCAAAAACACCCCTTAGAGATTAAAATGTGACGAAATAAACATCAAAATTTGCAGTTTTTGTCAAAAATTTCATGTCCGACCTCTCAATCGACTCGATTCAATGTGTGTCGTTTGGACCTATGGAAAAGGATCGATTATCAGGGTGTGCCTCGATAATCGATTCTTTACCATAGCTTTGAATGAGGCTTTCCCGTCGGAGCATTTCCGAAGGGCATGAGAGAAACGCGTTCGCAAGTATGCGCGGCAATTAAGAGATTGATGTGACAAATTTTCAGCGTTTTGTTCAGGGTTGTTCAGATTGACAGTCAAAAATTAAGTCCTGAAAACTCGCTTTTGATGAGGAGGCAACACTTCGAGAAAAAATTGGCTGGACGATCGCTCAAGGGATGAACACAAAGCTGGCTGTCTTTTCCAAGCGATGATTAAAGGCCGTTTTTATCGGTTTGAAACGTGTTTCATTGCTTGGAGAGGAAAATTCAAGTTGAAAAACAGAAATAAAGTCCGTGTCGATGGCTAACGAACAATACCGCCCGTCTGGAAACTGACGATTTTGCAGAACGAAGAGTAAACTTCGTCATTTCTATACAATAAAAAACAATTAAAAAAGCTGGTAACAAGGCTAAAAATTTTTACACACAAAACCAAAACGTTTCGGCTGAAAATTCAGTCATCCTCAGTTCGCCGTAACCCGCACGAAAGAACGTAACTCCATTCCAAGGTTGCCAAATTGACTCAAGCAATTAATTTACTTTAGAAAGTTGCACTTATACATTTTCATCAAAAATTGTCACGATTTTTGCATGAAATCTGAGGAAAAATCAGTGAAATTTCTAGTTATAATTTCCCAAAATTTTCCTGTTTAACATGCAATTTACGAGGGGAAATTTGGCAACATTGAAATGGAGTTACGTTCCTTCGTGAGAAAAACGACGAGTTGGAGAGATAAAAATGAAAATGGTTAAAAATCTAAAATAGTACCTGACCGTAAGTACCTTTCAATTGAGAAAGTTGTTATGACCTATAACAACTCATAACAACTTCCTCAATTGAAAGGTACTTACGGTCAGGTACTATTTTAGATTTTTAACCCTTTTCATTTTTATCTCTCCAACTGAGGATGACTGAATTTTCAGCCGAAACGTTTTGGTTTTGTGTGTAAAAATTTTTAGCCTTGTTACCCGCTTTTTTAATTGTTTTTTTATTGCATGTCTTGTCACGGGCTGCGGAGCATCTATCATATCTTATTCGTCATTTCTGTAATTTTGATTTGGAATTGCATTTTCTCCATAAAATAGAGCGTCATTGAAGCGCTCCCTCACATAATTGGAAAAAAATTAAAATCGCCAGCTCGCGTATTTTATACTGTAGAGTGTGGCAAAGTCGCTAACTCTTTTTTGACAAAATTTCAGTAGCCAGTATTGTTCGTTATCCATGAGTGGCGAGGCATAATGTTCGAATATCGATATTTCCCCATTTAAAGCTATGGTAAAGAATCGATTATTAATGTGTCCGCTGCAAGCACCTCATTTACCGATTCTTATCCATAGGTTTAAATGGTAAATCAATCGATACATCGCAAAGCACACCGCCACTGTTAGCTATTGATATGGAACTTCAGGTTTTCTGTCCAGGTGACTTAAGTTTTCAGTCATGGAAACCTCGAGGAGAGAAACGAGCAATAAGTAAGCTAAAGTGCCTTCATTCAGGTGGATAGGCAAAAACAGCCCCCAGATGTTAAAATAGTTGCATTTTCATAAAATGATCAACGTAGACCTGAGTGCGAGCTTAAACCTGTTGTTTCTTCAATATCATGCCGCGTCGAATCGTTCCTAAGTGTGACCAGAGCGTAATTTAATATCGTTCCAAAGTCGAATGCACTTTTTCAAAATGATATTTTAGGTAACGATATTATAGGTTGCTCTCGATGGAGGTGCTCAAAACTGCCAGAAAGCCGATCGAAAATAAAAGATTCAAATCTGCCATACTCAAATGTGGAAAAAAATAAACGGTTGGCTCCCTTTCAACCCGATCAGTTCGAGTAAAACTTTTAATGATGCGTGAACAATGAGATATGGAGGGTATTATTTCTTTGCGCACAGAAGAGAAGAAGAAAAAAATAAAAAAAGATAGGGAAGAAAAAAATGCCACTCGAGAAATGATATGGAGGCTTAACGACTCTCTGTAAACTGTTGGGCTGAGAAAGAACACCGTTTAAGCCTTTGGGCGTTGTCAAATTTCCTTTGACCTTACAAATTTTTCGGAGACTTGAAAATATTCTCATTCCAATTCTTGTGGGTTTTATCCTAAATTAAATCGAGAAAATAATCTAAAAATTTCGATGAAAAATACTCAAAAATTGCTTCAAAAATAGTAATTAGATCGAAGAAAATTCGGCAACACTAAAATGCATGAATGACTTCCTTTTTTAGCGCTGTTGTATTACTATTCCAATTTCACGAACGTATCGCACCGACCATGCTTCCACGGGGAAAGAAGCGAGAGAGGTAAATCGTTATCGAAACTGACGTCATTAAGAGATAGACAAATAATGGCGGACCAAGCTCAGAAAAAAATGGAATAGCGGAGCATGAAAAACTTTATAAAAAGAGGTAATGAGATTATTTCACAGTTCCTCCACTCTATATCTAATTATTCGAGAGGCGAGAGGGAATAATGACTAAAACACCGATCCTCGAGACCAGCAGATGAGCGCAGAATTTTTCAAAAACACCGTGAGGTAACGCGAATGTTGCCAAATTTCTTCCCTTTATAAATGAACAGATTTAACCGAAATCAGCTTGACTACATCAGATTTTTCCCCGGAGACGTTTTTATACATTTTCCTCAAATTTGAAAGTTACATGAATAACTTTACTAAAACCTCTTCCATGGAACTTCATTTTAAAAGCGAATTATATTAACAGTCGATCTTACAAATATCATTGTAAAATTATGGAATCGTAAAAAAGTTCAATGGAGATGTTGCATGTGTAAGGAATTTGCGATTTGACGGTTGATTCAGATGTAAAAGTTTGCGAGAAACACGATGGTGCCACTGGTTTTCTCTGAAATCAGCTCTCAAGCTCAAAAAAAGCTCTCAAGTTGAGGCAAAAATGGAGGGGATATCCCACGCTATCTTGCGAGTCCACCTCAACATCAAGACAAACTCTTCATGCAAATATAGGGAGCAAATACACTAACAGGGCTGATCTAAACGGAAAGCACGGCAATCCTGTATTGTATGTATGCAATGTATTTGCTCCCTATCTTACCATGGAGAGTTTGTCTTGACGTAGAGGTGGACTATCTCAGGATAGCGAGGGATATCCCCTCCATTTTTGCCTCAACTTGAGAGCTTTTTTTGAGCTTGGGAGTTGATTTCAGAGAAAACCAGTGGCACCATCGTGTTTCTCGCGAACTTTTGCATAAGAATCAACAGTCAAATCGCAAATTCCTCTCATACGCAACATCTCCATTGGACGTGAATGACGCGTACAAAAAGATGGGCGCAGAGACAACGCAAGGAAAGTAACCGAGAAACCGAGAAATATGCAGTTTGAAAAGCTCAACTTTCCCGCAAATTTAAAACGTCCCGGTTTCGCGCCGAACCGAAATTATGATTCCGTATTTAACAAGCAACAATCCTTTACTGGCATACGTTTCATTTCAACGAACGTCAGTAGAGAATGAAAATGGATAGCGATTTGAATGCCTTGCGGGTACATATCCTTTCCATCATTTTCCTGCCATTCCAGCTCGTTCGAAAATTCTTCGAGTCCTTAGACTTTTTAAAAGCGAGCTTGTCCAGGATTTTGGCTCCAGATATACCCAATATATCACCTCGTAATCTACTCACCCGGCACATGAATGTTGAACATCGTTTAGCAGAAAGGAACCGAGCCACATCAGTTTTTGGCAAATTCAACTAGGCAATTAAAGTTTTTACTAGATAACGTGTGTGCGAATTCCTTGGAAAATTTTATGGAATTTGTTTCGTACTCTCCAAAATATTCTAAGAAAGAACAAAAATTCGCACATCTGTTTTTACGTAAAAAATTAAATTGCCCAATATTTGGCAATTGCTGATATGCCTTGGTTTCTTAGTGCTAGAAAGCTTTCTGCGGTTCAAATAAAACACACAAGGTTTACGTCACCAAAGGCTATCAAGCCACATCAGTTTTTGCCAAATTTGACTGGGCGGTTAAACTTTTTACAGGAGGACGTTTGTTCGGATATCTTGAAAAAATAAAGGAATTTGCTTCATAATATCCAGAAAATCCTCTGAAATTTGCAAAACAAAAAAAAAGCCGCACGACCGTTTACATGTAAATAAAAATAAATTTCCCAATATTTGGCAATTCCTGATTTGCCTTGGTTTCTTTCTGCGGTCCAAATAAAACACACAAGGTTTAGTAACCTATTCGACAACGTCAGGATGCCCTTCAGTTGTTTGCCTTTTGGCTCGGCAAAGTTCAAAAAATACACTTGTGCAATAGCACGGAACAGCCGACCTAAATTTTATTGCATTTTTTGACAAGGAGCAACTATTTCTGGCTCATTATAGGAAAAACATCTGTATGCATCTCACTTTAAAGTCGCTGAATAATTTATGAATTGACTGCGTTAAGCAGAAAGGAACGAAGCTGCATCAGCTGTTGCCAAATTGATTTGGGCAATTTAATTTTTTTACATGAAAACAATTGCGGCATTATCTTTGCAAATTTCAGTGAATTTTCTGCATAATACGAAACACATTCTTTAAAACTGTCAAAGGAATCTACATGGACGATCTTTTCTACGCTGAAAAATAAATGAGCATGGCTCAAGCATGATGATTCTTGAATTTGCCGCCAAGAATTTTTTCTATCTTCATCGAAGCTGAATTTTCCTTGATACAGGAAAAATAATGCTTGGGTTAACCAAAAAAGTAGTTTATATTAAGCATCAAAATGTTTGATTTCAGAAAAAATAATTCTTGCCGGCAAATTAAAGATTCTTTGTTTTTCAGTGTAAAAAATTAAATTGTCCGATTTTTGGCAATTGCTGGTATGCCTTGCTTCCTTACTGCTACAGAAAGCTTTCTGCGGTCTAAATAAAACACTCGAGCACTGGGGAAAAAAACACATTGGATCTAGAGTCCAGACTCTTGAAAACATTGACAAGAAAAAATAATCTTGATTCAATCAGATTTTTGCTGAAATCAAAAGGAAATCCGCTCAAATTAAGAGGCTTGGTTCTTGATTTAAGCTTAAATCTGATTGAATCAAGAGTATTTTTCCTTGTCGGTGTTTTCGAGAGTCTGGACTCTGGATCCAATAAGTTTTTTTTTTTTTTTTTTTCCAGTGTATGAAAAAATATGAAATTCACATGATAATTTTTGTCTTAAATTTAGTTATCAGCGAGTAAAATAAAAACTGTTAATGGATAATCAGATTTTTCTTCCAAGACAAAAGAAGATACGCAGTTTTAGCAACATTGCATTGCGATGAGTCTGGACTCTAGATCCAATGTGTTTTTCCCAGTGAGGTTTATGACCCATTCGACAACATCTGGATGCCCTTAAGTGTTTTCCCTTCAGCACTGCAGAATTCAGAGCTCGGAAAATATCCACCCTGTTCTCTCCTTCTCGGAAACGGAATTATGAGGCGGATCTGATCAAAGAACGCGAAAGTTCCATGAATTTTCTTAATTAGGGTCCCAGTTTTTCTTCTCGCGGGATGGAAGTGTAACTCCGACTTGTTTTCAGCCCCGCCGCTGTCTAAGTCCTCGCAAACTTTGCCCGGCTCACTTTCCATCACTGCGGGCCGATTATTGAAAGTTTAAACTCTCAGACATCGAATCGCGATATATTGTACGGCTGAGATTAAGGCCTATGTCCTGTCTTGTCGTATCGAAAATGATCGATTATCGATATTCCCCCATTTGAATCCGTGGTGAGGAATCGATCATTAAGGTGTTCGTTGCTAATCAGTGGCGTGGCGAATTTTGCGATTTATCGATTGATCAGTCGTTTAAACCTATGGAAAAGTATCGATAGACAAGGTGTTTGAAGCAAACACCTCAATAATCGATTCTTTAACGCAGGTTTAAATGACGGATCAATCGATACATCGCAAAGCACGCCACGCCACTGATTCGCAACGAACACCTTAATGATCGATTCTTCACCACGGATTCAAATGGGGAAATATCGATAATCGATCATTCACGCCACGGCATTGCTGCCGATATAGATAGGTGAAGCATTTTCTCCGAGAGTTCAAAGATTCGAACAATACGAACACTTTAAACGCTTTCAAAGTTTTACCTTCGTCCCCCTCCCCCCAGAAGCGGCTATTTAAAAAAAAGATTAATAAAACTCGTTTATTTCAAGGAAAAAACTCAAAGAACTTGTTAAGACGTCCGAGGTAGGAAACCCTTTTTGTTCTTGCAATGCTGCAACATTGGAGTGGTGTTTCGTTCCTTGTTACGGAAAACGGCGATTTGCTTAATACACAATAATTCACCACAAGAAAAACCACAAACATGGATCCTTGGTACTTCTATAGAGTAGCCGTGTTGTGCCAATACGAGGTGATAATGAAAATGTGAAGCATTGGGGTAATCAGATTTTCACGAAACGGAGCATTTTTGCCTTTAAAAACCATAAATGCCCAAAACTTTTTTTTTTTAGTTTAATTTTTATTTGCTTGTCGTTTTTGACGGTATGTAAACAGGATAAACACGTGTTGAGGCACACCAAAAATAAAAAAGGATTGCCTATATCCCAGACATGGATTATCCTGTGTTGAACACATGAAAATTCCTAATTTACACTAACACTAAAAGTCAAAAACTGCGATGGGTCGTTAACGACCCAATGGGCATAAATGGGTATGGAATTTCAAAAATTAGAGTGGAGTTATGTCGTTTTTAGTGTGGACGGTAGTAAACCTCCCTCAATCATCGTTTAAATTAAATAAGGTCTCCTAAGGAAAGGAGCTGTTTCAAGAACGACTATATACGATTTCATGGTCCAGTGACGTCACAAAATCTCCCACACGATAGCAACAATGCACGAGGCCTCGAGGTACTTGTTGCTCGCTCGGCTTCTTAACTGTTGCTACCCCCGGCGGACGGGGAGGCTGCCCCGGCAGAAACGGCGACACTCTACGAGAGCACCCCCGGGAGGACCCGGCCGGGGCCCGAAAGGGGCGAAAAGGGCGAAAGGGGGCGATTCCAATTTAATCAGCGGGGGATTATCCCGGGGTCGGGCGGGGAGGGCGAGAAGAGCGGCAATAAAGAGATCCGGGTTAAGAGTCGGGGGTGGGGGCGGGGAGACGGGGTCGGGGGGTGAGAATGAGTTTTCGCGCGGCTTCGAGTGGCGAGAAAACCACTTCTTCCGGGGTTTTTTTTCGCGCCCCAAATTAGTCGCTCGTTAAGTGGCCGACGAATTGAATGCGGGCCGCAACCGCCCGTTTCCCTTAATTCACGACAAAACGTTTTTATTCACGCTGGAAAAAAAAAGTGTCTCGGATTCCAGAGTTCAGACTTTTAAAGAATTTGGCAAGATAAAATACTCTTGATCCAAGCGGATTTTTGTACGCTGGAAAAAAAAACACATTGGATCTAGAGTCCAGACTCTTAAAAACATCGACAAGAAAAAAATACTCTTGATTCAATCAGATTTAAGCTTAAATCAAGACCAAGCTCTTAATTTGAGCGGATTTCCTTTCGATTTAAACTTAAATCTGATTGAATCAAGAGTATTTTTTCTTGTCAGTGTTTTCAAAAGTCTGAACTCTAGATCCAATGTATTTTTTTTTTTTGTCCAGTGTGCTTAAGTTAAAAGGAAATCTGCTTAAAAGAGGCTTGGCTCCCCTAAAATTGCGGCACTACCTTAATTTGTTGGACACTGGAAAAAAGGTCGCTTGGATCTGGAGTCCAGACTCTTAAAACCATTGACGAGAAAAAATACTCTTGATTCAATCGGATATTTCCTTGAATTGAAGAGCCAAACCTCTTGATTTAAGCGAATTACCTTTTGATTCAAGTAAAAATCCGATTAAATCAAGAGTATTTTTTCTTGTCAATGCTTTTAAGAGTATGAGCTCTAGATCCAAGTGACTTTTTTCCCAGTGGATATTATGGGCATTCCTAATTAATTGTGCTAAAACCGCAGCATTTAAGTTAGTAACCTAATTTATTGGGGTAATACCACAATTATTAATTGGAAATGCCCATATTATCCAAAAACCCCGAGCTCTTTTTTTCCGTGAGGATGTACATGGAAAACCCTGGATTCACCATTGATCACTAGAAAGAAAGTCTCTTGGATCCAGAGTACAAACTCTCAAGAAATTTGACGAGAAAAAATACTCTTGACTCGAAGCAAGAATCCGCTTGAGTCAAGAGAAAATCTGCTTAGATTAAGAGGCTTGGCTCTCGATTCAAGAAAAAATTCGATTGAATCAAGAATATTCTTTCGTTTCAATTTTTCTAAGAGTCTGGACTCAGGCCTAAAAGGCTTTTTTCCAAAGAACGGCCTCTTTAGTACAGAACTTTGCACAGACGGAGATGTGCATTGGAGTTGTTTGGGGATCCCAAAATGTTACGTCAGTTTTCGTGTGCTCGAGTGTAACGGCAGGTTTTGATAGTTTGTATAAGTACATCGAGAAAAATTAGGATGTTGAACAAAAAACGGTTGTTAGAAGGACCCAGCCAGGGAGCTGTTTGCACCGGAAATGCAAAATGAATTTCATCAAATGTCACATGTAATT
Source organism: Bemisia tabaci (assembly GCF_918797505.1). Lineage (NCBI taxonomy): Eukaryota > Metazoa > Arthropoda > Insecta > Hemiptera > Aleyrodidae > Bemisia > Bemisia tabaci. Next base: position 38,602,448 of record NC_092802.1, on the reverse strand, counting down.
TCAACAATTTTCCGGGGGCTGAGCCATTTTCAATGACTTTTCTTGATATAATCATAGGAACTCATCAAAGTACATATCAAACGATCAATTTTGGGAAAATTAACAATAATGACGGACAAGTGGGTTTCGTGTTTTTCTATCAGGCCTTATTGGTCATATTAAGCCAGGAGTGTTACAAAAGTTTCTTTATTTGAAGAAAGTCAACATTAAGACAAAAGTATGCCAGCAAGAATGAGAGTTACCACTACAATTTTCTGTTTGATGAGTGAGATGAAGAGCGGTCTGGAAAAAACTAATGGATTTTTTCTACTATGAGGCTCTAAAGTCCTTCATTTCTCATGAATTTAGCTTAACCAAACAAAAGTCATGTTTCAACATGCTATGAGCTATAAAATAAACACAATTTTTTACCAAAATGAAAACAAAATTCTGGCAAAATTTGAGAGTGGAAGTTAAAAGTAATTTGAAATGGCTCGAATGCAAGTGCAATCATGCATTTCAAAAATTAGACTCATAGCTTTTTCGCCCAAAACTTCAAAATTGAGATTTTCTCATTTCTATTCGTTTCATGAAATACCGAGTCCATCGGGGATTTATTGTAAATTTCGTAAAATGTCATGAGATTTCAATTTATAAGTTTTAAGGACTTGAAAAACTACCTTGAAGGAGAAGAAGTTCATGCAAGAAAGAGATCTTAGGTGTCACTGTTCCGAGCTTTTTCGATTGCGATTTCGGGATTTCGTTTTGCGTGGGGATGCGAAGGTTTACTCATTAGCAATGCCAAACCGTAAAAATTGAAAATCGAAAAAAAATCCGAGTTGGTGGATTTCCATTCTCACTGATTTAATTCAAGGGTCGAGTTTTCCGCTTGCAATTTCGCAAAGGGTCCTCACCGCTTAGGGAATAATGTACCGGAAAAGCAACAGTTACAGACGGAAGCAACAAGTACTGAGAAGGGTGGCGGATTGTCAAGGAGGGGGTGGGAGGGGCACTTTGTCACAGAAAAATGAGGGTGAGACGTAAGAACGCAGCATTCTTATAAATTTCAATCAGTTGGCATGATTCGTTTGCATGCGGGTTGTGGTGATTCAACAGAACATGTATTACCCAAGAGTAAGAATGAATGCGGTGAAGAATAGCCATCATATCTCCGGGGGAAAAAATGCCCATTTATTTTTAGACTTTTCTGGAAGAATGTATAATGCAAACGCCCTTTTTAGCTGCTACTTTGGTGACCCAAAGCCGTTTGCACAGTCGTTCCTTAAACAGCTCGTGTCCTTAGGATCTTCCACGCTCTGAATATATTTGTTGATCAAAGTATCATAAATAGTTGAGAATCTTCAGATTGATCACTAGAATTCGGAGGTATGTTTGACGAGATAAGAAGTGCTCTGATGCGCTGTATCTGAGTATTATTTTTCATTTTTGATAGTTAAATAAAAACAAAACAAGACTTGGCACGACGGAATAGTGGAACTTAAAAAAAAAAAAAAAAAAAAAAAAAAATGCTAAGCTGCTTGCGCAGTCACAACGTAACTTTGGAAATAGACCCTTAAAAAGAATACCAATGATTTGCTAGTGCAAAAAAGTTCAATTTTCAAATAAGATTCTGAGGAAAATGCCTTGGATGACCTCTATGTCTACGTATGCTCTGCCCTAATTTCGTGCATTCATGATAAATGAGTAAAACAAGCTTTGTGTGCACTAGATTATTACTGTAAATATTTGAAAGATTGAACTCGTCAACATTCCCTTTATAAATCCCACCAGGATATAAATAAAGGGAAACTAATCTAAAAATTCTATTCTACTGAAAAAAATAAAAATTACGGAACGAACAGCTCTAAAATTCTGACACTCTTCAAGGCAAATTTGAATCTGCCTTGATTTTCAAAACTTGCAACAATGTTTTAACATGTATTTATAATTTTTAAAGGTACATCATCGTCATTCCGTGCAATAGTCTATTTCATAAAATTTTCTGTTGGCTTTTACTCAAGATTTTTAAAAATTGTTCGATGCGCTAAGTTAAGGATCCCCTTGCACACCCTTTAATCACCATGTATAAACCATGATGGGCCACCTGAGGTAAAGATAACTATTTTGGTTCACAGCACCGTTTATCTGTTCAATCAAAGCTCAAAAAGCGGTATGGTAACGATTTTGTAACTGTTTATTTTGTTTTCTGTAACTATTTGTGCTCCCCGATCATTGGAAAAAAAGTCTCTTGCATCTTGCGTCCAGACTCAAAAAAAAAAAAATCACCGAGAAAAAATGTTCCTGATTCAATCGGATTTTTGCTTGAATCGAGAGACAAAGCCACATAATTTAGGCGAATTTTCTTTTAGGATTCAAGCAAAAATACGATTGAGTCAAGAGCATTTTTTCTTGTCAAACATTTTTGGAGACTGAACTCTAGATCCAAAAGACTCTTTTTTCAAGTGTACGTTTGTTGTGTATGCGGTGAAATTGAAGGTGAACTTTCGTCGGCGGGTGGTAAACAATCTCAATTGGGCGGCTTGGGGGACAAAGCACATAAGTGCAGTTTTGTAAAAAAAGTTGAGATATTAATGATTCTAAGTATAACTAGTCGTAATGCATATTCGGTACAAAATTCGCTCCCAAATTCCAATTATTAAGCATCAAAAATTCAGTTTGAATTTTTTTCTCCGCCCTAAAGATCCATGTAATTTCGAAACTTCAAACATATATCTCTGGAAATAGCGAAAGCTTCAGTTAGCACATTGTCCTCCAAGCCACTCAATTGAATCAGTGAGTTCAAAAACACACCAACTCGGGTTTTTTTCGATTTTCACTTTTTTACGGTTTAGGAACACTTATGGACAGAAGCATCTGCGCGCAAAAGGAAATTTCAAAATTGCAATCGGAAGTGCTCGAAACAGCAACGGGAAAAGGGAAAATCGAAGTATTTCATTGGAAATACCAATTTTTGGCCATTTCAAGGGAAACGAGTGACCATCCGATCTTACGGTTTTCTTATTTCGGTTCAGTAAAACTTGTACCAACAGTTATATAAATATTCAGGTGTTATTCAGGTCGAAAAATATACATTTTTCTGAGCAGACCATGAAACATCAGTGTCTGAAAGTCGATGAGAACGAAAACACACCAACTCGGAATGTTTTAAACGCTTAATTCTCTGTCATCAAACATGGTGTATCGATTTCAACCTGGTGCTTAACAAAGTCTCTAAGTACTTGTCCTTTGGCACCAAAAAGGTTTTTCTTAAACTAACTTCTTCGCCCGCTGCGCAGTTTTAGGTGTTTCCTGAACAATTTTTGTTTTCCGAGTTGGTGTGTTTTCGAACTCACTGATTCAATTGAACTATATTTGCCATTACTAAAACCGTAATTTTTCAAAGTACGATCCAAACTTATAAAACATTTCATGGGCAGGTATTTAACACAACCACGAAACAGGCTGCGCGACGAACGCGAACAGTTGCCATTATCAGTGGCTCGCGAGGGGGCGGTCATGTGCGAACCCGATCGCGGAGCGTTATCCAACGTTTTCCTTTCGGGATCTGCCTGCGGAAATTGAAAACGAGCCGTCCTAAAAATTCATTCACTATAAACTCGATGGGCCCCGACCCCCTTTGCCTGGCTTTAAATTCCACAGCCCTCGCCAACATCCGCAAGGGGCGGGGGGGGGGCGGTTGATTACAAACGGCGCTTAGCTGATAACATCCCCGAGCTTTGATTCAGGGTTGTACGATCGGTCGTGCTCATGATAAAAGCCGCCATGAAATACGCAATCCTGTGCACATGATTCCCTTTGATTTAATTCATGTCTAGATGGTTCGTTTTAGCATTAAGGTGATTCGATGGCGTGGTTTTTTTAGGGGAAAAATATCGAGTGCAGTTTCGATTATTGCTTCGTGCTACGGAGAGAATTATTTTCTCTCCAGAGAAATTTGTCAGTGTTCCGGGGAAAAATAATTTCTCTTCGGAAGGAAAAGTTTATGCTGGGAGAGAATTATTTTCTCTCCGGAGAAATTAGTTAGCGTTCCGGAGAAAAATACTTTCTCTTCGGAACGAAGAGTTTATGCTGGGGAGAGAATTATTTTTTCTCCGGAGAAATTGAAAAGTGTTCCGGAAAAATATTTTCTCTTTGGATCGAAAAGTTTATGCTACGGGCTACGGAGCGAAATGTTCTCCCTCTGGAGAAATCAGCTAGTGTTTCGGAAAAAAATATTTTCTCTTCGGAATGAGAGGCTATTGCCACGGAGATAATTATTTTCGCTCTGAAAAAAATAGTTAAGAAAAATATATATCAGTATCAAATGCGATACTTTTCCTCTTAAAAAAGCACTCCTTTATTACGTTGAATTTGTTCGTCAGAATTGATGAGTGAATTATTAGTCTCCTGACAACAGAATTCCAATCTCAAAATTCGAGAAAAATTATGAGTAGCTGAAAAAATGGAGCCAATCGATGCGATACATCGCATGTAGTCCTGACACAAAATATGGCGTCCATCGAATCACCTCAATACGCACAGCTGTCTTTTCCTTGTGCATTATCGACGAATACGCCTCTAAAATATGCCGGAAGTAGTCACCAATCTTCGATAAATAATTGCAATCTCTTACACCAAAAAAAGGTGCTGAAGTGACATCCCAGATGTTAAAAAAATGCCTAACAACTCTTGGATTTTGTTATTAAATAAACTCCAAACTTCACACTCTCCGTAAGAAATAAGTGTTTATTTATATTTTCTGCTTGAGACACCATACCACGACACAGGCGAACTTTTCATGGGAGAAGAAATTCTATACCCACCTTTTGCGCACAAGGATGCTACGCAATTTTCAACATGGCCGATCCGGACCCGCCAAACCGCACGTGTCGAGACGGGATTTTATAGACTGGTGTATTTATCTTTACAATGGACCACTAGACAAGGTACGAATTTAAGCAATCTGATACATATTTCTTAACCAGGATTTCACGCAAAACACGATTCACATAACGAAAATGACTGACACCAACTCCTAACAAAGATATTAACGTTTTTATTTCACATTGGTTACGAGGAGTTTGAACTGCCCGCTCACAAGAAACTCAAAGCTCTACGTGAGTCAAATCGCGCACTACAACGGTTTCAGCAAGCTTCTGAATCGAGCAATGTTCATTCCCCACCATGTGTTGTTCAAACTATTAGCAATTTGCTACAGCTGAGCCAAAGCGTCAAGATTGAGGTTGCCAGATTTTTATATCGCAGAGACTGCCATGATAACGTTTAGCGCGCGATGTGAATCACGCAGAGCATTGAGTTTTCATGAGCGGGTGGTTTGAATTCACGCATCAAGAATCATAAAATATGTTCGCAAGGAGTTAATTTCGGTATTTTGTTGTGCGCATCGTGTTCTACGTGAAATTTTAGTTACGAAACATATATCAGAATGCTGAAATTCATACTTTCTCTAGTGGTATATTTCCTTGCGTTGTTAAAGACCATGGTGCTCCCTCACGATTTGGGCGCGGAAGTCAGGCATGTTGAATAGTGCGTAGCATCTTTGTGCGCAGGGGTTGGATGGAACGACTTCTCTCACAAAATGCTCCCTGTGCTGTAGTATCGTTTTTGAAGCGGGAAGCTCAAAAAGAACGCATATTTCTAGCGGAGATTGTAAAATCAGGTGTATTTTAGTGTACAATTTTCTATACGAAATTACTCTTCTTTTTGCTCTCGCTAAAGTTTGCAACAGGCTCATCAGAGAAATGTGTCCTTTCACGTGCTTCGTAAATGCACACGATTGCTTTAATTTCCAGGTGGAAAAGTACTCTACCGTGCTACGTGCTGGTTACACGCTCTTCCCATCAATTTCCGATCCAATGGTGACTGGTGCGCACCATCTACCATCAAATTTCTGCGGCCTGCAAAAATTTGATGGTAGATAATAGAACTGTGGGGCTCATCCTTCATCTGATTTCCACACAACCGTGCTTATTTTATGCTTATTTCAATCAACACGCTGTTTTAAGTAATTTTACTCATCAATCTAGATAACTCTCGACCGCCATCGTGGTCATCATTTTGATCGGAATTTGACGGAAATTTGAGCGTGTAACCAGGCCAATAAGGAAGAACTCAGTATCAACCACCAGACATAGTCAAATTTCCTCTGTGAAAATAGGAACTTTTAGGGGAATCCGTGCATATATTTCCTATTTGTACAATATTTTATTCGGGATTACATATAAATTATCTGAAAATTTCCAGAGAAAAGATTCCTAATTTTCCTGAAAAAATACATTTGACTGGATGCAAGGCAACCCTCAAATGTACATACGGCGTTTTCAGATAACACGGCAGTACTGTAATTCGGTCCGTGAGCTATGCGGCGTTATTCCCCGATCACCTGGACGTTCGGAATTAGAAGCGTCTCCGTCCGAAATTAGCTCGGCTACGGCTATGTCAAATGCGTGGGCGGACTCTATTTCTGCCGTGCTAAGGAAGAACGCCGTATGAACGTTCAAGAGTTGCCAAATTTCCTTCGATAAAATGTTTAGTTTTGAAGAAAATTATGAACATTTTTCCTTGAAATTTTCAGGAGCTATAGGTGAAATGAACTATAACAACTCTAGTGCAGTGCTTGGTTTAATTGCTGATGTCTGGATCTATGATTTGCCTTCAATTGAGAGGATAGGCAATATGTCTACACAGGAGTTAAAATAGTTGGTCGGTCGAGAGATGAACTATAACAACTCTATGCAGTGCTTGGTTCAATTCATAATTACTGGCTCTAGGATTTGCCTTCAATTGGGATTATAGGCAATAGGTCTACGCAGGAATTCAAATAGTTGCTCGGCCGGGAGATGACAGTGCTTGGCTCCATCGATAATGTCTGGCTTTATAATTTGCCTTCAATTGAGAGGATAGGCAATATGTTCACACAGGAGTTAAAATAGTTGCTCGGTCGAGAGATGAACTATAACAACTCTAGTGCAGTGCTTAGTTCAATTGATAATGTCTGGCTTTATGATTCGCCCTCAATTGAGAAGATAGGCAATATGTCTACACTGGTGTTAAAATAGTTGCTCGGTCGAGAGATAAACTGTAGCAACTCTAGTGCAGTGCTTGGTTCAATTGATAATGTCTGGCTCTGTGAATTGCCTTCAACTGAGAGGATAGGCAATAAGTCTACACCGGAGTTAAAATAGTTGCTCGGCACAGAGATAAACTATTACAGACAATATACAGCTTCCGAGCACTACATCACGCTGAAGTACGTCAGGTATTTATCCACATAATTTTACTATAAAGAATTGAAATATTAAGCCAAAATCACCCCCCCCCCCCCGACTTAATTTCGACTACCGTTGGACGCTCTGAAAAATAGTTATGAATGAGTTCCGGAAAAAATCCTTAACTCAAATTGACTTTTGCGCCGAAGAAAGCGTTTTCTAAGAATCGTTCACTGGACAAAAAAGTCTCTTTTGGACCCTAATGATCAGTTCTCAAAGCCCGGAAAAAGCCCTTGAGCGTGAAGTGAGCTATTCGCCTCTACACTGAGAGCTCCCAGAAAAGACACATGTGTAATAGTGCGGGACTGCCAACATAAACTGAATCACAATTTGCGATCAGGAACTCCTATCCCTGGCTCGTTTTAGGAACAACATTTGTGTCAACACCTTCCCTAAGAAAATGAGACGACTATCAGGAGAAAACTTATTTGAATTGTCCTTGTAAATACGAGGAAACACCTAGGAAAAATAGGTATTGGGGGCGTCCAATCTGTCATAGTGATGATGACTATGAAAGATGCTCAAAAGCAAATCCCTTTCTGTCCCTGCGTATACGTAAATCCAGTAATACGTGTTCCTTCGTGTTCAAATGTTGCAAAATACGATGTTAAAATCGCCGAATGACATATAAATGGACCACATTTCGCAAAGAGGGATTACTGTTTCTGACTCACCCGTGAAAACGCACTTACATGACTTAGGGAAACTAATGATACATATGCTCTTCCTAAACTGAGCCGGAAATTGTAGTTCCTGATTGCAAAATTCAGTTCAAGTTATAATACACATTTTCAAGAATAAACACTACGTCGCATTTAGAAAACTTGGTAACTATTCACCCAAGTATGCAATCCACATGAAAGTTTGGTTTAATTTTACGACCCTTGTCGGCATATCCTGAGGACTGAGGAGAACCGACCTGTGTTCAAACTTTCTGCCTTGATTTCCTCACATCAAATTCTCTTCGTGACATTGTAAGACGCTTTTTGTCATCTACCCTTGGAGCCGTCCTCATTTTTCCCTCTCGACCAACCCTGGATCGCGAGACGGTCGAAAGTTTAAATTAGACAAGATTGCGAGAGAGGAAAAGAGGAGAGGGAATGCAGTTTTAATTCTCATGATTTAAAATAATTGATCAACTTACTGAATTGTTTTAGTCCGTTAAAAGTTATTCTCATTAGAAAAGACGAGCGACCAGACAAGATCTATACTGGGAAAATATTTTCTCTTCAGAACCTTACTTGAAAAACGATTTACACAAGGAGATCGAGGTTCGGGCATCGACTTTGGATCGAGATATTAACGAGATATTAGCGATATTAACTTTTAGAAAAGACAAAAAAGGCTACATTATACAAAAGACTTTAGTTATTTTCTTGCCATTAAACCAATTTTAGTTGTACACACGACGACGTGGGTCTTGTTTAGGACAGACTCGATTTCCAGACTTCTCGTTGTGCCGTGGACCAATAGACAAGGTACGAATTTAAGCATTCTGATAGATATTTCTTCACCTAAATTTTACGTAAAACACGATTCTTGCATTAGAAATTACTGAAACCAACTCCTGACAAAGATATGAACGTGATTAAAATCGCGCACCACAAAAATATTGGCGGGTTTTTTAATCGAGCGGTGTTCCTTTCTCGTCATGTCTTGTTCAAAGTGTTAACAACGTACAACAGCTTAAACCGACGCACCGAAATCGATATTGCAATCTTCCCACACCGCAGAGACTGTAATGGTACCGTTTAGTGCGCGATTTGACTCGCGTGGGCCTTTGCGTTTTCATGAGCAGGAAGTTTAAATTCACGAGCTAGGAAACATTAAATATTGGTTAGGAGTTGATTTCAGTAATTCTCATTGCAAAAATCGTTTTCTACGTAAAATTGGACGTATTTCTACCGAACAGAACTAAGAACTGGTGGGAAAGATGGGATGTGCTCGTTAATCGCACTGGAAAAAAACACATTGGATCTAGAGTCCAGACTCTTGAAAACATTGACAAGAGAAAGGACTCTTGATTCAATCAGTTTTAACCTTACATCAAAAGGAAATCCGCTCAAATTAAGAGGCTTGCTTCTTGATTTAAGCTTAAATTTGATTGAATCAAGAGTATTTTTTCATGTCGATGTTTTTAAGAGTCTGGACTCTAGATTCAATGTGTTTTTTTTTTTTTCCAGTGCGATGACTGTAAGAATGGATAAGAAACATAAAGCACCAGTGCCGTGAACGGCGACGATCCGATTCATCCTGAGCCCTGTCCGTAACGCCCTTGTCACATACCCACGGCTCATTAGCCCTGCATGCAGTTGGCACATAGTTCCGTTTGCTGAATGGGCCTGTTGCAAACTTTTGCTAGAGCAAAAATAAGAGTTGTTTCTTGTAGATAATGCCTCAAAAATCACGATGAGCGCATCGGCAAAGTCTGAAATGCACTCATAACTTCACAATCTGTGTAAGAAATTTGCGTTTTTTTAAGCTTCCCGCTTCAAAAACGATACTACGGCACAGGTGAACATTTTGTTAGAGGAGTCGCTCCATCGTCGGCGACATTCATCATGGCCGACGCTTGCGCGCAGTTCCGCGCGTAATTCGAGGAGAGTTCAAGGTCAATCAATTCGGACATGGAAAATATGAACGTTAACACACCGATTTTTATCTGGTCTAATCCAGTTCAGGTGTTATTTCGTCCCATCAAACGTGTTTTGGCGGATTGGCGTCGGCCATGATGATTATTGCTGACGATGGAACGACTCCTCTTACAAAATGTTCACCTGTGCCGTAGTATCGTTTTTGAAGCGGGAAGCTCAAAAAACCGCACATATCTTACGCAGTCTGTGAAGTTATGAGTGCATTTCAGACTTTGCCGATGCGCTCATCGTGATTTTTGAGGCATTATCAATAAGAAACAACTCTTATTTTTGCTCTAGCAAAAGTTTGCGACAGGCCCATTGGAGAAACGGGATTTTACATTCTGTCAAACGAAACTGTGCAAACTGTATGCGAGGCTCATGAGCCATGGGCATGTGACAAGAGCATTGTGGACAGGGCTCATGAGTTAATGCCGCGGATGAATCAGATCGTCGCCGCTGACGGCACTGGCGATTTATGATTCCTATTCACTCTTACAGCCCTTGACTAACGAGCACACCCCATCTTTCCCGTCTGCACATAGTTCTGTTTGGTAGAAATACGTCCACTTTTGGTTAAGATTCATACATCAAAACGCTCGACTCCACATTTTCTCTTGGGGTCCATTTGCTTTCATCGTGAAATTTTGAAGAGAAAACATCCCTATCTTTTCTAAGAGATACAGGTCATACCTCGACAGGGGCTTACTCTGAATTTGACATTGACTGCATTTCAAAATGGAACCACGCTTTTCAAAGCTTGCGATGGAGTTAATTTCGACAAGAAATTTAGATGACACTCACCTGAAACAGAAAAACAGTACCGTCAAATTAATAATCAAGACAGCAAAAAAGTGAGCATATATTCTTCATAGAACGAAGTAAAGGCCCGATGTGCGCAGAAAAATGACAGTATCATGTTGAAACCAAACAATTATATGGAGAAGGCTACATGTAAATGAAAAATATGTTCCGTATTATACGTTTTGCATATCCACAGATTTAGGTACACAATCATGATAGCAATTTTACTTAAAGTAGAATATTATCCGAAGAACCTTCTTTTTTTAGTCACTTGCGTATTCTTTTTTATTGTGGGAAAATGAATTTCATCCCTGAGTCCAGGCGTTAGGAACAAAATAATTATTAATTTCCGACGGTCTAAGCTCAATTATTGAATCTTTATCGACCATAGTGGTGTGGCGTGCTTTGCGAAATATCGATTGATCTGCCATTAAAACCTATGGAAAAGTATCGATGAACAAGGTGTTCGCAACGAACGCCTTAATAATCGATTCTTTACCATAGCTCCAAATGAGGAAATATCGATAATCGATCAATAATCGACCTTAGTCGATAAATAGCATTGAAATGATAGGAGTTCATCGATAGAGATCCTTTCGATAAAGATTCAAAAATCGACCCACTGAGGCGTCAACGGAACCACAGCCAGTGGAGTGACCTGTCTTGAAAGATCAGGGCATAAACCGCTGAAACTTCATTTCAATGCGTGTCTAACATCTTCTTCCTAGCCTTGTTGTCACTATCCTCGAAGAATTGTACATTTACAAGGTTGAGTCAACGAAACATCAGGAAGGAAACCATGGAAATGGCAACATCGCTTTGGTCCCTCCACGACTAATTTCAAAGCACGACCGCGGCTGTGTCCCTTGCGGAAAATAGGAAGGAGGAAATAATTCAAAAATTCATGGGGCATGGCATGAAGCGTATATCCTGAGTCCATGAGTCAAGAGTGAAGACCGTGTTGACACTTCTGCGTGTCTCTTCGCTATCTCTCCTTGAAGAAACCTCGGTCCTTCTTCTTAATCGCTCCGGGTTTATTCCATCGTTATCAGTGGCGAGGCTCGAATGATCGATTATCGATATTTCTCCATTTGAAGCTATAGCAAAGAATCGATTATTAAGGTGTCCGCTGCGAACACCCCTTTTATCGATTCTTATTCATAGGTTTAAATGGGAGATCAATCGATATATCGCAAAGCACGCCATGCCACTGTTAGCCATTCATACGGAACATTCGGGTATTCTGTCCAGGTGAGTAAATTTTTCGTTCATGGAAACCTCGAGAAGAGAAGCAAGCAATAGGTAAGCTAAAGTGCCTTCATGTAGGCGGATAGGCAAAAACAGCCCCTAGGTGTTAAAATAGTTGCATTATCATAAAATGATCTACGTAGACTTGAGCGAGCTTAAACCTACTGTTTCTTCAATATCATGCCGCATCCGTCCTTTGTGTGCCCAGAGCAAAATTTATTAACATTATAAAGTCGAAAGCACTTTCTCAAAACGATATTATCAACATTTAAGGATAGGTTGCTCTCGGCGGAGGTGCTCGACTCTGCTGAAAATTCGATCGAAAATAAAAGATTCAAATATACCATACTCAATTATAGATATTTCCCCATTTGAAGCTATGACAAAAAATAAATTATTAAGGTGTTCCTTGTAAAAACCTTTTTTATCGATCCTTTTCCATAGGTTTAAAGGGAAGATCAATCAATTAGTAAATCGCAAAGCACGGCATACCACTGATCGTTATTTCTCTGGGTTTTTAATTTTTACTCAAAATCGGGGAGTAGGACAATCTGAGGCCATTTTTAAAGAGGAAGGATGTTCGAAAATATGACACATTTTTTTCGATTTCAAAATTCCACGACTTTTCCGTGACTTTTCTAGTGGTCTTTTCTTCGGCGTAATTTCGCACAAAACTCATAAAGCAAATTTCCGCTCATCAACTGTTGACGAAATCCGTAAACAGTTGTAGGCATTAACGAAGTTGGTATTTTCGACGACCGATCAGAGCCCGGTGGCCAGAGTTGATGAGTTCCAGTCTCTCGACCCGAATTGTTAAGAGACTCGATAACGTTGTCCAAAGCACGTTCACTAGACCGTAACCTGTTGATGAAAATTAAATTATATTTAATGACGGGCGATTTGACGGGAAAGGCTGAGTTAATTACGGGCGATTTGACGGGAAAGGCTGAGACACGTCAATTTAATTTCAAACGAAGGCCGAAAATTTGTTTTGATGACGTATTTTGTAAACTGTTTACGGATATCGTCAACAGTTGACGAACGAAAATTCGCTTATTTTCTACGAAATGTAAGCGCGAAATCTTTTTAGATTTAAAAATTCAAAATTCAAGGGTTCACTTGAATTTCAATTCTCGAAAATTTCACCTTGGAAAATTACTGTTCAATTTCAAATTTCTAGTGTTTCATAAAATTCTTTATGTCGTTCACGGTCAAATTTCACAAATTTTCAGAGATGGGAAAAATTCCCCGACTTTTCCCGGTTTTGAGGCGACTATCCAACAACAAATCACGTTGTATTAGTGCCGTATAGGTAGTTGACGAGAATTCGGGGGGAGGGGTGGGGTGGTGACTAATCTGGAAAAAAACCTGAAATTATTTGGACAGTGTTAAGCAGAAAGGAACTAAGCCACATCAGCTATTGCCAAATTTATTTGGGCTAAGTTATTTTTTGAAAATGATTTTGAGGATTTTTGTGTACATTTCGATGAATTTTCTGCATACATATGTATATTTGTGGCTAAAACTCCTGGAGGGTCTCCCTCGACATATCATTTTCAAAACCCTGTCACTCAGTCAATTTTTTACGTACAGAGCTATTATTGGTCTTGTTTTATAGGTATTTACTCCGTCTTAAAGCACACACAAACCGCAACTTAATAGCTGTTTCCGTTAGCTCAATACGGAAACGTGCATTACTTTTTGAACACCCTTTGTAGTACGCAGCATTTTCCTTAAAATTTCCAAAAGAATCCGCACAAACGTTCTCTAGTAAAAAGTTAAATTGCCCAGTTGAGTTTGTTAATAGCTGATGTGGATTGGTTCCCTTCTGCTAAACGCGGTCCATTTATGACCGCGCTGTGATCCATGAGTTTGAAAAAGGAATGGAGATGTTGCAGGTGTGAGGAATTTGCGATTTGACTGTTGATTCTTACGTAAAAGTTTTTTTTTTTTTTTTTTTTTTTTTATTTATTAAACATATCAACTTCTGTACAGAAATAAGATATTTAGATGTAACTTAAAAATGAATAACGGTTATCGACTGAAAATATATACAATTATACAGACTTTTTCCTAACTTGGATGCCCTGGGACGAGCATCGCAGAGCCCATAGAGAACGGTATAGTTCCCGGTATCTGCGGTGTCCGACCCCGAACAACCGGAACAGCATTATACTAACCACACAGTGATGAGTATAAACCTAACATTTAACAGTGAAATTTGATACCATATACTTTGTACAGGAAAAAAGTGAGGCCAAAATGGAGGGGATATCCCACGCTATCCGGAGAGTCCACCTCTACATCAAGACAAACTCTCCATGCAAAGATAGGGAGCAAATACGTTGACAGCACTGGAAAAAAAAGTAGCTTGGCTCAAGCATGATGATTCTTGAATTTGCCGCCGATAATTTTTTCATCTTGCTTTAAGCTGAATTTTTCTTGATAAAAGAAAAATGATGCTTGGGTTAAGCAAAAAAGTAGTTTATGTTAACCAGCAAAATTCTTGATTTGAGAAGACATACTTCTTGGCGGCAAATTTAAGATTATTTTTTTTCGGTGAGGGCTGCCACTTTATTTGGGGACTCTAAAACTGAAACACGGCATCACTGCTAATGTATTTGCTCCCTATCTTCGCATGGAGAGTTTGTCTTGATGTAGAGGTGGACTCTCAGGATAGCGTGGGATATCCCCTCCATTTTGGCCTCAACTTGAGAGCTTTTTTCGAGCTTGGGAGTTGATTTCAGAAAAAAACCAGCGGCACCATCGTGTGTCTCGCGAACTTTCACGCAAGAATCAACAGTCAAATCGCAAATTCCTCACACATGCAACATCTCCATTCTACCCGTTTCGAAGAGCCAAAAAATTGGCAACACCGCCGTTCGTCGAGGCGTAAATCATCGGACGCGTTGCAGATGTCCCCGGTGCATAAATCAGAGGGAGGCGCGAGGCTGTTGAGCTCGCGGTCGGAGGCGCGGGGGGGGGGCGTCTCGAGGGGGAGGGTGACGATTAGGGAGGGGGTTGGGACGCGGGGGGTGGCTAAAGAGCGCCAAACGCGACATGGAATCGAGTGCCGATTTGTCAACTGACCGACCCCCCCGTCACCCCAACGGTGACGCCTTGAGTTATGGCCGGCTTGTCAACTCGGAGCTTTGACACCACGAGGCATGCTTCGTCCGATCGAATTGGTTGCAATGGCGGGGTGTACTTTGCGACACATCGATTGATCTGCTATTTAAACCAATGAAAAAAGATCGATAGACGGGGCGTTCATAACCAACACCTTAATAATCGATTCCAGTGGCGTGGCGTGCTTTGCGATTTATCGATATTTCCCCATTTAAAGCTGTGGTAAATAATCGATTATTAAGGTGTTCGCTGCGAACACCCTGTTTATCGATACTTTTCCATAGGTTTAAACGGGAAAATATCGATAAATCGCAAAGCACGCCACGCCACTGATCGATTCTTTACCCTAACTTCAAATAGGGAACTATCAAAAATCGATCATTCCCGCCTCGGCACTGATTGGTTGTCACGATTTGGTAACCCGGCATTTCCCTATTTTACATTTCGACGGTGAAACTACCAAACCACGTATCTCGTCTACGGTGTTTAAAAATCTACGCTCGCATTTTATTTTTTGGAAGTAGACCAAATCAATATCTTTCCTTAAAATTTTCACAGAATTTTCTCCGCACGAAGAGAAAAAATCACAGAAATTTTCAAGACTGGACGTTAAGTAGTTTTTCATTTAAAAAATAAAGTATGACGGGAAGTCTGCGACGTCGCAAACCGAGATACGTGGTTTGGTAGTTTCACCGTCGATTTGTATAAAAATCCATAATTTATGTTGGATTGTTGTCGATTGAATTAAGTGAAATTAGGTTCAGCTCCATGAAATTACTTAAAACTATCGATATAGAGATAATGTATTCTAGAAACCCTGCACTAAGAATCTAAGGTAATGAGTCACTGGACCTTGTGTTTTTCATTGAAAATATTGAAAGAATACCGGCTCCTTCAAGAAACAACGTATGTGCCAATAGTTTCTTTATGCAAATAAGTGCTTTTATGGATAGGCCAGAAATTATAGTACCTCATGGCAGACTGACGTTTATTTAGCGAGGGATACTAGAGGCAAACCTGCGGTTAGTAGGAAGTATTAAATATACCTTTAGATCGATTAAAAATCTGGAATTAGATAGACAAAAGTTAGTTCGCAGTGCAGATAGTACAAATAATGTCGTCAGGAATAGACCTCTATTTCGAAAAAAACAATAATGTAATTACATCAATCTATTCTTGTACGAAACCTATAGTCTCTGTGAAGCTCTTTAAAATGATGGATTTCAATGAAGATTATTAGCGTAACTTGAAATGGATATTTATACATATTAATTGAGAACGACAATATTCAAAAGAAAGAAAAACGTAACTTTACAATCTTCGTGTTCATCGCAACGGAATGAGGTTCCGTATATTCCGTTTTCCGCGAGAGATGAGGATTTTGTATGATACCACTATTTCAACGCCAGTGCGCGCGGCTGGTATCACGCTGAAATTAAAGGCGCTCAATCGTGAGAAGAGAACGAAAGTGAGGGCGAATACAGCTTTAAAGTGAAGACTTCAACTTCTTGTTTTCTGCGTTTGATTGAATCAGTGAGAACGAAAACACGCCAACTCGGAAAAATGAAAAGAATCAAGGCACACACGAAACCGAAAAGTAAATGAAGAAATTAGTCTAAGAAAGAAATTTTTGGTGCCAAAATACAAGCATTCAAGGGCATTTTAAAGGTCCAAGTTGGAACAGATGCGCTAACTTCAATGACTTTTATATAAATTGACCTTCTCTTATGAAAATTGGGCAATTTCGAGTTACCGAGTTGGTGTGTTTTCGAACTCACTGATTCAATTGTGTGATTCAAATTTGACCCTTTTGGTCAAACAATTACTCGTTTGCAATCGAAGTGCAATATTAGTATTTTAAAAATCGAATGAAAGAAGATGCGGTAATATTTTTAACTGCAACAAATAAGATCTAAATTACGATTTTGTCTCTCAAGTCACCGATTCTTCTCCCTGAGATAACAACGGGAATTTTCGAGTGCAGGTGAAGCGATCGATAATTAAAGTGACAGTATGGGAACACACTCTCAAAGGCGCAAGTGAAACTATTTATAAAAGTCCCGAGGGGTTTTCTTCATAGAGAAGAATGCCTCTGCAAGTTATAAGTATATCGGATTACAGCCGATGTCTCATATTATCCAATCATCACTTTTGCACTTAAAGACTAATGGAGGCCTATCATTTACCCATCATTCAGAACTACTCAATACTCTTGATACGCGCGTTATTTGATTAGGAACGGTTGTTAGAATAAATATTTTTAGCGCAACTCTCACTCGGACATGGATAAACCACAATATTTTAATGCGCTAGTATAGACAAAAACTATTTGTCTATAAGCTTTGTATACATCTGTACTAAAACGAAAATAAATTAAAATCAACAATTCAACGACAACAAAATGATAATCTGGGACTTTTTCCGAGCATCTGCGGAAAAAAAAGCTTGCATGCGGAGACACAATGCGGGGCGGTGAATTGGACTGCATTCTGCAATTAGGAACTACAATTCCTGGCTCTGTTCAGGAACAACGTATGTGCCATTATTTTCCCTATGCACAAAAGTGTTTTTGCGGATGATGCAGAAATTGTTGTTCCAAATTGCAAAATGAAGTCCAATAATTGGATTTACCTAACTTTTTTGCGACTTACGGAATATCCAAGCAAAAAATGTTACTACTGATTTCAGTGCACGCATGATGATTCAGTGACAATTGCGAGAACGAAGAAAAAGCTACATTTTTTTGAACGCAAAATAAAGTTCTGCGTTGATTAATCTTTCCCCATTATCATCACATTATAGACGCTCTATTTTCTGGAACATTCTGGAACAGTTCATCTAGAAATTTCCTCTCTTTTTCGCTCCTCCCCAAAGGGTTTCGGGATCTTTTGTTTTGAACTTTTACGGACTTTTACCCCTCCCTTCCCCCCAAAAATACATCCTCACAGCGTTCTTTTCCGTTTCTTATTGTTTACACAATTTAATCCTTTTTCATTGTTTTGTAGTCTCGAAGTTTCTCGAAGAACAGAACAGGGATTTTCAAATCCTGTTTACAATAAAGAGGTCCCTCCACCTCAATGGAACAAAAGGGATGCATTTTTGTCCTTTTGTTCCGTAAAATTCGGGTTTCCCGCCACAGGACAATGAGGAAATAGTTTCTAAATTACATCCTAATTGCAGGAGGGGTCAGCAGAGGGGGGTGGGATTTTTGGAGGTGGCTACAGACCAACTGAACTTATAAAAGGGAGACCCCACCCCTAAAGTTCAATCAGTGTGAGTTTAGAGAGCGAAGAAGTTCCATGGGTGAACAGGTCAGTGGTTCAGTGGCTTCAGTGCTTCAGTGGTTCAGTGGTTCAGTGCTTCAGTGCTTCAGTGCTTCAGTGGTAGTGATTTAGTGGTACACTGCAGTGAGCAACCGGAATTCCAACATTTGTAGTGACTCAATTTGGATTAAGCTCCTAATACGTGAGTAAACCTTAAAGCTTACTCATACCTTCTATTTTTATACAATTGAAATTTTGATAGTTTTAATTTTAAATTTTTTATTTTTCAAATTTTTATTTTTCCAATTTAAACTTTTAATTTTCAAATTTCAAATTTTTAATTTTAAAATTTTTAATTTTCAAATTTCAAATTTTTGATTTTCAACTTTCAAATTTCAAATTTTTAGTTATCAAATTTTAGTTTTTAATTTTCAGATTTCAAATTTTTAATTTTCAAAGTTAAAGCTTTCATTTTCAAATTGAAATTTTGTCGCTTTTAAATTGTAAATTTTGGGTATATTCTATAGTACTTTATCATTACTACGACCGTACCAGGTTTAAATTTTTATTAATCATCGTTTTAGGTACTCGTATTCTCAAAAAAAAAAAGAAAAAAGGAAAAAAGAAGGTCAATGAAAGTAATAATATTTTATTATATTTTATGTCAATCTATTCGAATTCTATGGATCAACAGTATATTAAGGTGATTCGATGGACGCCATATTTTGTGTCAGGACGGCATGCGATGTATCGCATCAATTGGTTCCATTTTTTCAGCTACTCGTCATTTTTCTCCAATTTTGAGATCGCAATCCTGTTGTCAGGAGTCTAAAGCACTTACTTATCAATTTTAATAAAGAAATTCAACGTAATAAAGGCGTGGTTTTTTTAGAGAGAAAATATCGCATTCGAGTGCAGTTTCGATATCAGTATCGAGTGCGATGTTTTCTCTCTAAAAAAAACCGCGCCTTTATTACGTTGAATTTCTTTGTTAAAATTGGTAAGCAAGTGCTTTAGTCTCCTGACAACAGAATTGCAATCTCAAAATTGGGGAAAAATGACGAGCAGCTAAAAAAATGGAACCAATTGATGCGATATATCGCATGCCGCTCTGACACAAAATATGGCGTCCATCGAATCACCTTAATTGTTTTCCTGCAATTTGCTCTGATCTACACAACCAAAAAACCCTTAGATTTTGAAAACTTTCTTGAATTCTTGAGTAATTTTTAGCGCTTATTCTGAAAAAATGAACGAGAAACAACCATCAAAATCTCAGAATTGTTAAAAGAAGCTAACATTCGTTCGGTTAAAATTTAAAAATAATCAATCAAAGCATTATTAATTGTCCAATCGCTCTCATACTTTAGACTTATATTATTGCTATTTTTCTTTTAAGTCATTGTTTTGCATTCTTAAATTCTTGAGTAATTTTTGGCGCCTAGTCCAAAAAATGAACGTGAAATAGCCATCAAAATCCCAGAATTTTTAGAGCAAGTTCATATTTGCTAGGTTAAAATTGATTAATAAATCAATTGAATTATTCATTAATTTCCCAACTATTTTCATGCTTTTAGACTTGCATTAATTCTTTTTTTTATTTTTGTTTGTTTCAGGTCATTATTTTGCATCCAGAATCGCATCAAAATACATTGATTAAATAAGAAATGCGCAACTACACCGCCACGTTTGAAAATCTCCCATGTTGTTCCACTTTCAGAAAAGAAAAGTAACCGAGGTATCTCCCTCAAATTCTCCGTGAATATTGTAGAATGAGTGAAGAAAGTTCTCCAAAATTTTAATGAAAAACTGCTCATTGGTTCTGGTTGAAAATAATAAAACAAGAGCAGAGATTTGCGACGTCACAGTCAAAGATAAGTATTTTCAACCTTCAGCTATGGATATTCGAACTCTCGTTAAAGTTTTAGTAAAAAAAAAAATTGCGCACAGGCTATAATTTTAATTTACATTAGATCTTTAGCAGCTCTGCTTCCTTCATTTTTCTATTTTTCCAGATCGGCAAAACAGTAATGGAGTTTCCGGCATTTTGCTTGTTGAATGAAATCAACTTATTTTATGGGACTAAATTTTAATTTTTCCTCTTCAAAGACTTCATACTAATTTTTCTTTCTCCTTTCTCGTGTATTTATCTCTTCTAAATTGACTAGAGGGTCAGAGCACAAGCTACTTGCAGCATACTGATCGCGAATAAAATTGCTCTACAGAGTTTCTATTTTTTCTCAAACATCATACTAGTTTTTCTCTCCGTGTTTTTTTTTTAAATCTTTATCATGTTTTTTCTTTATCTATTTTTTTTTTTTTCATCGGTAAGAAACGAACAGAGTAAAATTTGTTTCATCTTCTTTTATTTTTATTTTTTTCTTTTATATATTCTAAATACCTCAAACTAATTTTCCATTTTTTCTTCTTCTTTCAGATTGGCAAGAAACGGGTGCAGTGAAAGTTTCAGATTGGCAAGAAACGGGTGCAATGGAAGCAGTTCATACCTAATTTTATTTTGCTCTCTTCATTTTATTTCGTAACTACCTCTTATTAATTTCTCTTTCTTTATTTATTCTTTCTTCCATCTTTCATTAGCGTCTCCTCTGAAGACCCAGATACACCTGCGAATTAGAAGCGCTTGTTGAAAGTGAAACACCAATAGGAAAGGAAGATTTTGATAGCTAGACGTCGAGCGATCGAAATCCCGGTTTCCTATTGATGTTTCACTTTTAACAAGCGCTTCTAACTTGCAAGTGTATCTGCCGCTTTACACCATTTGCAGTTGAAGTACATATTGTAATTGAACGTATTTCTGTCAAACGGAACTATGTGCCTTAAGACATGAGCCCTGAGACCCATAAAAATACATGCATAACAGGGCTCACGTCATAATGCACATAGTTCCGTTTGACAGAAATACATCCGATTGAAACTACTAATTCTTTTTCCCTCACAAAAGCACTTATCTGCAAACTGCTATTTTTTCTGAAATAAGACAAATTATCAATTCCTCTACTGTACAGCATGGTCCAATTTAGACGTATCATAAAGTCACATTTTGATCATTGAATCGCTCATTAATGGTGTTTGATATTTTAAGTATTTAAAATCGGAATAATTATAATTGGACTGCATTTTGCAATTTGGAACTATAAATTCTGGCTTATCTGAAAAAACACTTATGTGCATAGGGAAACTAATGGCACATACGTTCTTTTTAAACCGGGCCAGACTTTATAGTTCCAAATTGCAAAATGCAGTCCAATTATGCTGCGTTCAAAAAGCCACTTGAAATGACTAATTATTTGCTCACAGAATAAATAGCCCAGGAGAACAAATAGGGTAAAAACAATTGCACTAAGGTGATTCGATGGACGCCATATTATGTGTCAGAGCAACATGCGATATCGCATCGATTGGTTCCATTTTTTCAGCTACCCATAATTTTTCTCGAATTTTGAGATCGCAATTATGTTGTAAGGAGACTGAAGAATTCACTTACCAATTTTGACAAACAATTTTTTTACTTAATAAAGGCGTGGTTTTTTTAGAGGAAAAATATCGCACTCGATACTGATATCAAACTGCACTCGAATGCGATATTTTCTCTCTAAAAAAACCACGCCTTTATTACGTTGAATTTGTTTGTCAAAATTGATAAGAGGATTCTTCAGTCTCCTGACAACAGAATTGCGATCTCAAAATTCGAGAAAAGTGACGAGTAGCTGAAAAAATGGAACTAATCAATGCGATACAAAATATGGCGTCCATCGAATCACCTTAAGTTCCAAATATTTGTGCGGAATGAATTTAGCATTAGAAAAGAGGAGGTATGAGTTTTGACAAAAATATTAAGCAAGAATCAAAACTAATTTGTTAAAAAAGTTTTTATTTTCAAGTTAGGTTTAGGTTAAGGACTAATCATTCTTTTTTTTTCTTCTTTTTAGTCTGTTTCAGGTCGGAAAGAAACGAAGAGGATGAATGCTTCGTATGTTGAGTCATTTGAGGACGGAAGTAGTGCCCTCCTAAATGTGTATTACTTGCATTTAATTTAGAAAGTAGTAATTACTAGTATGATTGAAATTTTACCCAATCAATTTTTAATTAATTTCATTCATAAAATCCATAAAAATAATTATATTTTAAACGTGCCGTATCCTTAAGATGATTCAAAGACGCCATTTTTTGTGTCAGAACGACGTGCGATACATCGAATCGATTCGTTCTAAAATTTCAGCTACTTGTCATTTTTTCGAATTTTGAGATCGCACTTCTGTTGTCATGAGTCTGAAGAATTCATGTACCAAATTTGACAAAGAAATTCAACGTAATAAAGGGGCGTGGCTTTTTTAGAGGGAAAATATCGCATTCGATACTGATATCGAAACTGCACTCGAATGCGATTTTTTCC